>NW_024424119.1:13499764-13609390 GCF_017311325.1 Ursus maritimus | reverse complement strand
CTTTCCCTCTCCCTATCTTTAAAATAATAAATCTTTAAAATAAATAAATAAATAAATAAAGAGAAAAGGGTGGGAAACAACTTAAAATTCAATAAAAAATGAATTATTTGTGGGGCGCCTGGGTGGTTTAGTCAGTTGAACAACCAGCTCTTGGTTTCAGCTCAGGTCCTGATCTCAGAGTTGTGAGATCGAGCCCTGAGTGGGCTCTGTGCTCAGCGCACAGTCTGCTTGTCCCTCTCTCCCTCTGCTCCCCGCCCCTTTGCTTTCTCTCTTTCTCAAATACATAAATAAATAAATTCTTTTTAAAAAAATTTTTAAGAAATGAATTATTTGATTATGATACTTTAACTCAATGGAATGTAATTAAGTCATTAAAATACGTAGCAACAGGGCACCTGGGTGGCTCAGTCAGTTAGTTGAGTGTCTGCCTTCAGCTCGGGTCATGATCCCTGAGTCCTGGGATCAAGCCCCGTGTTGGACTCCCTCCTCAATGGGAAGTCTGCTTCTCTCTCCGGCCCTCTCATGCTCTCTCTAACGAAATCTTAAACATATGTATCTATAATGGAAAGGAAAACAAACAAAATGAAAATGCTTTTGTGAAAAGTTGATGAGGGATAATATATTTTTCATTGTTCAAAGTAAATGTGATACTATAAAAACCAAATGTCTTTAAAAGTGATATAAAAACATTCAACACACCTTTAAATTATAAAATCTAATTTTTAATCAGTAAAAACACTAAAAATTAATCTAGTTTAGTTTAAAACATCTTTTTCATTAGGATCTTTTTTTTTTTAAAGATTTATTTATGCATTTGACAGAGATAGAGACAGCCAGCGAGAGAGGGAACACAAGCAGGGGGAATGGGAGAGGAAGAAGCAGGCTCACAGCGGAAGAGCCTGATGTGGGGCTCGATCCCACAACGCCGGGATCACGCCCTGAGTCGAAGGCAGACGCTTAACCGCTGTGCCACCCAGGCGCCCCCTCATTAGGATCTTTATGCCAACCCTAAATTATATAAACTCTTGCAGTAAACCAATCACAAAGGAAATGGAGGAGAAGTGTGGGAAATGAGTCCAAATGTCACCCTCACAAGAAGATTTCTCCAATAACACCATACCATAAACTAGGTCAACTGGACACAAACATGACTAACAAAAACACATAGTGGTCGTTTGTGAATTCTCTCTCAACAAAGCTAGGGTTTTTTAAAAAAGTGATTAAGACATAGACTTTGAATGGAGCCAGATCTGGATTTGAATCCTAGCTCTACCACATGTTGGCTATATGATCTTGGGCAATTATTTAACTACTGTCAGCCTCCCAGAAGAAAATAGTACCTTTCACGTAGAGGGCTTCTTTTAGTAAGATTAAATGAGATAATAAATATAATGACTGTAATCTATAATAGTTACTATACAGAAAACACTCAGTAAAACAACAGATGCTTACTAATACTATTATTAAAACGTCTCTAATAGTTTTCTATCAACTGAAATGAAAGCATTCTGCTAATTTCATTAAAAATAAAGAAAATGTAATATGTAGACAAAGTGGTAAAATGGAACATACGAGTCTTTATCTGATATTTCATATGGTTTGATAAGCTCTCTCTGTAGTAAAAGGCCCATAAAAAAGCTCATGATTTCCCAGTCTCCTTTACTTTGATATATGAGAACAAAACTGTTTTACTAATCATTCATATAGGAACAAAATGTAACTTGGCTGATGAGGCGAGTTAAAAGCTATGGAGAAAATATTCAAAGGATCACAATAGACATTTCTCCAAAAAGATATACAAGTGGCTAAGAACCACAAGAAAAGACACTCAATATCATTAGTCATCAGGGAAATGCAAATCAAAGCCTTATAAGATACCACTTCACACTCGCTAGGATGGCTACAGTTAGAAAAAAGGAAGGAGGGGCGCCTGGGTGGCTCAGTCGTTAAGCGTCTGCCTTCGGCTCAGGGC
Organism: Ursus maritimus; assembly: GCF_017311325.1. Lineage (NCBI taxonomy): Eukaryota > Metazoa > Chordata > Mammalia > Carnivora > Ursidae > Ursus > Ursus maritimus. Next base: position 13,607,418 of record NW_024424119.1, on the reverse strand, counting down.
ATGGTCCTGGCGTTCTGGGACCGAGCCCCGCATCAGGCTCCTCCACTGGGAGCCTGCTTCTTCCTCTCCCACTCCCCCTGCTTGTGTTCCCTCTCTCGCTGGCTCTCTCTCTCCCTGTCAAATAAATAAATAAATAAAATCTTTAAAAAAAAGAAAAAGAAAGAAAGAAAGAAAGAAAGAAAGAAAGAAAGAAAGAAAGGGCAGCTAAGAGGAAGTGTTGCTAAGGATGAGGAGAAATTAGAATCTTCGTACACTGCTGGTGGGAATGCAAAATGGCGCAGCCACTTTGGAAAACAGTCTGGCAGTTTTTTAAATGTTAGACACAGAGTAAAAGCATGTGACCCAGCAATTCCATTCCTAGGAGTATATCTCCCCAAAATGAAAACATACGTCTATGCCAAAATCTGTACAGAAATGTTCTTAGCAGCATTGTTCATAATAGACAAAAAAGGGGAAAAACCCAAATGTTCATTAACTGATAAATGGATAAAATGTAGAATTGCCATATAGAATATTATCTGACCATAAAAAGAAATGAAGTATTGATACATGATACAACATTGATGAACCTTGAAAACATGTTGGGTAAAAGAAGCCAGTCACAAGAAAACAATATATTGTATGATTCCACTTATATACTGTCCAGAACAGGCAAATCCATAGAGAGAGAAAGTAGATTCATGATTGCCGGAGCCTAGAGCTAGGGCAAATGTGAGGGGTTGGGGGTGACAGCTAAAGGGTACAAGCTTTTCCTGTGGAGGTGATGAATGTTCTAAAATTGATTGTGGTGATGACGGCAGAACTCTGAAAATATACTAAATCCATCGAATTGTAAACATTTAAATGGATGAAATGAATAGTATGTAAATTATAGCTTAATAATTTTTTTTTTTTAAGAGAGAGAATATAGTTTCTCAGAGACATAACTTTATATTAAGTCAAAAAGAAATGGGGCACCTAGGTGGCACAGTCAGTTAAGTGACCCATTCTTGATTTCAGTTCAGGTCATGATCTCAGGGTTGCGAGATCAAACCCTGAGTAGGGTTCTGAGTTGAGATTCAGCGTGGAGTTGACTTAAGATTCTCTCTCTCCCTCTCCCTCTGCCTCTGCCCCCTTCCCCACTTGCATGTGCGAGCTTTCTCTCTCAAATAAATAAATAAATCTTTAAAAAAAAAAGAAGAAAATTGAGGCAAATAGGGATGGAATGGGGCAAAAAGTGATGAGATGAGAAAAGTGAATGGAAAAAAATATAGAAAAGATAATGCAAGAATATTAATTTTCATTTGAAAATGGCAAACCCTCTGCTTGAAGATAAAGAAAAGTACTTCTTTCAATGCTCATATTTTTCAAAGGAAGGAAGCCTCAAAATTACAAAAGAAAGTCAGATATGGAGTGTCTTGGGTCTACTTTCCTTCTCTTTCATTTATGAGTCATGGGACCTTAGAAAGTTGCTTAAATTGCTAGAGCCACTGTTTCTTCAGTATAAAATGAATCCCCATATCACCAAATGTCCAAATTCACGTTAGGTACCCCAGAAATATTAGCTGTAACTTGTAAAAAGTAGTTCAGCCAATTAAAAAAAAAAATGTGTGAAGTCCTGAATCAATATACCAATAGTGTTAGGAAAGAATATGTTTCTTTTCCAGTTCCAAAATGGAAACTACATTCTTGTCTTTACGGTTAACCAAGATTCCTAGAACTTCCCCTTACATTTTTTTGTTCAGTAAAGCAGCGTAAAAGAAACCCACATTGGAAACACAATCTTCACCTTCAGAGAGTTGGCGCTGGGATGGAAGCCATCCTTTCAATCTCTCACTGGAGACCATGATAAATGATTAAGGAGTAGGAATTACAGGCTTAATCTGTCCCTCCAAGAAAATGAAATTCATAATGTGACTCTAAAATTGAGGAGTCCAGTGTCGACCTTAAGAAAAAGAGCTCTACTTGCTATAAAAAAGGCAAGGATGGGAAAGACCAATGAAATCCAACTCGGGATGGTTTTCGAAATGAGATATTTTCTAAAAGATAGGGTTATTCAATTTTACTCCTTTCCTTATTCATCTTTAAAATATCATTGTTTTCAGCTTTCTTTATTCTTAATTATATTTGATAGTCAAGGATCTAAAAAGCAGTGGATAGACAAATTACTACCAAATGCTACTGGGAAATAGATTTATAACTATGCTGAATATTTTCAGTCTTGAAACTCTTGGCAACCATCAATTGTTTCACACATGATATCAATTAGAAGACAGAATAAATGGCCTTAAAGAATGCATGCTGGCTTCTGTGGATAGCATGCTGGCAAAAAAAAAAAAAAAAAAGAAAAAAAAAATTAGCCCAAAATTAGTAAATGTGTCCTGGCAAGAGCCACCAAATTGACTATATTTTGCAAATTTAACACACATCACAGGACATAACAGCAGCAGCTTCACAGATAATGAACACATACCAAAAAAAGCATGGAATGGCTTAAACAAAACACAAAGATAAATTACTACTGTCAAGGTTCATCAAGGGGAAATAGATTATTTCTACTTATTTAAATGAACATACAGCTATTTATTACAAAATATTTTTTAAAAAAGAGTATTTCTATTACCAAAATTAACTGTGATGCAGTCAGTTTCGACAAATTCCACAATTCAGGAAAAAAAAAACATAATTCCACAACTCAGGACACTTGTACTATCTATAAGGAAGAGATGGTAAATAACTGTGTGCCTCTGGTAAGGGTCAATAAAATAGTTTATCCTCTCAGACAAGAAAGATGAAAAATAAGGGATAAGAAAATAAGCATTCTTAATAAAAAATGTAAGTTAACTGATTGCCAGTATTGCTTTATGATTTATTAATACTCATCTTAATACAAAAAAGATTCGAAAAGCTTACATCAATTTGTTAGAAAGACAGGGTGGATTTATTTCATTTGCAAGCTGTCAGCTGAAGTTTTTTAAAAGTGAATTTTTTAAGGTTTAATTTATTTACTTATTTGAGAGAGAGGGAGTGTGCACAAGCTGGGTGGGTGAGGGGCAGAGGGAGAAGGTCAAGCGGACTCCACGCTGAGCGCAGAGCCTAACGCGGGGCTTGATCTCATGACCCTGAGCCGAAACCAAGAGTCGGACGCTCAACCAACTGAGCCATCCAGGCGCCCCTTAAAAGTGAATTTTTGATAAAAACATCGTATGGGATCTGGATTTCATAACATGAAAAGAAACAAAAGGGGGAGAACTGAAAGACAACAGAAAAGAGAAATGCCTTTAACCAAGCAGAGGAAGGAGTATTAAAGTATCATAATAAGACACAGACTTCATCAAATAAAATACCTAGACATGATGTCTCAATTTTCTAGAAGAGAATGGAATGTGAGAAGCAAAGTAGCTGCTGTGGGCGGAACATTTGTATCCCCACCAAAATTCATATACTGAAATTGTAGTTCTCAAGGGGATAGCTTTAGGAGCTGGGATCTTTGGGGAATGACTAGGTTATGAGGGTAGAGCCTTCATGACTGGGATTAGTGACCACATAAAGAGTCTCCAGAGAGATGCTTGCCCCTGCAGCTATGCGAGGTTAAAGCTATCTATAAAGATGGCCGTCTAGGATCCAGACACTTTGAGCTCAAACTTACCGACCTCCAGACCATGACAAATAAATGTTTGCTAACAAGTGACCCAGTTTACGTTATGTTATATTATAGCAGCCTGAATGGATTTAGACCATATTCAGTAAAATCCTCTGGGTAGGAGTTTGGATTGGGGGAGTAGACTTCAACAATCCTACACTGTCTCCTTTAAGTACTGAAAGAAGTAACTAGAGCTTCAGCACTGAAAGGAGAGGATACCATCTGTAGGAAGAAATTAAGTCACTGTCCTATATCATGTGAGCTTTATGGAAAAGATTAAAAGCAAAAGACTACTTAGAACCTCCTTGATGCCACTCACTCTATCCAACTGTGTACCAATTTTTCAGGAGTAAGCTCGACATTTAAAGAGCGCCTATGTGGGCCGGCATTATACAAGGCTTCTTTTAGTTTTTTGAGTAATCTTTTATCTTCATTTGAAGAACTAGAGGCTCAGAGGTTAAGCAAACTAACCAAAGGACAGGAAGCGAATAACTGGTATAGATCAGGCGGAGTCCCACAAGTGCCCCAAGACAAAGACGCTTCCTGCCACATCAGGCCACATTCTTCATACCTCCAGTACTAACTACGGTTAATGATATCTTAGAGAAAATGGAATGAGAAAAATTAGCACCACACACTGAGCGTTTCGTATGAGTTAATAAGCCTCTACAGACAACAGAGCCGGGTAGTAACGGCAGAGGGTGGGTGGGAAACACAATGGAATTACAGACACGGTAAGACAAAATTACCATTTGTTAGAGGGAAAAAGTTAATTTTGGAAACGACTTGATTCCTGTTTGGAAAAAATAATGAAAAGGAAATACTCCAAAATGGTAACACTGATCACCGTTTGTAGGTGAATGTATAGAATTCTCTCTTCTCTCAAAGCTTCTCTTAAAAAGTCATTTCAAAATGAGGTTTTAGAATTCTTCATTGTGATCATTATTAAAGCGACACTTCCCAATTCCAGATGACTAACTGAAGCAATAAAAAGCTAAAGTCCTTGGTTTTGTGCAGTTGTCCCCAGCCGTAACGGCCCTCTGCTATGAACCCCTAACAACTCTGCCAACCACTGGGCCCACGGTCTAAAAACACTGCCCTCAGCACACATCGGCTCCTCAACAGTGATGATGCTCTCTCTGCTAAAATCAGCGTCTGCCCAAAAGAACAGTTTAGTCTCATACCAAGATCCTGAGTAAACGATCTCCCTCGAAGGTCTATTTTCCTCATCTATAAAATGGTGTTATAATCCCCATATTGCAGGATTAATGAGGAACATAAATGAAAAGTACTTAGCCCAAGAACATGAGCACAGAAACGCTAGTACAGTCACTGCCTGTATTATTATATCATTATATTCATCAGCATATCAACCGTAACTGCCAAAGCCAGGAGAATTCTACTTCGTCTCCTTTCACTAAAAGACGACTATAGTGTAAGCATGTCTCACTGCGTCAAAAACTTTGGTTAGGTTGATCAATGATCTTGGACATAATTAGCCCCTTTCTCCAAAATGGTTACGATTCTCTCTACTGTGCTGTCATCTGGGGAGTGGTCTCAAGTTCAGACAATGTTTAGAGGCTCAAGTCTAACATCAATCCATCCTACCCAAACTGATCACTGGGAAGAAAGGATCCTTCGCCAGTCTTCAAGCCAATAATAATTTCTGTGCACTATAAAACTGCCACAGGCATACGCCCATCTCTTCGCCTCCTCTGCTTCTAAGGCTCACTAATCACAAACGTAAGAAGCAGCTTTACCCAAGAGTTCTCCTAGGAGCATAACCTTCCTGTCTCTGTTACCAAAAATAAATAAGAACAAGGGAAAACACAGAGCAGTTGTCTTTAGCCTCTAGAGAACGTCCACAGGACCACCTGTTTCAAGACTCCCCTCTAGAAAGAATTTGGAAAGTAGAAGGTCTTGCTTCACTTCCCAAACAAAAATCTCTGGGAATGAATATTCAGACACTCAATTAATTGAATCTAAGCTTACCTCCTTGTAACTACCACGGCTCGGACAATATTGTCTTTGAAAGGATCCAAAACAATGTTAAAAAGCCTACCTCCGCTTGGCAGAGCGCGTGAAGACCCTGGAGCACCAAGGCTGCCGGAGTAGCTTGATCAGGTTTGGTGCATTCATTCAACACCTGGGAAACGGCAGCCAGCATATCTGCGCCATGCTGGTAAGGCCTACAAGAAACCATAGTTGAGAAACAAGATGAAAGCCAACGAGGCCACGCCCCCTCCCAGGTCTTTTGCCTGAACAAAAAGCTTGAGTGCTTTTCTTTACCCTTACGTACATGAAATGTTGACCTTCAAATACTAACATATGTTTTCTGCCAAGATTTGCATCAACGTCGCTCCTGCTGTAACGTAAGGCTCAATTTTGATAAAGAACCATTATCCAAGCAAGAGGACACTTGCTAACGAATTTTCTTCTCCCTAAACTGTAAATCCTACTGCCTGAATTGACAAAAACTCAAGTCTATGATGACGGTGAGAAGAACTGACTTACCTCACTGAGATTATCAGTAAAGAGAGAGCTATTCCTGCCTGCCGGGTGCTCTGGCAGCAGCTGCGGACTACAAAAGCAGGGACCGGAGAGGAGAAGATAATTTCTCACAGCAGTGATACTAAGGTGGTTACCCCTATCACCATAATGACGCCAATGATGACGGCGATGATGATAAAAGTAATGATATGAATTATAACCAACTAAACACTCATCTCACGCCAGGCCCTACACTGGATTCACTCACTCCTCCTCCTCCCCCTCTTCCTCTCCTCTCTATGCCACATGTCATCTGCTATCCCCAGAAAGATATTAACTTCTCAAAGAAATGCTCAGATCCATCCTTGGCTTTCCATGTAACCACTGAGTGATAAAATAGTTTTCTCTAACAAACTACCAACGGATGAAATTGCCTGGCTGGATTCCACTGTTTCACTGTCTGGCAAACAGTAATCATTTTCCAAAACTGGAAATAGGGGCAGATCTTGAGATGGAATACTGAATAAGTTATCAACGGACTCTGACCTGCTCTGTTATCTAACCTTTCCTGAACCTCAGCGTTAAGCACGTAAAAGCAAAATGTCGGCTAATAATCCTTCGTCTCTAAAATGTCTTCCATGCCAGTAGCTCAAAATAATCCACACTCCCAGGTCTTGGGCTTCACGTGCGTGACCTGTAGAATGAGGTTATGTTGGTGTTGCCAAAAGGCTGAAGCTTAGACAGAGGAGAACTGTGGAGGTTTAGATACATCCTGATCCCAGATTTGAAACAAGAATCATCCATGTTATGAGCTTCGGGATTAATCCCTAAACTCCAACAGCAGAGTCACTTCCCTAATACCTTCGTGTCTTCCTCAACTGTAGAGCATACAGGGATTCAAGATCAGGCCTTCCTTGTAATAATTCCTAGTAATTAATTCCAAGCAATGAGTCACAAATGAGATCTTCCCTATTCAAACTCCTTATAACAATTAGGTATAACATAGGGAAAAGATAAGAAAGAATAGCTGACTATAGGGACTCCTGGATGGCTCAGTCAGTTAAGCATCTGCCTTTGGCTCAGGTCATGATCTCAGGGTCCCGGGATCGAATCCCCACATCAGACTCCCAGCTCAGCAGGGAGCCTGCTTCTCCCTCTGCCTGTGATCTCTCTCACACTCTGACAAAAAAATAAATAAATAAAATTAAAAAAAAAAAAAAAGAACAGTTGACTATAGTCTACTGGTTAGGTTTCAGAGATTTGTATACCAAAAACCAGAAAACATAGCATCACAGTTTTTATTATAATATTAAATTATTATCCAGAAAAGGATACAAATTTCCTATAAATATAGATACAAGGCTAGACCTGAAATACAAAGGACATGCCTGCTTCTCAAAGTTATTATTTAATCTTACTAAGTTCTACAATCAGAAAACTGGAACTGAAAATTAATTTACTCTTACTCAAATATCCTCTATTATTCCTAGTTTCTTGCTTGCAATAAAAAAATTAAGAGCAAAAGAATGTATCATGATATCCACCTCCAAGGATTAAGCACATCCTACCTTTGCTTACATATGTCTCGGATCGATGCTGCTTTGGCGATGAGTTTTTCCCACTGGACTTCCTTGCCCACAGACAGAGAAGGCACATCAGACATGGCCATGAAACGCTGCAGTTCAGGGTAGACACGATCCTAAGGTGGCAATTTCATAAAAAAGGTAATTTCCCAACTTGAGTTGAATAATCACTTTACATAAAATTTTTACCTCCAAATCTCACATTTGCATCACTAATTATAAAGCATTTCTTCTAATCAGCAGAGAAGAATGCTTTTGTGATTGCTGGGGATTTTCTTACAGACCCATGTACTGTTCATTTCATAAGGCAAGAAAAAGGTGGCTGAATCTCACCCTAATTACAAAGGTTCTAATCACGTGTAATCATATTTCTATTACTTTTTCCATACAGATGGAAAAAAAAATTTCAGAATTAAGGAAATAAGTTTTTTTTTTCTATTCTCAATTTCTCTTTGAGAGTCAATCACAACTGACTGCAATAGAGCTCAAAAGCATCACGCTGAACCAAAATTTCTCAATGCAATCACTGATGCCACTCCTTAACACTACTGTATCAAAGCACTGTCACACAGACAACACTAATCTGCTCTGGTGAAAGGAACGTGTTTAATACACAAGTGTATCTCTGAGCTCACCTGCTTTTCCCACAAAGATGTCAACAAGCGCAGAGTGACGGCTCTTAGTTGTGGAGTGGTTCCAAGAAGTTGGATCACTCGCAGAATTTGTCCTATACACACCTAGAAAATATTGAAGAAATTTTGGTTTCACAAATGTAAAGGTAGGTAATCCCCAGGTTAACAAAAGAATGTGAAAATCCCTTATTATAGAATCAAGACCGAAATAGAAGCTAACTACAATATGACCGATCTTCTCAGACATGGGGGATAGTTTTGGGGAGAGGCTAGCTAGCAATCCTGGGGGCATAAGACCTAATCTCAGAAAACAGCCAATGTGAAAATTTGGCTACTAAATGATTCAAAAGAATTAATTTTTAAATACCATAATAAATACTTCTGGCCCAACACGGGAAGTAGTGGTCATGGCAAAATTAAGGGCTCAAAATTTCATCATACCAAACAAAATTCAATGTATTATTCATGCCTCACTCTCTTTTTGTCCCCAAGTAAATTGGTTAATATACAGACCTTGTGAACACCAAGTGTAGGTAAAGTATACAAGATGTCATTATATAATACAGGTTCCAGTGGTCTTCCCAATTTGAACATCAAAACTGGAATCAGATTTGGTACCTAAAATGAATTTAAAGAATGTATTCATTGTGCCTTCTAAAGGAAATATATCTCTAATGCAATCATTATTTTGTTTTTCCTCAAAAGAATAATGGGAATATATATAACTTTGAAGACAAAAAAATGTTAGCTAGCCATTCGTTGTTAGTGGTAATTTCATAGTGCCACTAATATTCTATCTCTTTTATAATGACTTGCCAAATACCAACAAAAAATGTTTTCTTAAACGAGCATAACACTCTCAGCAATACAAAAGTAGTTAAAATATATCCTGCCCCCAAAAAGTTTACAGTTCTAATGAGAAGCTAAATCATAGGAGAGATATATAACAACAAAATAGCTGTAGAGTGAGATGCGTTACTCCAATATGGAATAAGTAAAATTAATTGTACTGTAAGGAGTGGTTAACAGACAAAAATTTCTCTCCAGGTGTCCATTTCAATCCCTGTGCATAACACAATAAAAAGAGAAAAGCAATTCATTTGTGGACCAAAAAATGTAATATTGTTAAGACGGCAGTATTTTCCAAATAGATCTACCAATTCAACACAATCCCATCAAAATCCTAGCTGGCTTATCTGCCAAAATTGAAAATTTGATTTTAAAACTCATGTGGAAAAGGGAGGGATCCCAAATGGCCAAAACAGTCTTGAAAAAGAACAAAGTCTGACACTTAAACTTCTCAATTTCAAAATTTACTACAAAGCTACGGTAACCAAAAGAGCGTGGTACTGGCACAACAACAAAACGTACAGATCAATAAACAGAACTCAGAGTCTAGGAATAAATACTTGCATTCATGTTCTATTGATTTTTTGATAAATACGCCAAGAAAATACATGGAGAAAGAAGAGTTTCTTTGAAAAACGGTGCTGGATTTCAACAACTAGATATCCACATACAAAAGAATGAATTTGGGACCTTTTCTCACACAACACATAAAAATTAACTCGACATAAATTTTAGACCTAAATGTCAGGCTAACCCCATCAAACTCTTAAAGAAAATATAGTAGTAAATCTTTGTGACCTTAGATTAGGCAAAGCCTTCTTAGATATGACACCAAAGCAAGTGCAACAAAAGAAAGAAATAGATTTCATCAAATTAAAAACATTTGTCCTTCAAAGGACACTAGAAAGAAAATGAAAAGACAACCCACAGAATGGGGGGAAATTTTTTACAAATCTAATAAGTGATTTGTATCCAGAATAAAGAATTCTGATAACTCAATAATGAAAGGACAAATAACCCAATTCTAAAAGAGCAAAGGAACCAAAGAAGATAAAGAAATGTTAATAAAGACCGGGATATTCAACCATCATCAGCCACGAAATAATTGCAAATTAAAACCAGAATGACATACCACTTAACATCCAATAGGATTTATAATAAAAAAAGAAAGACATTAGCAAGTGTTGGAAAGATGTGGAGAATTTGGGACCCTCACACACTCCTGGTAGGAATATAAAATGGTGCAGCCTATTCAGAAAACAGTTGGGCAGTTTATCAAATGTTTAAACAAAATTACCATATGACCTAGCAATTCTACTCCTAGGTATCTACGCAGGAAAAATGAAAACACATCCACACAAAAAAACTCCTACATGAATGTTCAGAGCAACATAATTCACAATAGCCAAATAGTAGAAACAACCCAAGTGTCCATCAACTGATTAACTGATAAATAAACGTAGTATAGCCATACAATTGAAATATTATTCAGCCTTAAAAAGGGAAAGGAACCTTGCAAACATCATGTCAAGTGAAAGACGCCAGTCACAAAAGACCACATATTATATGATTCCATTTACATGAAATGTCCAGAACAGGTAAATCTAAAGAGACAGAACGTAATTGCTTCAGATTGGAAAGGTGTAGAGGGAAATGGGGAGCAACTGCTAATGGGTACAAGGTTTCTTGGGGGGATGATAGAATGTTCTCAAATTATTTGTAATTACATTTGCACAGCTCTGTGAATACACTACAAGTCACTGAACTGTACACTTTGAATGGATGAATTATATACCATATATAGACATACAGCATATGAATTATACCTTAATAAAGCTATTTTTAAAAATTCAATTCAAAATCAGTAAGTGAATACTATGGGCCTATTGATGGCACAATGTAGCACCAAAGAAATTTTATTTTCCATCCAGTGCGTTTCACACTTTTGTTGTCCAGAAATGTTAAATTTCCTCTGTCGGCGATAATCTTAGAAGCCCTGTTTCTTTTAAGCTTAGGAAGACATCTACTTTAATTCACTTTCAAGAAGGAAGAAAAATCCTCTACTAGCCTATTACCCAAAAAGTAACAGTTAAACGTTAATTCATGTAGGAGCCTGCCCGTGATAGACCATGGCATGGCAGCGTTTGGAGCTAGGCAGGTAATGGCTAGACTCACCACACACGGCCAGAATTGATGTTGTTAACAAGGGCTGGGACTCTATTAGAACAGAAGTTCCATCACCCTACCTTGAGCAAATGAACGGAGACGAATTTTTGAATTGGCTTCTTATTCCCCATTTTAATTAAAAACAAAAGGTTATCTTAGATTGCATTGCCCAAGTCTCAATTACCCCTTCTGGTAAGATTTCTACTAAGACACTTTGACAGATTCTTAGTTCTGGGAAGGCAATCAGTACATTTACTGACATTTTATAAAATAGTGTATTTAGCTGTATGGCTTTTAAACAACTGCTTTAATTATACTGTCAGAAAAGAAATAAAGTATTTATGGTGAGGAGTACAGTATCTTTCTACGAGCCTCAGACTTAAAGAAGAATGTATGGATGTTTATTTTTTTCCTGGCGAGATCAGAAATGAAAAAACCTAAGTGGGAACATTTTACTGTAAATAATCTTAAACTTAATACAGTTCAAAGGCTATTATACCCCAAATTAAATCGTCAAAAGTCAATGGGGGAGGGGCGCCTGAGTGGCTCAGTCCTTAAGCGTCTGCCTTCGGCTCAGGGCGTGATCCCAGGGTTATGGGATCGAGCCCCACATCAAGCTCCTCCGCTGGGAGCCTGCTTCTTCCTCTCCTACTCCCCCTGCTTGTGTTCCCTCTCTCACTGGCTGTCTCTCTCTGTCAACTAAATAAATAAATAATCTTTTTTAAAAAAAAGTCAATGGGGGAAACAAAATAGATGTTATTTCATTAGGAAAACACAGATACAAATATATACATGTGGAAAACATTTTTTTGCATAAAGTATGGACTGTTGTTTTCCTAATGAAATAACATATATGCATTGATTGATTTACGTAAGGTGCAATTATGAGCTCTTGATTCCTCTGTTTTTTTTCTAAGATTTTATTTATTTATTTGAAAGAGAGAATGTGAAAGAGAGAGATCACGAGTAGGGGGAAGGGGTAGAGGCAGAAACAGACTCCCCACTGAGCAGGGAGCCCGCTGCAGGACTCGATCCCAGAGCCCTATGATCATGACCTGAGCCAAAGGCAGACACTTAACCAACCAAGTCACCCAGGCGTCTGATTCCTCTGCTCTTGAGCATTCAACTATGGAGGCAGAAAAAAGAATGAATTCTCTTTTAAAATCACCTGGAAAGTGCCCTATAATTCAGTCTCATAATCTCCTGGTTTCAGAAAATTCTATGCTTTTGCTTCCCTCCTTCAGAATTCAAGTCAATGACAAAAAATTGATTTAGAATGATGGGGGGGACAGCTCAGTCGGTTAACCAACCAAATCCTCATTTTGGCTCCGGTCATAATCTCAGGGCTGTGAAATCAAGCCCCCTGTTCGGCTCCCTGCTGAGCATGCAGCCCAGTTAAAATTCCCTCTCTCCTTCTTAAAAAAAAAAAAAAAAAGTTTCGTTTATAATGATGGGATTATTAAAGAGCCCCCATAAGACTATTACCAGATTCCTCAGCAGAAATCCTATAAGTCAGAAGGGGATGCGGGATAACATATTCAAAACGCTGGGGGAAAAAAAAGACAACCAGGAATACTATAGCCAGCAAAACTCTCCCTCAAAAATGAAAGAGAAATACTTTTTCAAATAAACAAAAGCTGAGGGAGTTCACCCATCAGACCTGCCTTTCAAGAAATGTGAAAGGAAATCCTTCAAGTTGAAATTAAAGGATATTAGACAGCAACACAAAAGCATATCTAAGTATAACTCTCAGTGATAAAGGTAAAGAGAAGAACACAGAATACTATAATACTGTAATGATAGTGCATAAATCACTTGAAATTCTGGTATGGGAGTTAAAGGACAAATGTATCAATGACTACAATTATAAACATATGTTAATGGATACACATATAAAAAGATGTAATTTGCGACAATAACAAAGTGTGGGGAGAATAAAAAAGTGCTTCTGTGTGCAGCAGAAGTTGTTTCTCAGCTTATAATACACTGTTATATCTATAAGATGGTTTCTAGAAGCCCCAGGTAACCACAAACAAAACACCTATAGAAGATACACTAAAGATATGTGTAAGGGATCAAAGCATGTCTACATGCTGCTGCTACTACTACTACTACTACTACTAATAATAATAATAAATGAAACACAAAGTAAGATAGCAACAGAGGAAATGAGGGACAAAAAGCTTTAAGACCAGGGTGCCTGCGTGGCTGTCAGTTAAGCATCCAACTCTTTGTTTCAGCTCAGGACATGATCTCAGGGTCCTGAGATCAAGCTGAGTACTGGACTCCCTGCTCTGTGGGAAGTCGGCTTGAAGATTTTCTCTCTCTCTCCCTACGCCTCTCCCCCCACTTGCACTCTCTCTCTCTGTCTCTCTCTCTCTCTCGAATAAATAAATACATCTTAAAAAAAAAAAAGGCTGTAAGACTGATGGGAAATAATGGACAAAATGGCAAAATTAAAACTTTATTTGTGATTACTTTAAATGTAAATGGATTAAACTCCCACATTAAAATATAGAGTAGCTGACAGGATAAAAACCAAGATACAAATATATGCTGACTACAAAAGACTTACTTCACGTTTAAGGATACACATTGGCTAAAAAAAATGAAAGGATGAAAGAAGATATTCCAAGCAAATGGTAACCAAAAGAGAGCAAGGACAGCTATATACTTATATCATACAACCAGACTTTAAGTCAACAACTGTCATGAGAAACAAAGACATTATGATAAAAAGGGTCAATTCACCGGGAAGATACACAATTATAAATATATAAGCATCCAACGTCAGAGCGATATATGTAAGCCCAAAACTACGAAGCAAACATTTACAGAACTGAAGGGGGGGAAGATAACACAAATAAGAGATCTCATCGCTCCACTTCAATAATGGATGGGACATCCAGGCGAAGATCAGTAAGGGAACAGAGGACACGTATACCATACACCAAACGTGCCTAACCGACGGGTACAAAACATTCCATCCGATAGCAGCAAAATACAAATTATTTTCAAGCACACATGGAATATTCCCCAGAATAGATCACATGTTAGGTCACAAAATAACCCTTAACAAATTTAAGAAGACTGCGGGGCGCCTGGGTGGCTCAGTCAGTTAAGTGTCTGCCTTCAGCTCAGGTCATGATCCTGGAGTCCTGGGATGGAGTCCCACATTGGGCTCCCTGCTCAGCGGGAAGCCTGCTTCTCCCTCTGCCACTACCCCCTGCTTGGGCTCTTTCTCTGTGTGTCAAATAAATAAAATCTTTTAAAAAATTTTTAAGAAGATTGAAATAATACCAAGTATCTTTTCTTACCAAAACGAAATGAAACAAGGAGTCAATAAAGTAAGAAAACAGAAAAATTCACAAACACATGGAAATTAAACAACACACTCTTGAATAACCAATGAGGGAAAGAAGAAATCTAAGAGGAAATTGGAAAATATTTTGAGACAAATAACAATGAAAACACAAGATACCAAAACTTATGGGAAGCAGCAAAAGCAGCACTAGGAGGGAAATGTGTGGAGGCAAACATCGACATCAAAAAAGAAAGGAGATCTCAAATAAACTAACTTTGTACCTCAAGGAAGTAGAAAAAGAATAAACCAAACCAAAGGTAGCATAAGGAAGGAAATAATAAAGATAAAAGCTAAAATAAATGAAATAAAAAACAGGGGGAAAAAACAAATTAAGAGTTGGTATTTTACACGATCAAGTGGGATTCATACCTGGGATGCAAGCGTGGTTCGATATTCGCAAATCAATCAGCGTGATACATCATATCAACAAGAAAAGACTCAAGAACCATATGATCCTCTCAATCGATGCCGAAAAAGCATTTGACAAAATACAGCATCCTTTCCTGATTAAAACCCTTCAGAGTGTAGGAATAGAAGGTACATTTCTCAATCTCATAAAAGCCATCTATGAAAAGCCTACTGCAAATATTATTCTCAATGGGGAAAAGCTGGAAGCCTTTCCCTTAAGATCAGGAACACGACAAGGATGCCCACTCTCGCCACTATTATTCAACATAGTACTAGAAGTCCTTGCAACAGCAATCAGACGACAAAAAGGGATCAAAGGTATTCAAATCGGCAAAGAAGAAGTCAAAATGTCTCTCTTTGCAGATGACATGATACTCTATATGGAAAACCCAAAAGAAGCCACTCCCAAACTATTAGAAGTTATAGAGCAATTCAGTAACGTGGCGGGATACAAAATCAATGCTCAGAAATCAGTTGCATTTCTGTACACGAATAACGAGAACGAAGAAAGAGAAATTAGGGAATCCATCCCATTTACAATAGCACCAAAAACCATACGTTACCTTGGAATTAACTTAACCAGAGACGTAAAGGACCTATATTCTAGAAACTATAAATCACTCTTGAAAGACATTGAGGAAGACATAAAAAGATGGAAAGATATTCCATGCTCATGGATTGGAAGAATTAACATAGTTAAAATGTCCATGCTACCCAGAGCAATCTACACTTTCAATGCTATCCCGATCAAAATACCGAGGACATTTTTCAAAGAACTGGAACAAATAGTCCTTAAATTTGTATGGAACCAGAAAAGGCCCCGAATCTCCAAGGAACTGTTGAAAAGGAAAAACAAAGCTGGGGGCATCACAATGCCGGATTTCGAGCTGTACTACAAAGCTGTGATCACAAAGACAGCATGGTACTGGCACAAAAACAGACACATAGACCAATGGAACAGAATAGAGAGCCCAGAAATGGACCCTCAGCTCTTTGGGCAACTAATATTTGATAAAGCAGGAAAAAACATCCGGTGGGAAAAAGACAGTCTCTTCAATAAATGGTGCTGGGAAAATTGGACAGCTACATGCAAAAGAATGAAACTTGACCACTCTCTCACACCATACACAAAAATAAACTCCAAATGGATGAAAGACCTCGATGTGAGACAGGAATCCATCAAAATTCTAGAGGAGAACATAGGCAGCAACCTCTACGACATCGGCCAAAGCAACCTTTTTCATGACACATCCCCAAAGGCAAGAGAAACAAAAGATAAAATGAATTTATGGGACTTCATCAAGATTAAAAGTTTCTGCACAGCCAAGGAAACAGTCAGAAAAACTAAGAGGCAGCCCACGGAATGGGAGAATATATTTGCAAATGACACTACAGATAAAGGACTGGTATCCAAGATCTACAAAGAACTTCTCAAACTCAATACACGAGAAACAAATAAACAAATCAAAAAATGGGCAGAAGATATGAACAGACACTTTTCCAATGAAGACATACAAATGGCTAACAGACACATGAAAAAATGTTCAAAATCATTAGCCATCAAGGAAATTCAAATCAAAACCACACTGAGATACCACCTTACGCCAGTTAGAATGGCAAAAATAGACAAGGCAAGAAACAACAATTGTTGGAGAGGATGTGGAGAAAGGGGATCCCTCCTACATTGTTGGTGGGAATGCAAGTTGGTACAGCCACTCTGGAAAACAGTGTGGAGGTCCCTTAAAAAGTTAAAAATTGAGCTACCCTATGATCCAGCCATTGCACTACTGGGTGTTTACCCCAAAGATACAGACGTAGTGAAGAGAAGGGCCATATGCACCCCAATGTTCATAGCAGCAATGTCTACAATAGCTAAATCGTGGAAGGAGCCGAGATGCCCTGCAACAGATGACTGGATTAAGAAGTTGTGGTCCATATATACAATGGAATATTACTCAGCTATCAGAAAGAACGAGTTCTCAACATTTGCTACAACATGGACGGCACTGGAGGAGATAATGCTTAGTGAAATAAGTCAAGCAGAGAAAGACAACTATCATATAATTTCTCTCATCTATGGAACATAAGAACTAGAATGATCAGTAGGGGAAGAAAGGGATAAAGAAAGGGGGGGTAATCAGAAGGGGGAATGAAACATGAGAGACTATGGACTATGAGAAACAAACTGAGGGCTACAGAGGGGAGGGGGGTGGGGGAATGGGATAGACCGGTGATGGGTAGTAAGGAGGGCACATATTGCATGGTGCACTGGGTGTTATACACAACTAATGAATCATCGAGCCTTACATCGAAAACCGGGGATGTACTGTATGGTGACTAACATAATATAATAAAAAATCATTATTAAAAAAAAAAAGAGTTGGTATTTTAAAAGATCAGTGAAATGGACAATCCTTTATGTAGAATAAGAAAGAGAGAAGATTCAAATAAAATCAGAAATGAAAGAGGAGACATTACCACCAGAGCCACAGAAATAAAAATGATGGAAGAGACAACTATATACAATTATTCTACAACTAAATGAATAGCATAGAAGAAATGGATAAATTCCTAGAGACATACAACTTACCAAGACTGAATCATGAACTGAAAATCTGAACAGACTGATAACAAAGAAGGAGATTGAATCAGTAACCAAAAACCTCCCAATGTAGAAAGCTCACGAACAGATGGCTTCACAGGTGATTTCTACCGAACATTTAAAGATGAATTAACACCAATCTTTCTTAAACTCTTGCCAAAAAGTTGAAGAGGTGGGAATACTTCCAAACTCATTTTATAAGACCATATCATTACTCTCATACCAAAACCAAAAACACCGCGAGGAAAGAAAATTATAGGCCTGGATAGGCACTACAGGGGGTAGTGGCAGAGGGAGAGGGAGAAGCAGGCTCCCTGCTGAGCAAAGAGCCTGATGTGGGACTCCCCATCCTCATGAACATGGACACAAAAATCCTCAAACTACTAGCAAACAGAATTCCTTTATAAAGGATCACATACAATGACCAAGTAGGATTTATCCCTGAGATGCAGGAATGGTTCAACATACAAAAATCAATCATGTGACAAACTACATTAACAGGACGAAGGATAAAAATCATGATCATCTCAATAGACATAGAAAAAGCATTTGACAAAACTCAGCACACTTTCATGATAAAACCATTTACTAAACTAAGGATGGAAGATAATTTACCTCAACATAATAAAGGCTCTATATGAAAAGCCCACGGCTAACACCATGCTGAATGGTAAAAACCCGAAAACTTTTCCTCTAAGATCAGGAGCAAAGCTATTTATCATAGCACTGGAAGTACTGGCCAGAGCAATTAGGGAGAGAAAGGAAAAGAGGGAGGAAGGGAGGAAAGGAGGGAGGGAGGAAAAAAGGAAAGAAGGAAAGAAAAAAGAAAGAAAGAGAAAGAAAAAGAAAAGAAAAGAAAGATCATTCAAATCAGCAAGTAAGAAGTAAAATTATCTTTGTTCACACACATGATATTACATGCAGAAAACCCTGAGGATTCCACCAAAAAGAGTTAGTTAAAACTAACTAATGAGGGGGAAAAAACCTAACAAGTGAATTTAGAAAAGTTGCAGGATACAAAATGAACATTAAAAAAAAAAAAAATCAGCTGTGTTCTCATAAACTAATAACAAACAGTCCAAGAAGGAAATTTAAAAAACAACCCCATTTGCAATAGCATCAAAAACAATAAAATACTTGGGAATAAACTAGTGAAGTGAAAGACTTGTCTACTGAAAACTACAAAGGACTGCTTAAGTTGAAGACACCAATAAACAGAAAAACATTTTATATTTATAGATTGAAAAAATTATTATTGTTAAAATGTACATAACACCCAAAGCAATCTACAGATACAGTGTGATCCCTACCAAAATCCTGATGACATTTTTTGCACAACAGAAAAAATAATCATGAAAATCACATGAAACCAACCACAAAGCCGAGACAATCTTAAGAAAGAAACAAAACTGGGTACCTCACATTTCCTGACCTCAAAACATAAGACAAAGCTACAGTAATCAAAACGGTGTGACCTTAGCACAGGGACAAATAGACCAATAGAACAGAACAGAGAGCCCAGAAATAAATCCAGGTATATATGGTCAATTAATTTATTACAAAGGATACAAGAAAATACAATGGAGAGAGGACAGGCTCTAGAACAAATGATGTTGGGATAACCAGATATCTGCATGAAAAAGGGACATTGGACCCTTGTCTTAACACCATACACAAAAATCAACTCAAAATGAATAAAAGACATAAAGGACCTAAAACTATAAAACACCTAGAAGAAAACAGAGGGGGGAAACTTTATAACATTGGTCTTGGCAATGATTTCTTGGATATGTCACCAAAAGTACAGGTGACAAAGGCAACAACAGACACGTGGGCCCACATCAACCTGATGCAGCAATCAACAGAATTAAAAAAAAAAAAAAAGCAGCCTACAGAACACAGGAAATACTTATAAACCACGTATCTGATCAGGGGTTAAAATCCAAAGTATGTCAGGAACTCTTATAACTCAACAACAACAAATAAACAAATAACCCGATTAAAAAGTGAGCAAAGGAGTTAAACATTTTCCAAAGCAGATGTACCCACGGCCACAGGCACATAAAAAGATGCTCAGCCCCGCTCATCAGCAGGGAAATGCAAATCAAAGCCACAAGGAGCTACCATGTCACACCTGTTAGGATGGGCATGATCAATAAAAATAGAAATTCACATGTGCTGGTGAGGATGTGAGTAAACTGGAGCCCTTGTGCTCTGTTCGTGGAAGGTAAAATGGTGCAGCCACTGTGAAAAATAGTACGGAGGTTCCCCCCAAAATTAAAAATAAAACCAACATATGATCCAGCAATGCTACTTCCAGGAATTTCAGAACAAGTACTAGTCTCTTTTAAAATATATTGACAAAAGTCCATTACCTGCACACTTGCTTTTAGGTACCTGTTCTAAAACAATGGTCTTTCTATTGAAAGACAAACTTTTCTTGAATATTTTACAGAACATAAAGAGACTAACTGTTTGACTTGTTCAATTTGGCAAAAAAAAAAAATTTTTTTTTTAAGATTTTATTTACGGGATGCCTGGGTGGCGCAGTCGGTTAAGCATCTGCCTTGGGCTCAGGTCATGATCCCAGGGTCCTGGGATCGAGCCTGCCTCTCCCTCTCCCTCTGCCACTACCCCCTGCTTGTGCTCTCTCTCCCTCTGACAAATAAATAAAATCCTTCTAAAAATATTTTTAAATGTCCTGATTGAAAATTCTCTCTCTCCCTCTCCCTCTGACCCTACCCCTGCTCTCGTTCTCTCTCTCAAATAAATAAATCATTAAAAAATTTTTTCAAAGAATTACAGTATTTCAAGAGAATTGCAACCAGGATTTGGAAGAGATGTTTGCACTCCCATGTTGACTACAACATTATTCACAAGAGCGAAGTGATGGAAACAACCTAAATATCAATGGATGAGAAGGTAAAGAAAATGTGGTCTATACATACAATGAAATACTATTCAGCCTTAAAAGAAAGGAAATCCTGTCACAGAATACAGCATGGATGAATCTTGAGGACATTATATGTGAAACAAGCCGATCAGAGAGATACTGCATGACTCCACATTTATACCAGGTATCCAAAGTAGACAGTCTTAGGAGAAGAAAATAGAATAGTGATTGCTGGGGAGCTGGGGAGAGGGGGGAACAGGAAGCTGCTATTCAATGGGTATAGAGATTCAGTCTTGCAAGATGAAAATTTGTACCCAAAATTGTACCATATACCCAACATTTTGCTAAGAAGGTGTATCCCATATGTGTTTTTCGTACCACAGTTTTTAAAAAGAATCAAAAGGTTGCCTTTTTTAATAGTCAGAAGAGTCTTTGTTAAGTTCTTTTGGTTGAACAATTTTATTTATTTTGGGGGGAGGCAAAAGGAGGGGGAGAGAGAGAATCTCAAGCAGACTCCACACCCAGGGCGGAGCCCGACACAGGGCTTGATCTCACAACCCTGAGATCGTGACCTGAGCTGAAATCAAGACTGAGACACTTAACTGACTGAGCCACCCAGGCGCCCCTCTTTGAAATATTTTTTAAAAATCCCTGTGGGTGTTTCATTATCAAAACTAACAGTGCCAGGGGCACCTGGTTGGCTCAGTTGGTTATGATGGAAAGTGAGGCCCAAAGGGATCACAGAGCTAGTTGGTGGAGTCCATGTCTCAGCTCACTCCTCCATTCTACTGGGCAGAGTGAAGGCCATCGGGGATTCCAGACTATCTGTAACAGGATAAAGAGCCATCAAGTAAAACTTCTCCCTGTAATTAGACAAAACACACAGAGGAAAACAAGCAGGAGAGACATAAGCCAGCATCTTCCTGGAGTCAATCATAGAAAGAACAGAATATAAAAATTTAACTCTGGACCCCACGAAAAACATCCACGTTGGCAACGCTCTGAGGTCACACGGACAGCAGCCTGGTCCTTCAGACAGTTCTGAATGAGAATCGTGAGGAGGGCCACCTGCTTCTAAAGTATGAGAGAGAAAGTGCCTTGCTACTCATCTTAGCCATCAGATGGGAGAATATATAATTAACGTTTACAACTATCCCTCCTTTTTAAACGAATGAGATAGCTCCTACTTTATTGCTATATAAAAGATACAATAATAAATTAATATCCATGGAAACAAAGATACTAGTGGAAAGAAATAATTTAAGACATGGTCATCTAGGCAAAAATCCAAAGCAATATCAGGTTTTCTTTAACTTTCCAGACTTCAGTTTTACAAAACTAGATCTGAGCCACACAGGCACATTCCCAGTTCAGATTTTATTGACGTCCTTTGATGGGATAAGCGCTGAACCATCTTTGCCTAAGACTTTGTCCTGTGAAAAAAATCGAAGTAAATTCTGTGTACACAAGTGTATTTGCCATTTATAGAACAGTGGGAAGAAAACAGTATGCATTAAATTAGAAATGAAAAAACTACATCTTTATACAACAAAGAATGAATATACTTGAATGGCACATACGAAGAAAAGCATAAATGCATTTCTTAATAATTTTAACACTGAAAGAAACTTTTTAAAAATTATTCTACAAAAAGGGGCATAATGTACTATTATGCCTTTGAACATTAGTTAATTCCACTTTCCTCACTTACTTGGCATAACTACATATGGTTTCGGCTTATTACTTAAGTAATATCTTGGAAAGCAGTGCATTGACGAAATGCTGAAAAGCTGATCATTTCTTTCACTGATAATGAAACTGCAGGCATGCAGCAACATCAAAGAAATGTAAACAGGACAATGCTATTCTTCCATGATTCAAATTCTATTTATATCATAACATAATTAATAAGTGGTCTCAGGTCTTGAAATTTAACCTTTGATAGTCAAACAAGGTCAAGGGCAGAAAGATGTCTAGACTAACGAAGGCCCCTAATGGGAAACCTTCTATTTGCGATTCGCTCCAGCCTTATTCCAGTCTGCCACGAGCAGTCTGATCTATACTGACTCCTCTAATACTAGCAGCTAGCATCTGCCGAACAGCTACTGTAAACGCTGTCCTAAACACTTAACAGAAAATCATGATTATCACAGTGTTTTAAATGGCAAAAGTGAAGCTCGTGAAAGCCAAATAATTTGTGCAAGCTAACAGAGCTGGCACATGCTGGAGTTAGGATTGGACCAAAGCAACTGACCTCCAAAGCCCATGTACGTGCCACTCTGCCTTGCCAAAGGGAGGGATGACATCTTCTCCTTTGTATCTCTGGTTCCCAGCATACTACGAATGCTTTCAGAATGCATAAACTAGTCCTAATGTGTTTATCTGCTCTGGTTCCATTCAGCAAGACGGACCTTGTAATAGTGTTTCAGTTATTTGATTCTGTAAACAATTATTTAAAAATACCACTTGCAAAGAAAAGTACTTAAGGACAGTAGCTCTGACCAAATTAACGTAGAAATAGAAAATACACCTACTGAGTAAATGTTACCAGGATATCAAAATGTTACCAGGACATTCATCAGAATTTGAAGTAAGAAGTTCAAGTACACAGAACGTCAGCTCAACACCACGGAAGCTCCAAATATATAAAAACAGGAGAAATATCGTTAGACTAGAATAAGAGAAAGTCAAGTATCAAATCACTTGAGGCGTTTAAAACCCTAGAAGAAAAGAATTGTGATCTTTCTCTACCTAAACTTGATTTCTTGGTTAGTCTCCTTAGCCATCTGAATCTTCATTATCTCTCAGAGTCGGAGGCAATATATATTTTTAGAAAATGGTATGAGAAAAATTATAAAGTAAGGGTAAGCCACATAATTAACACGCAACCATCAGTGGGAAAAAGAAGTATAACCACCATTAATTTTTTCAATTGCTAACATTTTGACACTTGCTATAAACGCTAAGTATAATGACTGAATTCCTATAAGCATGAAATTTCCTTCCTGAGCAAAATAAAATGTAGGTTTTACATTTCTATCGTGATGAGACCTAAATCTTTGGTGAGCTGACTGGCAGAACACAAGTTAAAAGCCAATGTCCTTTAAGTACAATGTGTGTATTTTTCCTTTCAATTAGGTGCAGTCAATTTCTACTACTGTACCCATCACTGGCAATGTGTTTTACATCAGAGTTGGGAGATGGAGTCTGACTGCCCTCCAACAATGGGATATAATTAAATATAGCTCAGCTAGGTAAGCACTTATGTAGTAAAAATAGAGTCAATGCTTTTGAATTTATTAAAATAGTAAATTGTTCAAAGATCCCAAAGCTATGAAAGTCAGGTCAATTTATTGGGATATGAAAAACTATGCTGGACTGACCATGTAACTGTGGAGATAATCCATACTACATTGGAGAAAAAACGATTACACAGCCAACACAAGTTGGCTGAATACAAAGTATGACTCCAATCATCACTCTTCCTCAATGACAAAAAATCTTTTGAAGATTAAGTAAGTGGTAAATATCTTAATACTGTGAATTTTATATAAGGTCCTTAGTCTCAAATAAAAGACTGACCATGAAATAGGGTCTGCACAAATAATGGTAAACAAATGACCTTATTAGAATGCTTTATTAGCCAAGATTAATACCCCAAGATGAAGTGAAATTAATGAAAGAAGCCAGTAACATAAAAAAGGATTGATTTAAATTTCTTGCAACAATGAATAAGAAAACTGATTCCATCACTTGGAGTAGATGGTGTACCATTAAGGAATGAAAGAAAACAGATTTAGCAAACTCGTATCCTGCATGATCTCTGCATTAAGGAAAATCATTAGACTACAAAGATAAAATGAATGCTAGTAAGAAAACACTGACAGTGACATTCATGATAGAAGCAGACAGTTCAAACCAACAGGGGGAAAAAAAAGATTAATCCATGAATGGTGATAGAAAAAATGGGGAGGAGAGATCCTAACACATACTATGCAGGAGAAAAATTCCAGATGGATTAAAAAATTAAAATCAGAAATAATCTTTTGGGGCACCTGGGTGGCTCAGTCGTTAAGCATCTGCCTTTGGCCCAGGGCGTGATCCCAGAGTCCTGGGATCGAGTCCCACATCAGGCTCCTCCGCTGGGAGCCTGCTTCTTCCTCTCCCGCTCCCCCTGCTTGTGTTCCCTCTCTCGCTGGCTGCCTCTCTGTCAAATAAATAAATAAGATGTTTGAAAGAAAGAAAGAAAGAAAGAAAGAAAGAAAGAAAGAAAGAAAGAAAGAAAGAAAGAAAGAAAGAAAGAATCTTTTACGAAACTAGAATGGTAAGCGACTATTTACATCTCTCTAGAAAGGAAAGAGATCACTAGGGGTTAAAACAATGAAAGACTACTAAGTAAAGACAGATACAATTTAAGAAGAATATTCAGAAAATAAAAAGAGCTGCTGAATTTTTGTTAGCACAACAAAAAATTCAGTAACAGTTGAAAGATAAAGATAAGGAAATCTCTCAAGGAGTAAAAAAGTAGACAGAAGGAAATAGGGGAAGAAAGATACGAAAATTATGAGATTGGTACAGGAATTCATGGTCCAAATAAGAGAATATCCAGAAAGAAAAAACAAAGTCAGCAGAGAGAAAGAAATTAATGACAATGTAATGAAAAACATTCCCCAGAATTCAAGAACTTGAATTTCTAGATTTAAAAAAGCCACCAATTATGCAGCCCAACACATGAAAACGTCAAGAGCCCAAAAGTCCACTGGCTGAAGAATGGATAAAGAAGTGGTGTGTGCGTACACCATGGAATATTATTCAGCCATAAAAAAGAAAGAAATCTTACTATTTGCAATGACATGGATGGAGCTAGAGAGTATTATGCTAAGCAAAATAAGTCAGTTCAGAAAAAGACAAATACCGTATGATCTCACTCATATGTGGAATTTAAGAAACAAAACAGATGAACATGGCGGGGGGGGAGAAGTGGGGGAAGACAGGCAAACCAGGAAACACACTCAACTATAGAGAATAAACTGAGGGTTGCTGAAGGGGAAGGGGGCTGGGCTGGGGGGGTAGATAAATAGATGATGGGGATTAAGGAGGGCACTTGTTGTGAGGAGTGCCAGTTGTGATATGCAAGTGATGAATCACTCAATTCTACACCTGAAACTATGAACACTATGTTAACTAACTGGAATTTAAATAAGAAGCTGAAATATATATTATATATATATATATACACACACATCAAGGCACATCATCATGAAATTACAGAGTACCAGGGACAAAGAGAAGATTCTAAGAGCTTCCTAAGAGGAAAAATAAAAACAAAAATTGATTCACAAAGGGGCAGCTGGGTGGCTCAGTCAGTTAAGCACTGTCTTGGGCTCAGGTCATGATCCCAGGATCCTGGGATACAGCTGCACACATTGGAACTCCCTGCTTAGTGGGAAGACTGTTTCTCCCTCTCCCTCTGCAGCTCCCCCTGCTTATGTGCTCTCTCTCTCTCTCTGTTGAATAAATGAAATCTTTAAAATAAAAAAAAATTGGTTCACATAAACTTATACTTAGGAATTCAGTAAGCAGAATAACTTTGAATTTCTCCACACCAATACCACAAGCTATGGAAGCAATGGAAGAAAACAAATAAGTTTGGGGGAGGGGGAATTGTTCCTAGCCCAGAATTCCACATTTAGCCAAACTAACCCAAATACCTGCCACACAGTAAAGTACTAATACTTAGCTATTAAACACACACACACACACACACACACACACACACAGAGGCATGCACACACACATACAATTATCAAGCAATTATTTGATATTCTAAATAAAGAATGCACAAATTCTTAAAATACAGATTCCTTTCCCACGAAATATGGGCAAAACACATAAATCTAAAACTGAAAGAGAATAAAACACATCTAGCAGCAACTTTAAATCTCACTATTAATTTTTAAAACTAAAAATAATATTCTCATACTGAAGTTTAAATTATTTTAAATTATAAAATGTATGTAAAGATACAGTGAAACAGACATTCTCATATAACTCTGGAGGAGTAAAATGTGACCCAATGTTCCTAAAATGAGAAATTTCAAGCTTCACTTAGAACGTTCAGCTCCAATCTGAGATTTCCTTCAAAATAACATTACAGAACTGGGAACCGTGGAGTGGGAAGTACAGAAATACAGACCCAGGTGTGCAATAACTTCTGAAGTTAAGGGATGTGTATGTCAAGTTTATTATACTACTCTCTCCACTTTTGAATATGAAGCTTTTCATAATAAAAGGTTACAAATCTCCTAATCTCGTATTCTCTCTACATAAATGTATTTTTTAAACAGATCAGAAATTCAATAAAATTCAGAAAATTTCCCCCGATACACATAAATACACATATGATATCATGTATTATTTTTATATCAGAATAAATCAACTAAAAAAGAAAAACAAAAGCTTCCATACTCAAAATGACCAATATAGTGTACAAAACTTTAAATTACAAAATTACAAAATTTTAAGTAAATATTTGTGCACAACTTAAATTACAAAATTTAAGTAAATATTTGTGCACAAAAGAGTTAACATAGCAGGCCTGAGACTGCCATCCTTAAAAGACTTGATGGCAAATTTAGCCTCTGGGTGGCATCCTGGAAAGTGGATTTTCTAAGCGTTCCTACCATTCTTTACTGATACGGCTGTGCCTAAACTATTTGTACAAACACAGTAAACAAAACGTGGTACCTACAGAGCCCCCCAATAAAAACCTTGAGCACAGAGTCTCGAATGTACTTCCCTAGTAGACAACACTTTACCCATGTTACCACAATTCCCTGCTGGAGGAATGAAGTGTTTCCTGGGTGACTACCCTGGGACAGGACTCTCTGGAGCTTGTTATCTGTTTTCCCCAGGACTTTACCCACTGAACCCTTTCCCTTGTTCATTTTGCTTTTTATCCATTTGTGGTAATAAATCATAGTCGTGGTTGCAACTATATCCTGAGTCCTGCGGGCCCTTCTAGCAAATCACTGAACCTGGCGGTCATGTTGGAGAACCCTGACCAGAATCATCTTATATTTTGCTTTAAAAACAAAAACACAAAACAGCAATAAAAAAAAATGTTACGTAGATTTTTAAAAAGAATAATTTCTAGAGTATTTCTGATATCAATAGTAACAGTAAGCTTTCCTATGAGTCATATACCTAACAATCAAAAGTATTTGAGGATTAACTCCACAGTGGGAGCTGTGTTAGGCTTTAATGATACATCTAAGAGAAGTCAGCCCCTGCTCTTAAGGAGTTTATAGTCTCCTTAAGGAACTAACAATTAAAATCTCAATCACCATTGAATCAGCCGAACTCAACTTTGAAGATTAGAAATATAGAAAACAGTTTCTATAGACAGAAATTAAAATACAAGAACAAGAAAACAATTCAAGACAGTCTTTGATAAGTGTAAGATACTACCTAGTCTAACAATGACTGTTTTTCATTTTTCAGAGGAAGGGCGAGATTCCGGAGCTGGGCTGCCCAATCCAGTAGCCACTAGCCACAGGCGCCTATCTAAATTTGAATCTAATGAAAAGTAAATAAAACTAAAACTCCATTTCCTCAACCACACTACTCAAATTTCGAATGCTCAATAGTCACCTGTCACCAGTGGCTACCATATCAGACACCACGAATTACAGAACATTTCAGAAAGTTCTACTGAACAAAGCTGTTCTGAAAGGCTGAGGGGCCCGAGAATGCCTCAGATATTTGCTACCACGTTATCTGTAATGGCAACAACAACACACGGACAACTTAAATGTCTGTCCATGTGGAAACAGCTACACACATAAAGCTTCTGGTATTTAAAAAAAAAAAAAAAAAGGTATTGATACAGTGTGGAACACCAGTATCCTTCAACAATCATAAAATAGACCTGTATAAACTATCATGGAAAAATAGCTCTAACATACTGATGACATAAAAACACAAAGGAACTTTTTTTTTTATTTGAGCGGGAAAGAGTGCGCGCGCGCAAGCCAGGCGGGGAGAGCAGAGGGAGCAGAAGAAGCCGACTCCGCGCTGAGCGCCGAGCTGGGTGCAGGGCTTGATCACAGGACCCTGAGATCGTGACCTGCGCTGAAATCATGAGTCGGATGCTCACCCGACTGAGCTATCCGGACGCCCCTGCAAAGGAACATTCATAAAACAATGCCGTCGTGTGCATATATTTGGGGGGAAAAGCGGCATCAAGATATTTATCTTGCTTATGACTATAGTATATGCTACACTATATTGTTTGGATATTTTACATATGACTATTACATATTACTTTAGTTAAAAAAAAAAAAAGAGGGTATTTTACTAAAATTATTTACAACAATGCTTCAGTAAGTGATGGAACCAAACTAAACGACCAGAAGACACAGGACTAGTAGAAAAGGCGGAAATGAACACGGCGGCTGTAGGACCCAGTAAAGGCTCACTGGAGGAAGAGACAATGAGACTGACAGCAGATTTCCCGCCCACACAAGGCACCTGACGTCAGTGAACGAAGTCTGGTCACGCTCCTCCCTCCCCCCCCCTTCTTGCTCAGCTCTGTTGTCAAGGCACATCTAGCCCTTCCTCTTACTCACTGAACCTTGTGTTTCTCTGTTTTCAAGCCGATAATTCAACTACTTATGAACTAACCATGAAAGATATTCTTTTAGAGTCATGAAAAATATTTGAGGCTAATTGAGTAATTGGCCCTTTCTGGCCAAAGAATATTCCAATGTTTGCCACTGTAGCTTCGCGCACACCTTTGTTTCAGTACACTTTGCGTCATAGTTCCTCCTCACAACTGTTGCCCACACTAGCCTGTGAGTGCCTTGCAGGCAGCCCCACTATTCCTATTCTTTGTACTATTAGCCCAAAACACACATAGAGCCAATACTCAGGAAACAGGAGTGGGATGAAACTCAAGACGAGCTGAAGAAAGAAGAAAAGGCTAACAGAGTAAGAATATTTAAGACTGGCTACACACACACTCACACACACACACCTGCCTGACGTAGCCTCACCTGCTGAGTACCTCCCTCCCTGAAAACCGCATTTTAATAATTATTGTTCTTAATCATTCTAGGTTTTTATCCCACTGCAGGAACTGTAAGGCTATTTTTAGCCAAGTAAAACCAATAAATAAGAGTATTTCTAAGTACATATTTACAATGATGTCGAATAAATGAGCATTGGGATGTTTTTAGTACCACTATACTATTCAACACAGTAGCCACTAGTCACATGTGGCTATCAAGCACTTGAAATGTGGGTAGTCTAAATTGAGATGTGCTATAAGGCTAAAACACATAAACCAAATTTGGAAGGTTTAGTAACATATATATACATATATATATGAAATATTTCATTAATAATTTTATGTTGATTACATTTGAAAATATTTCAGACATATTAAGTAAAATATACTTTTTAAATTAATTTCATCTGTTTATTTTCACTTTCTTTTTAAAGATGTATTTATTTTACAAAGAGAGAGCGCGCGCACATGTGTGAGCAGGGGAAGGGGCTGAGGGAGAGAGAGAGAAGCAGACTCCCCACTGAGCACAGAGCGTGGAGCCCCACACAAGACTCCATCCCACGACACTGAGATCATGACTGAACCAAAATCAAGAGTTGGAGGCTCAACCCACTGAGCCACCCTGGCACCCCTCTTTTTTTACATTTTTAATGTGGCAACCAAAAAATTTAAAATTATATATGGGGTTCATGTTACATTTCTCTTGAACAGCACTATTCTTTATCCCCTTAATGCACCTAAATATACTAAATGTAGTTTCTCTCTCTCTCATACACACACACATACGCACACACAGGCACACGTAGAAAACAGTTAATGGCTCTCTTTTCATGTACTTGGGGAATAAAGTATAACAATAAGCCCCAGATGGGCAAGGAACATGTCTATTTGCTAAATAGCCTAGCACTGCTCCTTGAACATAAGGCATAATTGTGAAATGAATAAAAGGGGCTATAAAAGTCAACCACAATTTTAATAATACATATCCTTTATTGAGCACTGATTATAAACCAGGTACTCTACTCTGGATTATCTCACTTAATCTACATGATGAATTTAATGAGGTGGGTTCTTCTATTATTCTTATTTTAAAGGTGAGAAAACACAGACACAGAATTACAATAGAATCTCTAGTATACTTTACAAGATTACGAGAAATGAACCAATTCAATTTAGATAATCTATACAGGAGGTTTACACAACTTTAAGCAATAAATATAGATGGAATGCCTTCTATCTATCACATGGTATTATACTAGGTGCTGTGACACTAGGAAGAATCGTAGGTTAATACAACCAAAATATAAACAAGGTATAGGGTAAATCCTGTTACAAATAAATCCCACTACAATTATCCCATATCCTACCAAAATAGTAACAAGCCTAATATCTAATAATCCAGTCACACAAAATTCTTGTTAGACTTAGACAATAACTTGGAAATTGCTGTAAAAACTCGTGTTCATACGGCGCATTCCAACATTGTTCGTGCGCAGAATCTTGTGATCCTTACAATATCCTTGATAGGTAGCTATTGCTAGAGGTTGGCTGGAATCTACAAGTACTCAGATTCATTATCCGATCCGGGGATGTTCCTTATCAAGCTTTAATTCCTGTTCTGTGCTTGTTTGATGGCTACTGTCCAGGATTTGGGGTGGGGGAGACGGAAAGGGAAGGAGTTTTAGGCAGGCCACCTAGAAAATTAGTTTGGGGTTCCAGATTCCTATCATCTTGAGAAATAATGGCCTTGGGCTGAGCAAGGCATGAAGACAGTGTAATTAAAAACTTTCTAAGAGGCTTAAAGAGGCAAGTTCCAACAACTGATCACTTTGGGCGGGGGCAAAAAAGCATTCGAATTTAAAATCAGCCTTCATATGGAACAACTTAACTAGCGTCAATAGGAGATAAGGCATTCTTATTAAGCTCCTGTTTGAAAACATATTAGGGCTCAAATCTTGGTCCACCTTGAAAAAATAAAGCAATATTCAGTATACACTAAATGGTCAACTTAATTTTTAATGGGTAAATGACATGGCAAGAATAGTTCAGGTACTTGTAAATGCTAAATGTCCGGGTATGTCTTCATTGGCTTTTGAACAGTTTCAAAGAGCAGACATGAGGATTCATTAGCTCTTAGCACATATGAACCTGCTCCAAAGGCAGCCAAGAGAGTTGCCTAGCAACAGTGCATTTTGCATCTCTCATCATCCCCAAAGATGCTACAGCAGCAGCGGCTAGGTCAAGCCTCTCATTAGCAACCTGACAAAGGGTTTCTATCTCCCATTTTACAAAATTATTTTTATTTCCAGGTGAAGCTCAAATATCTATGTATTATTCCAACTGACAACATTTTCCCTTCCCTCTCTTCTGTCTTCTGACCAACCCCCATTTCAACAGACAGGTTTTAATGAACCCATCAAAATACCTGTAACAAAAGCAGGCACTGAGAAATCCAACAGAATTTATATGCTTATTCACATCACTGTAACAGTTCCACATCTTTGGGGCAATAAGGTAAGGAAGTTTTAGAAGAAAAAAAAAAAAAAGATGCTAAAATCAAATAATGGGAAGAGGAAATAGGTAGGACTTCAAAATTCACCAAAAAATCACCCCAATTATTTGCAAGGCTCTTGATTTCTTGTTTCTTTCTTTTCCCCCCACAAAAGCTACTCTCAAATATATAGCAAAATAGCAAAAAGGCAGAAGATTCTAGAGTGGTAATTCCAGAGTGGACTGACAGTTTATAATGAATGTAATCCATAGGTAAGGAACTCTGGTTCCCAATTTAATACTATGTCATAAAGCTGCACCTCAGATCAATAGCTGTTCATTCCCTTCTGAAAATATTTCTTAAAATATTTACCACTCAGCATGGTTGCCATGCAGAACTAAAATATATACTCACATAATCTTCCTTATATACACTTTTAGAGCCTTAAAAGAAAATAAACAAAATAAGCAGACTTCTCATTTCATGAATTTTAAAGTGCTTAATTCAGATTTTGACATAAACCACATACAGCCTTGGTCTCTGAGCTTCCATGCGATCACGAATTTCCCTAAGGAAAAGATTACCGAACGTGCGTGACATGTTACGAAAGATAAAGTGTGATACTAATAGACCCAGATTAAGAATGGTGTAAATGAGGAACATTAAAAGGCAATCGTCATCACACCAAGTCAAAATCTGTAAATTTTTTTAAGTGATCTGAAAGGAACAATGTGATTTTTTTTTCCCCGAGGCCCCTCCCCCATTTTTAAATGTACAAACAGCAAAGAATGAATCCTTCGGAGGATTTCCCAGAAGGGTGTCATTTACCACTAAAATATTTCATTCCAGCAGTTGAAAGACCATAAAAGGGTGAATGTCCTCCAGAGCCCCTAATAACGGTAATAGATCTTGTGTTACTATTCACAAGTGACCTCTCAGTCAGGCGATTTAATTTTTCCCCCTGCAGCATGGTTGGTTTCACACACAGTGTAATAACAGTTTTTGCACAACAAGACAATTCATCCGATTAGAAGGACTGTATTAAGTCTTTCATGAACAGCATGTGTCACCACTGCTTCAGCGAGGGCCTGATTTAAGACGACCTAATATACGCACGCGTGATTCTTCATTTTTCCACCGTTTTAAAGAAGATTCCTGGACTTCCTTCAGCAATTTTGCAGACCATTGCCTGAGTCCTCCCTGGCTTCAAAAAATAACTAAGAACTCATCAGACGCTCACTGAGCACTTTAAAACAGGTACCAACAATTTTTCACCAGGCAACAGAAATGTGCATAAAGGCTCCTCGTTTCTACGTGGGTTAAATGAAATCCCTCCAATGCCTCAAATGAGAAGAAACACGAAAAGGGACAGAATGGGCTTAACTGGTTACTTCAATTACTTTAATGCATCACGACATTTCAGCAATTCACCACTAAATGTAAGGGACATAGGACATCACGGATAAAAGCTCCAGATAAAGTGAATTTGGAGACCACCAGTGGTAAACCTCAGCAAAGTGCAGAAAATTTAAAAAGTGGAAACCAAAGGAAAAAGTGTGAAATGAACCAACCACATGGCAATCCCCACCACAATAAATGGTTCAGCATCATTCTGTGCCCACAGAAGCCTCAACCTGATGACATCTACACATTTCTTACTGCCTTGCTGATGAGATTAAGAAGGCTAAATGCAGCATCTCTGCAGTGAAAGGCTACAGTTGTACCAGGGCACAGGAGTGCAAGAGCACCTGGCCCCATTGGGGGGTTCCCAAACAGACCAGGTTTGGCCACTTGCCACCCACCGATAAAATCCAAAGGGAGAGAAATGAGCGGTGGGGAAACAAGAAAGGAATTTATTTCAGTGAGACTAACGTTGGGAAGACAGCGAACCTGAACCTCAAACACAGTCTCCAAAGTACTGAAAAAGACTTCCAGGTTTGTATAAGGAAAATGTAGGCCAAAGGTCAGTGGGTACATGCGGGTGGGCAGTAAAGGTCAGGTCCATCCCTGTCTCGGGTCAGTTGTGGATGGGGTCTTGCTGGCTCAGGGCAGTCCTTATTGCTTGAGGGGATAATGGCGGGTCCTATCAGGGATGCTTTGCCTGCGGGGAAGCTGGAAAGAAGAACTTAATTAGGAAGTTTGAAGTCCAAATGGAGGAAGCTGAAGTCCTCTTTCACAGTGATGCTGGAGACACTCTCAAGAGTTCCCTTCACTTCTCCCTTTAGAGGATGCTGATAGGCGTGGCTTCCCCTTCCTTCTCTGGAAGCGGGCCAGGCCCTCGGAGGAGAGGAGTAGTGCCAGCACTCCTCTGCTAGAGGACTAGGCGCGTCTTTCCAGCTCACCTGCCCCAAAGGGACCCTCCTATGGCTCCTTGGCAAGCAGCCTAAACCTGCAAGATTAAGTTCTCTTTAGACTCCTGATACAGGAGAGATGCTCTTCCGGTCTGACTGTCCCACGCGCTCTGTAGGAATCCTGTTTCTTTCACGAAGTGTGTATAGCCCTCTAAGCAAACCTGTAAGACGAGATGAGACAAGTCCACTGTATTCTCTTGCCCATGCTGCCCGCGCTCTGCCCACTGGAAACACAAACGCATCTTCTGTTTGGACAACTTCTAGGCACACAAGCCATCCCTACGCGGCCAGTACTCTCTCTCCCTCACTTCCAGGATCACAACGGCTAGCCAGTCCATCACTCTCAGATTCTAGATCTTGGGGACAGTCACCCTAAACGTCTGTCCACCCCAACTGCCAGGGATACACATAGTTGGACAGAACGGATGTGGGGTTCCACTGAAGTCGTGTCACTAGGCTTGAGGTGAGATGCTGGCAACTGTAGGACTCAGCACACCAGCAACTTGCCGCAAAAATCCCCCCTCTTCTCTTCACCTCTCCTGTCATCTCCTGAGTGAGGGGTTAAAAACTGCAGTAGTACTCAGACATCGAAGTTTATTCCTATTACTCTCCAAGTTCTGCTGGGTGTTCTGTCTCACAATTTCATTTTGCTATTTCAAGGTCCCCACCAACACTTCTAACATCCTGTCATATCGCTTTATCTCCTCTCTCAGATAAATTCTCCTCTCCTGCCTGACTGCAAGACTCTCAGGATCTTGCTTCCACACGCTTGCCCAGTATCCACTCAAGGAACGGTTGCCTGTACCCTACCTATCTCAGTTTAATAGAGTACTCTTGCTGCCTTGTTTCCCCACTGCGACCTGCCCCACATGCGTGCCTTTGCACATTGCCCTTCATCCTGCCTAGAATGCCTTCCCTGTCCCCTGCATCAGGGAAACCTGTGCTCCTCTTCATGGAAGTTCCACGGACATTTACACACCTCCACAATGGCAGTCACCATTCTGCACTACACAGTACATTTTCATGCCTCTGTCAACACACTCAGCTCTATGATTTCTGAAAACAAAGACCATACCCTTTCACCTTAGTATTACCAGAACCTGCCATACAGGAGGTTTGCTAGACAGAGAGAAAGAGAGAGAGAGAGAGAGAGAAAGGGAGAGAACAAGAGAGGGGATACACGACAAAATGAACGTTCTGAAAATGCTTAATAAAATGAGACCTAGTAAAAACAAGGTATCTGCAGTATTTCAAGCTTAATGATAATTCCACAATAATTCCACTTAACATAGATCAAGATGCACCATTAAAAACTGAATACAATTTGACAACTGAATACACCTAAGTAGAGTAAAATGCCACCAGTATAATTATCACTAATAACAATTCAGACTACTGGAAACAATGAAGGTAGGAAAGACTGGATTAGAGAAAAATGTTAAAGAAACAAAATTCGATTACTTTCATGTACATACTGTAACAAACTAATTAGCCAAGTGTTGCCAAGTACCAGTCCCTGCTGATATGTCTTAATGAATAGATAATGTGATCATTTTAAATTGGCACATTCATTGTACTCATGCAAATGAGCAAGCCCAAACTGCCTAAAAACAATAGCTTCAAAATCAGCTTATGTTTTAACTCAGCCTGTATCCAATTACCCTGAACCCTAAATTAATAGGATTTCATTTAATAAGATTTTACTGTAATCTAGCCGAACCTAAATTCTATCCCTGGACTCCACACTGTTCCCTTTATTGGTCTGGATAACACATGACAATACTGGAAAATAGGGTTTTGTTGGTTCTAGTAGGGTTGATACGTGCATCTAATATATTAATGTGTTAATTCAATCAGGCAACAAAGCAGGTGTCTGTCCAGAAACTAATCTGACCAGGAACTGTCCAAGGTCACTAGGAGACAAAACAAGCAAGACTGTTTCCCTTAAGGAATTCCTTTTATGAATTCTAAATCTAATTGTAATCTATTGAAAATTTCCATCGGAGACCGCTTATGTTCAAAATCACTCTAGGACATCTAAAAATTCAAATCTGTGCTTACTCATATTCAATCATCTTTAGCACTGTTTAATTCTGGTATGATATAAATTCAAGTTACATGTATTTTTACATGCTCATTTTCTCTCGATGAGGGGGAGGGACACAAATTGTCTCAAATGCAGATACGATCCACTATCACAAAAATGGTACTGAGCAAGGATAAGAGGACATGAGGTCTCTGAAAGTCCCATCAATACACTGGAAGCCTGACACACAGAAATCATCCCAAGTCACTCCTTAACTACTTGTCTGGCTCCACTCAGTTTGTAACCATGTCTCCTCATTTGAAATAAACGGACTTCAGGATGCCCAATTGCATTACACAACTGTTCTGACAACTTGCCAAAGAGTCTATTATACTATCCATCAAGAAAAGCTCAAAATTATCACTGGCAGGGTAGAAGTCCAGTGTGCTGAGAAGACAAAGGGACCGAATAAGTCTCAAGACTTCTGGTAGGGGAACTAACCCAGCAGTCCTACTTTCAGAATTCTAGAATAGACCTTTCCCATCAAATCCACCAAATCCTGACCCATTCTTTCAATTACAGCTATCAGATAGTACCTACAATTGTGACTGTCAATGGCTTTCTTTCACTCCCCAACAACAAAAAATTACATCTGAAATGTAAAATATATTACTGCTAGGGAACGAACGAACACACACACACACACACACACACACCCCAAAAGCAAAAACCCCACTCCAACACCTCCAGAAATGTATGTATTCCACCATTTGCCCAAAATGGTACTCAAGAAGGACCACATAAATGTCATATATAAAAAGTAATGCTTTGTAGAGCATAAAAACAGGCAATATACACTGCTTCTAGTTCATTTCAAAGATATTCTTTTTGAACTTGTATTTGTCCTGCAAGATTTAGCTCATGAATCACCTACTTCAGGCAGTCTTCCTATTATGATTTTGCTGCCCCTCTGGGCTTGGTCCTATAACACACTGTGCTTCCCTGCATTATCACACTCACCACATGGTAGTCTAATCGGATATTGCTATCTTCCCTAAGCACTGTGAGTCCTCCAACGAGGGTCTTTGTATCCTAAGTTCCAATTAAAACGTGCATCCCAAACAGGTTCTCCATGACTATTTACTGAAGAACTGATGCTGTCATGCCCCTTCAAGATCCTGAATTAGCTATATATCTTACCAATATTTCAGAGGTTTCAAACCTAATAACCAATGTATAATTTTCTTCAACACTGACAGACATTATTTTTCAAAGAGACTACAACAACCTACTTTTTTTGTTCACTAATTTAATTCCTGACTTCGATTAGATTTCAGAATCTCTAGTTAGGAGGGCACGTATTGCATGGTGCACTGGGTGTTATACGCAACTAATGAATCATCGAACCTTACATCAACAAATAAAATAAAATAAAATAAAATAAAAAATTTAAAAAATTTTTAAAAAAGGATCATTACAAACAAAAAAGCGTGAAATCATTTTTGACCATTAAGCAATAATCTCAATTGCAACCATGCTCGCTGATTTGCTGATTCACTTGGACCATCTCAATCTTCCCTTTGATCAATGCCTTCAGGAGTTAGGTCTGTGTATAGGTGTTCTATTTAGGTATAAAGATCAGGCTAAATGTGATTTGCCTATTTATAGAAGGGCCAATGGAAGCTAGCATAATGGAGGCAAAAATAATCACGCAAGATTGAAGATCTGGCCAGATTTCAAACAAATGTTGAGGCCCTTCTCCTAGCATTTAATTCTCTCTACAACTGACCGGGCCAATCCTAAAAATGTGAAGTTAGTGAAAGTTTACTCTTTCAAAAAAACTTTTTTAATAGTTTAACTAAAAGTTGTAGAGACAGTAAAACATACTGGATAAGAGCACAGACTCTGGAACCATATGTGCTGGGTTCAAATGCTGAATTTGCCAATTACTAGCTGTGTGACTTTGGGGAAGTTAAGCAAACTCTGTGCCTCAGTTCCTAACCAGTAGTGGTAGCAACCGCAAAGAGCGATTTGTGAGATAGTTAATAGTGAAGTGATTAAAATAGTGACTTGTATGTTGTAAGCATATGTCAACGTTAGCTATTTTTATTTGGTATTACTTTGTTCAAGGAGATACTATAACTTCAAAAGAGTAGACCACGTTTAAAACTATTTAGCACTGGAAGATTAAGGATAGAAGAATTTATTCCAAAGCACGAGCCAGGTTATCAAAAGGTCTAGAACTGATTTACTCAACAGAACTCAGAATTCAGTCAAACTGACAAACATGACCGACCCTTCCCTTTTGGACCCTCGGCTCTATACATGAAACTGATTAACTGAATATCTTTTGGCCTCGAATTTATGGTAATGAATCAGAACCCATATACCAATTAAAGGTAATTAACAGAAAAAAACAAGACGAAATGTCTTGCAATCATAAGAGCATTAAATTTCAATCAATGATAAACATTTATGATGTGAATTCCATACCTAAAGTATCCTACTAGAAGCCATTGTGTGTGTTTTGGTGACGTTTTATAATTACATCAAACTGTTTCTATACATTTCTAGTATTTCAAGTTATAGCTTCTACACTACTTATAAATTATACCTTTCCCATATACTGCCAAAGTTATCTAATTTACTGGGTTTTTTGGTAAAGAAAATCAACTGGTTTTGTACACTGATCTTACATCTATCCACTGTAATGAACTCTCTTATCCATTCTAAAAGCAACAGCTTTAAGTAAATTCTCTTTCATTTTCTAAGGAGCTTTGGCTTTTTCCTTTGTAGTACACATGTAAGTTTTCTTTCTTTTTCGTGAAAGAACAATGGCTAGAACCTCCAGAAAAATAGCAACAGGACCATCAGCTATATTCTTCTGATCCCTAACTTCAATGGAACAGCTTCTGAATGAAACTGGACTTGGAATCTACCTCGGAATCTACCTCCGTCAGTAAAAAAATACCTCTTGTCCTGTGTCACAGCTTTTTATCTTGGATGCTGTATTATCTACCTTGGGTGATGATATTACCACATCTTCTATCTTAATGATCTACCTAGCTTCTGTTACCATTTACAAGTTGTTGTCACCTGTCTCAAGGTTTGCCTCTTAGAAACACTACAGAGTGTATGAGCCTTTCTTTTGATAAGATAATTCACACACAGTAATTGTCATACCTGGTCCACTTGAAATTATTCCTACCACCTAATTTTATGTTCACATTTGCCATCCTTTTAGGGTTTTTTATTTCTTCTTTCCTTTTGCTATATTATTTAGAAATTATAAATCCCTAATTGTTACTAATAAGGGCTTATGTGCATATTTCAACTTATTTTTTCTACTAACATCAAGAACTACTCAGTTTCCAGTTCCACCCTTAGCACATTCTCAACTCTTCACAGTATCACAGTTCCACTACCTACCCCCATCATGTTTTAAAGCTTGAACTTTAGCTCCAGGTAATTATTTTTCACACTCTATAAATACTTTAAACTAACCATAAGGTTTACTGGATATTTTGATCACCACTCAACATTTCTTCTCTGTGCTTTCTTGGATTCATTTTCCATTTTGTTGAAGCACATCCTTGAGGGATTTCCTCCCCTGCCCCCATAAAAAAATCAGCAAACAAGAAATGTTCTTGAATTCTTGCACACCTGGAAAAGCCTTTATTTCTATCAGTCATAAAAGGTAGAATAATGGGGACAAATAATCTGGGTACAAAGTGATTTTCCCCAAGAAATTAGAAGGCAATAACCCCATGTATTCCAGCACCTAGTGTGAGGCTGTTAAGAAATTAAGATCAACCTTACTTTAAGTTTTTCTTGTCCCCATTCTTCTCTAAAAATCTCTCATGACTTTCTCTTCATCCTTTAAGTTCTGGGGACAAATTTAGGTACTGATCTCTTCTTACATATGCTGCTTGGCTTTCAAAGGGTCCTAACAATCTGTACCCTTGTGTCTTTTTTCAGCTCAAGAAATAGTTTTGTCATGTTTTAAGTTTTTTGCCTTCATTTTCTCCATTCCACCAACTGGAATTTCTAGAGAAAGAGGTTAGAACTCCCAATATTAACCCTCAGTGTCTTAACCTCAAAAAATTTTTTTGTTCTGTATTCTGAAATATTTACTTGCACATTCTGTAAATCACTAATCCTGTCTCCATTTATGTACTGTGCC
Source organism: Ursus maritimus (assembly GCF_017311325.1). Taxonomy (NCBI): domain Eukaryota; kingdom Metazoa; phylum Chordata; class Mammalia; order Carnivora; family Ursidae; genus Ursus; species Ursus maritimus. Next base: position 13,566,688 of record NW_024424119.1, on the reverse strand, counting down.
AATCACATTCTCCATTTCTAAAACCTCATCATTGAATTTCTTCCTTCTCATAGCAGTATTTTTGTTTATAGTATAAAAACATAGAATCATAGAATAGCTTTCTGATATCTCTCAGGACTTAGATTGTTTTTCATTATATTCTTCTCCCTGAGTTCTCTTTCTTCTAAAAACAGATTCTTCGGGGGCGCCTGGGTGGCACAGCGGTTGAGCGTCTGCCTTCGGCTCGGGGCGTGATCCCGGTGTTCTGGGATCGAGCCCCACGTCAGGCTCCTCCGCTGGGAACCTGCTTCTTCCTCTCCCACTCCCCCTGCTTGTGTTCCCTCTCTCGCTGGCTGTCTCTATCTCTGTCAAATAAATAAATAAAATCTTAAAAAAATAAAAACAGATTCTTTGGGTTACTGATGCTGTTATGTTTTCTCAAAGTCTGGTAAGCCTTCGTTATCCATTTATATTTATGAATCAATGCCAAGTTGGCTGTAGGGAACTCGTATGGGTTGTTCCTGTAGATGAAAAGCAGTGTTTCCTTAAATAACCCTCTCCTCTTACTTGAAGGGCTGACTCAGAAGAGCTGAAGAATGAATGGTAAAGGATGTCAACTGGCAACTTTACCTGAGAGTTTCTGGCCATGATACATGTAGGCAGGAGACCAATACCACCTCTCCCTTCCCTGTCCGCTCATTAAAAGAAGAAATGTTTATTCTGGAAATGGTGGACTTCAGTGTGTTTTCCCCTTAAGGGGAATTCCTCATACCTGTTTGGAAATTCAAAGCTGCCACAAAATCTGATGCCCGCCTCCCCCCACCCCCGCTTCACCAACACTAGAAGCCCATCTCAGGCAGGTAGTCCCCTTAGAGAGTTTTATCCAGAAGACAAAGCTACTCTACCTGGTATTTAACTGGAAGCAGACAGACTCCATTATTTCAACACAGCACTGGGCCCCGCCCCACCCCCTCCCTCCACTCAGTGCTCAGTGACACGACAAGACAAATGCTTCTGTTTCGGTGTGTTAGAACTACTGAATATCACAGTGATATAGGGTGGACCTGAAAATCACAATCAAACAATTTCGGTGAGAATTTTAAGCAATTTACAATCTACAGGCTCCTCAAAAGAAACTCTGCCCAGTATCAACACTCAGGGAAGGCAAGAAATTGATATAGAACTCTTTGCTGCGTATAAATTCTAGGCTTTCTGCAAAAAAGAAATAAAAACAGTAAAGGATTCAAATGCCAGTTAAAAACATGTTTATTCTACAGGTATCTGTGTGGGGTTTACAAAGAAGAAATGAGCATATTACCACCGAACGGAATAGACACCTGACCTTCAATTTCGGTCTGTGTTTCTCTTTGTCTAATTGTTTCATGTTGACAGGCTCAGCCCAATTTTGCTCTAGGCATAATCGATGCTACGGCTACGAGGGAATAGTAGTACAGCACTTCTTATCTGTAAAGCTCTTTATTAAAAGTACTGTACATTCTGGCTTCTTTTTGCTGGTGTGAAGAACACAGAAAGCAGACTGACTTCAGGGGGTAGCAATTCATAGAACTCAGTGACAATAGAACAGAGTGCAAAGTGTCCAAAGACTCTTTGTGCAAGTTCTTTTATAGAATATATTCTCTCCTTTTCTCACAGCAGTAACTTACAGACCATTAAATTTCACACATTTCCTATTCATTTTCCATGTTAAAATATGGCTTATGACCCAGAGTAGAACTATCACAGGATTCTGCCCTGAAAGTCGGCTTTTTTACTATGTGATAATATATGACTTTTGAAAGACCAGCAAGTCATGGGCCATGAACGTAGCTACGTAACTGATTTCAAATGGCTCAGAAGTGTGTACACGTTTACAAATGGGAAAAATTAAGCCCTGAAAACATTACAAAGGATAAAATTAAATTCTCAAAGAATGCAATTGTTCCCACTAAGCAAGACCTTTAACTAGACTTAACCAAAACGTAAAAGGGAAATAAGAGACTGGAAAGTTGTAAACTGCAAGTAAAAAATAAATAAATGAACAAACAACAACCGAAAAAACCCATCTCTCTCTCCCCACTTCCAAATAAGAGAAAAGTAAGCAAGTATCAAGGGTTTGACAGACACAGTGAGCTTCGCAAAACTTAATTTGTTAAGCTCTTCAATGATGGTGGATTTTAAGGGAGGAATGTGTACTTCTCTGAAGCCAAAGTTCATAAACTTTCCCCCATGGCATATTCTATCAGACAGTCAAAAAGAAACTGATGAACGTTACACGGAGTATTTAGAGTTATTCCATTGAAGTTCAGATACTAAGCTATAAGATTTCATTTTAAAACATCTCAGCCTACCCAAAAATTACTAACCTTTATGGTTAATGTTCAATGCCGATACCTATGTAATCTTGCCATAAACTCGTACTATACATAGAAAGATTGGAAGAAAACACATTTTCTCAGGTTTTAAAACCACTAACAAGGATCCCTGATTTCCAAAAGAGACTATAATCTTTTGTCAGATGTTCTTCCTACATATATTTAGAAGACCTACTACTAAGCACCTAATAATTCCAATAAGGCTTTTGTATAAACATACTACAATGTGCAAAACAGCTTCCTTCAACACCTCTGTTATTCTCCAGGATCAGATGGAGTGTCTCACTTCCAACAACTATAGGGAAACTATAGTTATAACATATCCAATATCATAAATAATTATAATTATATACCTTATATATAATCTGTTAAATACATAATATAATAAATTATAATACTATAGTAATTAGTTTATAATATGGTTAATATAATATAGCTAAGCTAATAGATAGGGAAGGTTTTAAGAACTTTGTAACAGCCTTTTCTTCTCACAGGGCCCAGGGGTCCGGAAAACATCTTGGGGGTTTGGTTAGGGGAGTCCCGAGTAAACATACGGAGTTTACCTGAAGCTGGCTTGTTGATTAAGAGTTATTAACCTCTCCTTAAGGAAGTTCTGTCAGTTTGAGACATTTCCAAACAGTCCACAGTCATGTTATATACAAGTTCTCCCGTCATTGGCTCAGGGTTCAAAATATGATTTGATTTGTCTTTTTTAAAAAGCCGTAGGGGTGGGGGCACCTGGGTGGCTCAGTTGGTTAAGCGCCTGCCTTCGGCTCAGGTCATGATCCCAGGGTCCTGGGACTGAGTCCTGCATTGGGCTTCCAACTCAGCAGGGAGTCTGTTTCTCCCTCTCCCTCTGCCCCTTCGACCTGCTCACTTGCTCTCTCTCGCTCACTCGCTCGCTCTCTCTCGCTCTCTCAAATAAATAAATAAATAAATAAATAAATAAATAAAATCTTTAAAAAAAATAAATAAAAACATGTAAGGGTGCCTGGGTAGCTCAGTCGTTTACACACCTGACTCTTGATCTCAGCTCAGGTCTTGATTACAGGTTCATGAGTTCAAGCCCCATGTTGGGCTCCACACTGGGTGTGTAGACTACTTAGGGGGGAAAAAAATGATGAAAAATCCATAAAGTTCAGAAAATGTCCTCATTTAGGCCTGGAGTCCACATTATCCCTTAATTAACTTAGTAGAGTCCGTGTTTACATTCACTACCACTGATTTCACACCTGATGAAACCAAGTCCTGAGCAATTCGCACAGGTAGGAAACAGCTCTCTGAAGAGGAAAGAATAAGCCCAATTGGACATTACTGTACATGAGCCATGAAACCATGTGCTTCAATTCCCCTTCAAGCATCTCCGAAGGCAGTCTGAATGACTTCCATCAAAATGAAGGAAAATAACATTACTCAGTATCAGAAAGGCAGGAACTACTATATAAACATAACCAAAAAAGCACACCAATCTATCAAATTTATTTCCAGAAAAAACACTAATTTAGGAAATAGATGGCACTCTCATTTATTATAAGCACAGGCTATGATATGAAAAACCCTCTCTAAACTCAATCGATGTGTTTAAAACTTTCAAGACTTCCATGGGAATTTACACAGGATGCTCGCTCTTGGATCTCTCCCCAGAACACTAGAAGACATTCCCCCCAAGAATGTAAAAGGAGCCTAACTTTTCCTGAACGCTACCTGACCCGAGCTTGAGTCCTTTGCAAACTCAAACTCACGATGTCCGGGTAAGAAAACTATCAGGATCATTAGTAACTACTGATGGCGTTCCTAGATAGGGGGTCAAAAGTTTCCTATTTTTTCCAAGTGTCAATTTATTGCTGTGGCTTTAGTTAATTATCTGGTTATTTTAACATTATCATCTGCATCTAGTTAACTCTAAAATGGTACTCACAAAGCCAAGTTCCCTTCAGACTTCGTAACTGCATCAGTCTTCCACGGCCCTAAAGCTATCAGACCACATGGAAAATGCAGCCCCACAGGAACCAGGTGAGAGATGAAGGATAAAAACTCACGGAGGAAGAGGATCCATCAAACTGCAGGACAGGTAAGAAGTAACACAATCACAGTTTTTTAAAAAGCCCTTTTCCACTAATATAACATTACTAGTTGATATTGACTGGTACTACCATTAATCAGCACTAAACATAATTTCAATTAATACCTTAGAATAATAGTAACAAGGATACCAAAACATACTTCACCTCCTTTAAATTTTTCAAATACTTTTTCTCACAAGATCTTACAGTATAGGATTCTTTCAGTAAATCATGGTTGACACACAAACTCAATCCTTAGTAAGCATACTGAAGGCCAACAAATTCCACTATACAGGTTAAGTGACCACCAAAACAGAGGTGGAAGACAGCCTCGAAATTCCTAGTCTCACCTACTTATTTACTTAGCTTCTGCTTATTCGTAGTCCGAGACTTCTGTTTAGCATCAACTGCCATGATGGGCGCCTGGGTGGCTCAGTCGGTTAAGCATCTGCCTTCAGCTCAGGCCACGATCTCAGGGTCGTGGGATCGAGCCTGGCGACGGGCTCTCCACCCAGCGGGGAGCCTGCTTCTCCTTCTCACTGCCCCTCTGTTCATTCTCTCTCTCTCTCTCTTTCTCTCATATCAATCAATCAATCAATCAACCTTAGTGTTGACTGCCCATGAATCTGAGCCAAAGATTGCTTAAACGTAATAGAGCTTCTTTCTATAAGGTGAGAAAGGACAGCAGACTTGTCAACTTAATGAAATAGAAACAACCCGCCAGTAACAGATTACAATCATAACTCATTTCAACGGAGTCTATTTCACCTATCTACTCACAATTGGAAAATTGGCTTTTTCCAAAGATTCAATCCTTTCCTTCTGGCTACTTTGCCTATAACTAAGGTCCAGTGAAAGGATATGAAATGGTCACTTCATAAGAAGTGAGGAAAGTAACAATCTCTCCCAAGGGCACACGTGTGGCTCAGGAGGTTGTGTTGGACTCCTGATTTCGACTGCGGTCATGATCTCGGGGCTGTAGGACTGAGCCCTGTGTCAGGCTCTGTGCTCAGCAGGGAGTCTGCTTGAGATTCTCTCTCTCTGCCCCTTCCCCTGCGCTCTTTCTCTCAAATAAATGAATAAATCTTAAAAAAAACAAAAGCAACAACAAAACACAGTATCTCCTAGTTCAAGGATACTTTTGTCTTTTTTACAAAAACTCCACTTCTAAGTTCTTATTAATGATACTGCCTTTGCTTATGCATGAATTTGAGTAACCCTTTACGCATTTCACCCTACTACTCATGTTAACAGCACAAGGACACTCTCATCTCTTTCAAAACTATCCAAGAAATAATCAACAGAAGTATAACATACTGACTTCGATTTCTTCCACTGCTTCTTAAACATTATTGAATAAATAAATCAACCTGATGGTCACTCTAGTACTTCCCAACCTCTTGCGTTTCATCGTCCACATGAAAATCAAGTTTCTAAGGAGAGTGGGGTAAATATCTGAAACACCAGGTGGCCAGAGGTGACCAGCCAAGCACCCTGAGCTTGGACAACTCTCTGGCTGCCTGAGAGCTCAGAGGGGAGATGTTCTTGGCACACCTGCAATGCACTTGCACCACTGCGGGGTTCCCAGAATGCTGCAAAGTCCTCTGCGACATTTTTTGCCTATTTAGCATATTCCCACTCGTACTGCCAGGAAACTATTTTTCCTTTGGTGAATCATCCCACCCTCACCCTCAATCCACATGATCCTGGCGGCACAGACAGGGCTGACACTTCACCCACTTCCATCCTACCCACGATGGCCAATTAAAGTGCATTAAAGTGTCCCATTATCCTGCCATAATGGTTGATTCAGTGTGGGCACAGGACCCAACAAGGTCAATCCAAATACCTCTACATCCTTCTTCCTTTTGGATGGAATATAAGGTTATAAGGCTTTGGGCTGCCAGCCAATTCACAGAGGAAACAAAGAAACTATACAGTGAATATACTGTCTAGGCCACGCTTGTTCTAAATTCCGGAGCTAATAAAAGCTATTTAAGACAGATGTGTCTCTGTTACTTATAACCAAAAGTATCACCCTAGAATTTCAAAGACCAATGCATTTCCTGAGTATCAACACATAATTTGATGTAATATGTTTTACGTCAGCAGCATACACAGGTCAGGTAACTTACTACGGCACTTCTTTAGATAATCTCCAGGCATTACCTATGTATTACCTATTATAAAGATATTATCCTATAAGGTGTCCACACTGAAAGAAAACATTTATTAGAAGCCAAATTATTACAGGAGGGGAGGAGAAGGGAGGGGAGGGAAGGAATAAAGTGGGAAGCGAAGTGAAATGATGCACATTATGCCTACACCATATATGACACAAGGTACTTTGAGAACATTACAGATCCACTTGGAGAATCAGACCACAAGAGGTCTAGTCAGAAGGAACCTTTTGGGGTTTTTTTTGTTTTTTTTTGTTTTTGTTTTTGTTTTTTTCGTTTAAGAAGGAACCTCTTGTGATCAGTAGTTGTTTACTTGACTAAGAGGAATGAGCATGACAAGTTGGGGATAAAAAGAACCCAAATACATTAACTTCACATCTTATATACACATATTTCTCCCACCTCTACAACTAAATTATTTCCTGTAGGAACACAAGTTTTCCGTAACGAGATGAACTTTTTCGTCACCATGTTTGGCAAGAAGCATAAGCACATACCATACCTATCTGATTAGGAAACCCTTCCCTTCAGTCTATCCACTGGGGAAAAATTAGACCACTTTACCAAATATATGGTTAGTTTAAAGGGGGAAGAGGAGTCTTATTAATGTCTGACTGCTTATTACACTCCAAGTTCTGTGGAGATAGGAAGAATAATTGTTTACCCCCACAGCCCAGCATGTTCATTACCATACATAGCAAGGACCCAGTGTTTTTTAGTTTATTAAATGACTGAATGAAGAAAGGATCGAATTGCCCAAAGTCAAAGAGATTAATGCCTAGTGCATAAGCATCTTTATCCTAAATTAATTAATCTACATCCACTTTAAAAGATCAATATTAGGGGCGCCTGGGTGGCTCAGTCGGTTAAGCATCTGCCTTCAGCTCAGGTCATGATCCCAGGCTCCTGCGACTGAACCCCGCATGGGGCTCCCTGCTCAGCGAGGAGTCTGCTTCTCCCTCTGCCCCTCCCCGCCAACTTCTGTGCTTGCTCTCTAAGAAACAAATGAAATCTTTTTGAAAAAATAAATAAAAGATCAGTATTAGAACTAAAGGATATTCACCTTGGAACAGGCCGCCAGAGTTAACAAAAGTGTTACAAATGAGCAAATCTACCAATAAACCAGAAAACCAGAAGAGCATCGTGTGCAGATTTCCCTGTGACATGTGCTTTCATTAAAGAAACGTTTGCATCAAGTATTCATTAACTCAGAGTAAGGACCAAAAACACAACAAATTGAGAAGATAAAAATAGCCCCCCACCCCCCAAAAAGAACCAACCCGTAATTTAAGCCTTTGATCGAAATCCTCCACAAGCTAAGAATAATCTCAATTCCAAAAGTTAAGCCTTGCCCCTGCTAACTGTTGCTTTATTTTCTTACTTTACCTGAGAGGAATCTGCTTGGGCTAATAACGTAGTGACCTTCAGTATCTGGCGAAGATTTTGCCCTTGATCTTCAACAAGGAGGTGAGCCAGCAAAAGGAAAACATGCGCAGGGATCACTGTGGTGATAGGGAGCAAGGACTCTACGGAAAACAGCCAGTCACTGGCCGCAGACTCTTCTCTCATTACTTCCAGGACCCTCCAGGCTGTAAATATTGACCCATACATGCTGGTTATGGGGAACGTGAGCTTGTAGGAAAGCTGGAAAACCAACAAAAAGAGGCATGAGTAAATGAGGCAAGTGTATTGGCCAGAGATAGATTCATTTATTTTTTTATACTTCATTGTGAGAAATCAATCCTTCCCACAAAATACAGAATTTTCGATTCCTGCCAAAAGCTCCTTAGCACGTATCTGAGCTGATAGGATTACACAAAAAGAAAACAGACGGAACCCTAGAACACCTGATTTCAACATTTCCTCCTATTTACCAATCGGTCCTAGTTACTGGGGGGGGGGGGAGGATCAATATACAAGATCCAAAGGCAATGGAGTTTGGGGGGGGAACCTATTATCACCAAGAAAGTATTCATTCACCAGTGAGAGGGAAGATTTTTTTTTGAAGATTTTATTTATTTATTTATTTATTTATTTGAGAGTGCATGCACAGGGGGTGAGGGGGTGGACAAGCAGACTCTGCACTGAGTGTGGAACCCAACACAGGGCACAATGCCAAGACCCCAAGATCATGACCCAAGCCAAAATCAAGAGCACAGGCTCAACCGACAGTGCCACCCAGACACCCCAGGGGAGGGAAGATTTAAGGGAAAAAAAAAATGTCACTGTCTTTGCCCAGCTCCAGCTCCAGTAAGAGACAACCCTGGGCAGGTGGCAGACTTGGACTGAGGACAATTCATTTTTGTAACAGACAGTATGTTGACAGGAACAGCGTTGGTTCAGCTGGAACCTGGGAATTAATAACTGTGAATAACTTCTGCAATAAGAAATAGCCTGACAGCTCTAAATTGAAATGATACCCAAAGAAGAGGTTATGCTTAAGTCAACCTGAGAAATGACTCCTCACAGAAATAAAAGTAGTGCCGTCAGGGACAGAGAATAGACAGAACTCTGCCAAGGTGAGCAGTGTGCCCATGTGGCTTAGGAGAAGCCACAGACGTTAAAGAAGCATTAAATACTGCCTGCTAATAAAAAGATTCAATTGATTCAGAGTGTGATGAGACAAATTAGAAATCTCTAGATTATAACTGACCTGTTATGAGACACTGTCTTATATGGATACAGATAACAACTAAAAGGATGGGAAGTAAAAATAAAGCTTTATAGGGGCACCTGGATGGCTCAGTTGGTTAAGCATCTGCCTTCAGCTCAGGTCATGATCTCAGGGTCCTGGGATCAAGTCCCGCACTGGGCTCCCTGTTTAGCAGGGAGTCTGCTTCTCCCTCTCCCTCTGCCTGTTGTGCCCCCTGCTTGTTCTCTCTGTCAAATACATAAAATCTTTAAAAAAAAAAAAGTTAAGCTTTATTAAAAAAAAATTTTTTTTAAGTAGGCCCCACACCCAGCGTGGGGCTTGAACTCATGACCTTGAGACCCAGTTGCACGTTCTATCAACTGAGCCAGCCAGGCACCTTTGAAATTTTTTAAATAACACATTTATTGAGATATAATTCACATACCATAAAACTCATCCTTTTAAAGTTTACAACTCAGTGACCTTTAGTAATTCATGGAGAGGTAGAACCACTGCCGTGGCTATATTCATCACCCCAAAGGGAAACCCCATACTCATTAACAGTCACTCCTCATTCCCCCAACGCTGCCCTCTGGCGACCACTAATTAATCTACTTTGTTTCTATTCTGGCTATTTCACAGAATAGGAACCACAAAAGATGTGCTTCCTGGTGACTGGCTCCTTTCACACAGGTTTTCAAGATTCATCCAGGCTATGGTTTATATCAATACTTCATTTCTTTTCATTGGCAAGTAATACTCCATTGAATGGATATACCACATTTTACCATTCCATCAATTAATGGACATTGGGTTGTTTCCTCTTTTTGGTTATTATGAATAATGCTGCCAAGAATAGTCCTATAAAAGTTTTTGTGAGGATATAGGTATTCAATTGTCTCGAGTAAATGCTTTAGAGTAGAGATACTATTTGAAGGCAAATCCCAGTGTAAAAACAAATGAGGAAGCTATCTTTATTGATATAAAAAGAGCTCTCATGAAAATACAAGATGCAGACAGTGTGCCTGGAATGCTACCAATTAGTTTTTTAAAGGGGATGGGGACTATGTATTTGCATTTGCTTATATATGCAAAGAAAGTTATGAGACAAATACAGAAGAAATTAACAGCCACTATTCATTTTCTATTTGAAAGGGTGGGAACTGGGCAACCAGAATCAAGGGTGAGAAGGAAACTTCTCATTGTATACTATTTAATAATTTTTGAACCACTTTAATGTGTTATTTTTTAATAATAAAATTTTAAAATTAAATATTTACATTTATTATAGCTCTTTATCTCTAAAAATACTTCCACGACCCAAAGATGAAATTCACTGAAGACCAGAGTCAAGTTCTTTGGACAAAGGACAAAGAGCATCGAACATGAGATGTGAAAGACCAGGACGTTAGTACAGCCATGCCGGCTAGAGGCTATGACATAATCTCTGAGACTCACCTTGCTCATTCGTAAAATGGAAGTAATGACTACCTTCCTGCCAAGATTATTGAGGTAGATAATGACACAATAAAGCACCTAGCACAGTCTCCAAAGTTGCAAAACACAGAGAAATATGATCTCTGTCATCTTTAGGAGAGAAAAATAAAACTGGTGGATAGGAGTATAAAAGAAAGTAATTGGAAATCACCATCAACCATAAATTGAGTCAAAAGCGGCAACATTACCCAGACGGATAAGAATAAACATACTGAAACAGAAAAGTAATCCTGTTTTACTTGAAGTATTATGTTGATGTTTAGGCTCTGTTTTTTGTCTGTTTGCCTAAGGTCAGAACAGCAGGAGAAAAGCACTGTGTTGAATGAGACATCCCAGAACAGTCTCTCTGTCCCAGTGAGTGACAGCTGCCGCTGGCAAAATCCCAGGGCAAGGATGCGACCCAGGGCTTTCTCTAAGCACCAGCTACCAAATCCTGGCCCCACAGACTGGGGGAGGGCCTGTGAAAGTGCTGGCAGGCTCTGTGATTTAGAGGAGAAAGCAGGTGTTTAAAAATAAAAGAGGTTTATGTTAGGTGAGTTACATCTCAGTAGAAAAATACAAGAGAGAAGAAACCATAAAAAAAATAACATTTAAATGAATATTAAATGGTTGTAAAACATCTTTTACAGATATTAGTTGAGAATCTTTTTTCTAAAAAGCACATAATAAAAATGTTTAAGTCTCTTAAGTATTAACAATAAGACAGATATCTGATAGTACTTCTTTGCCTAAAGGGATCTGAGAAAGATATTGTGAGTTCAGTGAACAATACAGATTTTCATTAACTTTAAAGAATAACACTCATCTGTGGCACCCTGGGTGGCTCAGCCGGTTAAGTGTCCGACTCTGGATTTCAGTTCGGGTCATGGTCTCAGGGTCCCGGGATCAAGCCCCGAGTAAGGCTCCATGCTCAGCAGGGAGTCTTCTTGGGATTCTTTTCCTCTCCATCTCCCTCTCCCCCCACCTTCTGCAGTCTTGCTCTCGCATGCACTCTCTCGAATACCTAAATCTTAAAACATAATAACACTCATCTGTAATAGTGACTAAAATAGGCTTAATTAAAGTGGAGCCAGCATTTGATCAGGAGAGGGAGTGTGCGAACTCAAACCTGGAGGCCCTTGAAAGGAGGACAGATTTTTGTTAGAAGGGATTTAATCACTGACCAGAGCAGAAGATTGGACTAGACAAAGCCTCAAGAGGCTCTTTCTGCTCTACATCCCTATGAAGAATCAAGTCGAGTGGAGAGGTTTGGCAGGGCTGCTTATCACCAAAGGACAACCTGCACTGTCCTCAGTATCCATGTTATTCAGAAGATGATGGCACAAGTACGAGAGCTAAGACTTACGAACTCCTTTAAACTTCCAACTAAAAGCTTTTAAGAGCCAGTTTATTTTAATGCATTACGACTTAGTGTTCACCTGTAAATCTGCAACTGTTCTATTTACTTGCAAGTTCAGCACAAAGATGACAAATTACGGCGCCAAAAGAAAAAACACCACCTCAAACTGGAGGCAGTAAGACGTAGGCTCTATAGTTAAACAGTCAAAATCTGAATCTCAGCTGTGTCCTTCACTACCTGTGGAATTTGGGCAACTTAACCTCTCTAGCCTCCGGTTCTTCACCTGTCAAGCGAGTATTCTAAGAAGTCGTCAGGGAAATGCAAATCAAAACCCTAATGAAAAGGCACTTCACACCCGCTAGAAGCAAAAACACAGGCAATGACAAAGTGTTGGCAGGGATGTGGACACACTGGAGTCTTCACACACAGCTGGTGGGCTGGCGGGAATGTAAAATGGCATAGCCCCTTTGGAAAATAGTCTGGCAGTTCCTCCAAGAGAGTTATCGTAGGATCTAACAATTCCGCTCCTAGGTATCTACCCAAGAGAAATGAAACCATGTCCACATAAAAACTTGTATGGGAAGGTTCATAATGGCACTATTCCTAATAGCCAAAAAGTGAAAACCACCCAAAAGTTCATCAGCAGATGAATGGAAAAATAAAATGTGGTGCATATCTATGCAGTGGAATATTATTCAGGGATTTCTCCTACCATGTCTGCCAGGGGCATGCAGGAGACCCCAGCAGGTGTCTTCCTGTGGAGGACCCAGGCCACCCCATTCACACCCCCAGGCAGTGGCTTCCTACAGACCTCTGGCCTGAGGCACCGCAGAGAACATTACCGTCCAGCACTCCACAGCCACGTTCTTTCTACAAGGTCTGATCTCCGTCTTGAGTGGGGAGACACTCTCCATTCCTTCCTTCAGTAATCCTTCCAGTCCTAGAAGTGGTAGCTGCTCCTTACGTTTATTAATGCAATATTCCTTAGAGCCTCTTCCATAACTTTTAGAAATCGGAGACCATTTACTAGTTAATAATTCTTTGTATTAAGTTTTTCATTCTTCAAATTATCAGCACGAGGTCTCTCTCAGGCCGAGACCCAGACTCATACCCTGATGCTTTCTTTCTCTCCTGACATTCTCTGGCGGCCGGGGCACAAAGATTTTAAGCACGTTAGAATTTACAACTAGTGTCTGATTTTTTTTTTTTTTTTTTTTAGCCTAGGAAAACACAAATAGGTGACTTCATTTTTTTTTTTTTAAGATTTTATTTATTCATTCGACAGAGATAGAGACAGCCAGCGAGAGAGGGAACACAAGCAGGGGAGTGGGAGAGGAAGAAGCAGGCTCCCAGCGGAGGAGCCTGATGTGGGGCTCGATCCCATAACGTCGGGATCACGCCCTGAGCCGAAGGCAGACGCTTAACCGCTGTGCCACCCAGGCACCCCTAAATAGGTGACTTTAAATATCATATTTAATAGTCTAATAGAAGGAATCCTGTTTTCCACACACCACTAAAAAATATTAAAAGCTTATTAGATTATGTTAATCTTTAAAAGATGAGTGGTTGTCTTGATAGCTTACATTTTTTACTTCTTAGAATTGGAAATTAAAATGTGTTTAATTTCATGGTTATCAACACTTCGGAAATGGATAGGGAATACAGAGTTGTGTGGTACAGAACATTTACCCTTGTCTTCATTCACCAGAAGAACTGTGCTTAAGAACTGCCCTGGTTCTAAATCAAACATGCTAAGTCAGAGTCACCCATCTAAAAATAATAATAAAAAGCAACAAGATCTGTGGTTTTATACAAAGGTCTTTCTGTAATATGTGGAGATGGAAAAATGATCTTCCATATCCTTATGAGAAGCACACACGCCTCAGTGAAGAGAAATTTAGTGACTATCACGTGGTAAACAATGTGGCAGGTGTTGAGGATGCCAAGTTAAATAGATAACGCCCTAGATATTTAACTATGTGGAAAACAGAGTATTCAATTAAGAACTGGCTAAAAGATTTTGTATGCTCTCATCTATGATCAGGTGACAAAGATAAAGAAAAACACTCATGTGGAAAACATACAAAAAGTTTAACAACTGTTGCAATTCCAGTTTCAACATGCTTCGAAAATAGAGGCAAAGTGGGAGAAGGGCCAAGAATCTTCCCCTCAATGAGCTCGCAGCAGAGCTGGAAGTACACAGACGTAGCCCTCCAACTTAGGACACAACACAACTGAGTACTATGAAAAGTCCTCCGGATGCCAAGAAAAGGGTCATGAATTCAGACTCTGGGAGGCTGAGAACCTTTGGCTGGATCTTGAAGGATGAGTAGGTCAGGCAAAGGAGACAAAAGAGTGTTATGAGCAAAAGCAAAGATTCAGGGAGAGGCCAGGAGAGTTTGCATCCTGTTAAATTTATAGGTCCGCTTGGAATACAGAGGCCTGCACAGGCACAGAAGAAAAGCCAGCAAACTGTAGCTTATGATTTTAAAAACAGTGATCATATCTCTATTCCAAGCCTCCATAACGCAGCACGTTATCATCAGGAGAAGTTTATAGCCCTTATGGTATCCCCTCCTCTTCCCTCTTCACCAGCTGCCGAAGAGAAAGTCCAGCTATTAGTGCTAATGAGGAAGATTCACACACACATGAGTGACTAGTAAAGCAACGGCTCGTGTATCGGAGTCAGCGATTCTCAGTAAATATCACCTGGGAGCCCAAAGAACAGAAGAACTCGTAGACATCAGTACATCCTGCCCTGGCCCCGTGCCCATCCGGACCCCAATCATTGCTCTCTAGGAGCAAAGCACACGGGAAAGTAAAAGGCTATTAGAAAATATGGGCCATATTCTGTCCTCAGGGCGGAGGCAAGATCTTCCTTCTCTTAATGCAAGTCAGTTAACTACTTCAAGTTTGAAGGTTTTAGACAAACAATTAGGAATTCGGAAGCTGTAGAATGCGGTCAATTTACCTATAGGCTAGTTTCTGCCGCGCCCTCCAACCACGAATGGCAGGGCCTGCATTTTTGCTGCTAGGACATCTAACAACACACGGTTAGACGCATCCCTGCTTTTGCAGATGAAACAAC
Source organism: Ursus maritimus (assembly GCF_017311325.1). NCBI lineage: Eukaryota > Metazoa > Chordata > Mammalia > Carnivora > Ursidae > Ursus > Ursus maritimus. The sequence continues at coordinate 13,551,538 of NW_024424119.1, read as the reverse complement.
GGGCTCTCGCCTGCATTTGCAGGATGACTCTCTCCATGGAGACATAAGGTGCTTCACCAGTTTTACTTCTTTAATCCTCATTCAATCCCCATCAGATTCATAGCTGGGAAAGTAATACTATATTTTACTGAAGGCAAAACTCAAATACCAAAAGAGAAAATGTCCAATCAATGCAGGCCCAGAACCCAGCCACAAACCAGACGTTGACAATACTTCTACATTCTCCTGACAGAAACAGTGAGACTGACAACTCAGACTGAGGTCTGCCTGGCAGGGGGGAGCAGGGATGCAGGGGGGGAGTAGGGATGCAGGGTGACAGACCTGTCGTCTTCCTACTGAAGGCAGCCGTGGAGGGGACCACACAGGAGACATCAAGAGCCATTATGCCAAGGAAAATGGCCCAAGGTGCCACATATTAAAAAATGAAGTCTGGGGATGCCTGGGTGGCTCAGTTGGTTGAGCGTCTGCCTTCGGCTCAGGTCATGATCCCAGGACTATGGGATGGAGCCCTGCATTGGGCTCCCTGCTCAGCGGGGAGCCTGCTTCTCCCTCTCCCTCTGCCTGCCGCTCCCCCTGCTTGCTCACTCACTCCCTCTCAAATAAATAAAATCTTAAAATAAAATCTAAAAAAAAAAAAAAAGAAAGAAAGAAAGTCGTCTTAGGTCTTACAGGTCCCAGAACTTTCAGGCATTTGAGATTTCCCACCTTGGATTGTCCCAGATGTAACAACATGTTGCATAAGTGCATAAATTAAACAGTATAAGAAAAAAGGATTCCTTGCTCAAATGTGTTGGAGAATCACTAGGTTAAACAGAACTAGTTCCTTTTCTGCAGGATTGCTCAGGACCTTTAACTGCTAATGTAGTCAGAAAACTCAAAGTGGGGGACACCCGGGTGGCTCAGTCAGCTGAGCGTCTGCCTTCAGCTCGGGTCATGATCCTGGGGTCTTGGGATCAAGCCCCACATCGGGAGCCAGCTTTTCCTTCTCCCTCTGCCTGCCGCTCTCCCTGCTTGCACTCATGCCCTCTCTCTCTGGCAAATAAATGAAATCTCTAAAAAAGTTTTTTTAAGAAAACTCAAAGAGGAAAAAATTACACAGCATTCCCAAAACGTATTTTGTGCTCTCCTCTCACAGTCCAGAAGAAAGTACTAATAGCTACACCACCGCCTGACAAAATGCTGAAGTTCAAGGACAGGAGCTTAAATCCAACCAGAGATTTCATCAGGAGGTGAGATTCTCTGCACAAACAGCAGTGCCACATTACCACTTCGCCTTTCTTTAAGAGAAACAAGGGCGCCTGGGTGGCTCAGTTGGTTAAGCGTCTGCCTTCAGCTCAGGTCGTGATCCCAGGGTCCTGGGATCAAGTCCCGCATCGGGCTCCCTGCTCCACAGGGAGTCTGCTTCTCCTTCTGCCCTTCTTCCCACACGTTCTCTCAGTCTCTCTGTCAAATAAATAAGTAAAAATTTTTAAAAAATAAGAGAAACAAGGCTGAACTCATTACCTTTTGGTGGTCATCTCTGTAGGACTCCTGCTGTACCATTTCCAAAAGGTTCAAAGCCAACTGCTGCCTCGAGGGACCTTCTTCCTCCACAGATATACAGTCTTCCAAGGCGGTAGAAGACAGTATCTGCAGAAGCGGCATCACTAGCACCAGGGATGACCTTGGGATTTTCTGACCCTCGGCAACAGAGAGGAGCTTCAAAGCTATTCATCAAAACAATTCACATTTTAAAAATTACTACCACAATCACGAAAGGCTATTTTGTTTAAGAGTGATACGCAAAAAGTTTTCTTACCCTTTACAACTGGGTCAGACACATTAAGACAATGAATCTTATCATTTTAGAAAGGAACATAAAAATTAACTATTATCTAAAATAAGCTGTTAATGTCTGTACCTGATAACTTCAGAATACTCAGAGAAAATACATACTGTAAAGTATAAACCAGCTCTTTAAGTAAATATGACTTTCTTTAAAATACAATTCAACTGGGGTGCCTGAGTAGCTCAGTCGGTTGAGTGCCCAACCCTTGGTTTCGACTCAGGTCATGACTTCAGGGTCCTGAGATCAAGGCCCACATCGGGCTCCGTGCTCAGTGCAGAGTCCACTTGGGATTCTCTCTCCCTCTCCCTCTGCCCTTCCCCTTCTACACCTCCCCCACACACATGCTCTATTTCTCTCTCTCAAATAAATAAATAATTTAAAAATAAATAAAATACAATTCAACTTTTGTCCTTATATTGTCAGGTCCTTCCACTACCCTCAACAGAGCCAAGAGACTGGAGTTCCTGATCAGTGGATTTTAAGACCAATGTGCATGCTTCCCTTATCGACCCAGGTGAGAATTACTTTGAGATGCATTAGTAAAGGAGGTGAAGCAGGGATGTCCTTCACTGTAATTGCTAAAAAGCAAATCAGGAAAATTCTGAAAGTCCATAACCAGCAAAAATCAAACCCATATTCATAAACGATTTTTTTTTAAACATGGACACTCAACTCACGCATCGGAAATACACAGGCAAATGTGCGATAACTTAGCCACATGTATAATCTCCCTTACACCCTTAACAGAATGAGTTAAAGCAGAAATACGTTTTTCCCAATTATTAGATGAACCCTAATTTACCAAAAGATGTTATTCATGGGCTTCCACGCTAGATTATCGATCATCGATTTCCCCACAACACCAAAAAAAAGTCTACAAGCCTTAAGTCATGTCAGTGAGTTGCCAATATTTTCTTTTCATCACTTGGAAGTCAAACCTGAACATGGTGTGAAGCACAAACACCTGTTACTCTAACACTGCTAACTGACCTTTTCTGCCTAAATATTGGTTTTTCAATTAAGTTTTAAAAATATGGAATGCTTCACGAGTGTGCATGTATCTTTGCACAGGGGGCATGCAAATCTTTTCTGTATCATTCCAATCGAAATATGAGTCTTAATCCATAATTGTCCCTGAGAGAAATAAAACAGGAAAGGTACACATTTCTATCTTCTATATTATAAATCTTCCAGACATTTTAATAAATTGCTATTTACAATCAAGTCTAGTATTAATAATTAAGAAGCACATTGTATTAATGCTGTGCATTTGTCAAATTTGAAATCATTAATATCTTCTTGGTTATCCTATTTGAATGCTCTTTCCCAATATACGAAATAGCTGATCTTCCCTACTTTTCAACATAACATACTTGATGGAAATGGTCTACGACTAGATTGTAGTGATGATTGCACAACTCAGTCGATTCATTTAAAAAAAAAGCCACTTTATTGTACACTTAAAAATGGTAAACTTTATGGTAAAATAAACTATACCTTAATAAAGCTGTTTAAAAAAGAAAATACAACTATGGCTGTCAGTGGATGGAACTGGAGGGTATTACACTAAGCGAAATAAGTCAATCAGAGAACGACAATTATCATATGATCTCACTCGTGTGGAATTTAAGAAACAAAACAGAGGACCATAGGGGAAGGGAGGAAAAAATAAAATAAGATGAAATCAGAGAGGGAGACAAACCATAAGAGACTCTTAATCATAGGAAACAAACTGAGGGTTGCTGGAGGGGAGGGGAGTGGGGGATGGGGTAATGGGGGTGATGGGCACTAAGGAGGGCATGTGATGTAATGAGCCCTGGGTGTTCTATAAGACTGAGGAGTCACTGACCTCTATCTCTGAAACCAGTAATACATTATATGTTAATTAACTGAATTTAAATTAACAAATGGAGGAACGAGGGGAAAAAAAAAAACAAAACAAAAAACCTATGGCTGTCAGAAGTACCGGCCCTGGCAAATTATACCTCTGGGAAGATGCCGTGTTCTGCTAGCAGAACAACATCAACAAAAAAGGCAAAAGCATCTCAGCAAGAGCCGCAGGAGGAGGGCACAAATGAGCACGAGGCCAACAGACAAAAAGAGAGTGGGAAGCCAAGGGCCCCTCTGCGTGCTAAGGCCATTCTCCAGACAGATTGTAAGTGGAAAAGCAATTTACCCTCAAAATCATGGCGAATTAAAATGCTCACAATGAGCTACACAATCAGTGTTTACCCCCTAAGCACTTTAAAATGAGAGTGGGGCTGTATCAACAGCTCATGGCACCACACAACACAATCTAGACAGATCCTCCGTTACCACGTAGATGTCACAACGAGTAGAGACGCAACATTCACATAAAAGCTGCAGATTAAAGCTGTGACTTGGTTGCCAATCGGCCAGACCTATCAACTTGATTTTTTACCATATTCTGAAATAGCACATTGTTACACCCCCCGCCCCGCCTCTTTAGTCCCATTCCGCACTCTTAGGACAACGGAGACACTAGGTAAATTATGGTAGGTGGAGCCTTTGCACAAAACACCTTGTTGGAGAAGAAAAACAAAGGTCTATCTCAGAATGATTAATTAGGAAAATTCTAGAATGAAAACTCAAAGTATACAGGACTTTATAGCATAGCATAATACATAGCTCAAGGGACTCCTCCCAACACTTATGTTATATTTACACGCCACTCTTGTGAGAGTGTTTTTCTTTACCTAGACTTAGGATTGGCTTCTGCTGACTTGCCGGAGTCTGTAGCAGCAATAAAGCTATTCCAATGGTGACCAGTTCAACAGGAAAATCCTAAGAGAAAAACAAGAGAGTTGAAGAAGTTCCCAGAGCCATTGTTTTTTACCAACATGCATCCATGAAGAGTATATCCAACATGAAAAATCATCAACCTGTCGTACAAAGTTATTTACAGCAAGCCTGCTCCACTGCAGGAAGGATGGTGACTCCAGAGCAATCACAGAGAAATTCAAAACGTTATATCTGGTCCAAGAGCAGAAGCTATGCACCAAATTAATCTAAAGAGAATATGCATGGGCACCTGGGAGGCTCAGTCGGTTAAGTGTCTGTCTTTGGCTCAGCTCATGATCCTGGGGATCCAGTCCCTCTACCCCTCTCCCCAACTTGTTCTCTCCCTCTCTCTCTCAAATAAATAAAATCTCTTTAAAAAAATAATTAAAAATAAAGAGAAAATGCCTTACCACAACAGACAAGTCTTTCAAAACACTGAAAAATTACCTGAAATTCTCAAAGAATCCTTCATTTCTGAAAAGTAGGTCAACTGTCTAATTACCTAATACGGGCATGATTCATCTATGTAACTTACATAAAGAACTACACTTAACAAATTTTAATAGATCATATTATTTTGGGCTGCCTGGGTCCCAGGCTCAGTCAATTAAGCATCCCACTCTTGGTTTAGGCTCAGATTATGATCTCCAGGCGGGGATATCGAGCCCAACATTGGGCTCCACCCTCAGTGGGAAGTCTTCTTTCTCTCCCCCTCTGCCCCTCCCCCCTGCTTGCTCAAGCATACCCTCTCTCTCTCTCTCTGAAATAAATTAAACTTTAAAAAGATAAAAATAAAAAAAACAAATGTTATTTTAATAAAAGAAAGAGTAATACCCAGGGAGGCAAAGATTATTTTTAAATTACAGTAATCTATTAACAATATTTAAATGTAGCAAAGCAATAACCATAGAAACTGAAAATCATTATTTTTCACCAAGTGTATCAATGAAATGAAAAAGAAAAATGGACGTGAACATCAAGCTCTAATAAGCAAACTGCAAGAGATATAAAATGTTAGTTGAGCCTTCTAAATAAAGAAAACATTAACATATTCTGGAACTAAAGAAGAAAGGCCCAGCACACTTCACTAAAATTATTTCATTCTGAAATTTTTACAGACACAACTACAGAGCAGAAGTATCTATGAATCGAAGAGGAGCAAGAAAAAAAAAGAAAGAAAGAAATGTGAGGTAGAGCCATGTGTTAAGAAAACACTTGGAGAAAACAAACTAGTCTGACAAACTCAGAAGTTACAATCTTGGAGGTGCTATTAACTATGGCACAAATAAATACAAAATAAATAATATATCCACATCTCAGTTTTACCATTTAAAAAGTGAAAGTAAACGGCAAACTCTTCCCAAGTGCTTATTTACGGATTTTTACAAACCAGCAAAAGAAGAAAAATTAAATTGTTTTAATGGAATATTTTCTAATTTGTGCCTTTGGGCCCATACCCACTCACTGCTTTGAAATACAGTTGAGAACAACAAAGCAACGGCTATTTGAGGACAATCAATGCATTTTTGAAACCAATACACTTACTGTATATACCATCACATCATTCTTTGCCATGATCTTTTCCTCAATTTCATTTCATATTCTGCATATCCATTTAAAAAAAGAGAGAAGAAAAAAGCAGCAAGGTCATTTAAATTTTGAATTTCCTGGCTACCAAGAAGATCAGAGACAAATGAAAGTATGACTTTATACTAAGGCTACCTGGAAAGCCTTTTTCACACAAGCTATCACTGCAAGGGCCACAAAGTAGCATTCTGGAGTTCTGACAAGGACTAGAAATATGCTAAGTGGATGTAACTTTTTTCTTTTAAGAGACAGAGAATGTGTGAGGTTGGGGCAGAGGGAGAGAGAGACCCTCAAGCAGGCTCCTTGCCCAGCACAGAGCCTGAGGCGAGGCTCAATCTCATGACCTTGAGATCATGACTGAGTCAAAATCAAGAGTCGGCTGCTTAATTGACCGAGCCACCCAAGGGCCCCTAAGTGGATGGAACTTAAAGGTGGGAAGGCCCAAGTAAAAATGGCATTCTTCAAGAAAAGGGAGCCTGGCCTGTTCAGAATAGAAGGTGAAAGGAAATGAGCTGGAGAGCAAGGCACGAAAACAAAGGAAAAGGAATAGTAGGGGATTACACTAGATAAGCTTAAATTGCTTACAGTTCTGAGAAGTTATTGTGTGATTGATTTTTAATGGAAATCAAATAACAGTAGCACTTCATGAAGTCCTTCCATAAAAGACTGTGTTAAACATCTCATATGCCACTTGAAATCCTATACATGTGGCTACTCTAACTCGTGCTTTCTGCCCCAGACCAGTGAAAGATCCAGAGGACAGGACAGTTAAAGCCCCCACAGACTGACGCCTGGCAAACGGACAAGCCCATGGATAAATGCTTCCCTCCTTCACCTGGATCCATCTGGAGGATTCTGAGACATATTTCATAATACTCCTCGAGCAACTGGTTGTGAGTAGTACTGGGCAACATGGGAATACTTGGATCGCCTCTCCCACCTCCAGCATTTCGCACTTCCCGTCCCTTTCCCACTTGCTTCCTGCCATCACCCTTGCAAATAAACTCCTGCTGCATAAACCTCGGCTTTTGTGGAAACCCAGGCTCTGCTCTTGATGTTAGGGGACTGAGGGACTACTTTTGGAGGGACCCAGCCTATCAGAACCTATGCGGAGCAAGGAAGTAAAATACAAGAGGAGGAAATGCCTTTACACTGGGCCACAGATGTCACAGGCCTTTTAATAGCAGCAGATCTTGGAGTCCACACTTCCTGTCCTCAATTCAAATGAGAGATATCACTGGGCACCACCAATGAAGGAGGCACTAAGTACACAGACATACACAGTGAAGAAAGGTTAGTGGAACTGCATCAGCTGATGGTGAGGTCTTCGAGAAACATGGGTTCCTGGCCTTCCTAAAGATGGGCTGGTTAGCTCTTGCTTCACTTTGACAGCTATCCAGTCTCCTCACAATCACTATTATTTCTCCTAATTTTGCTGATAAGAGTAATGGAAAGGACTTTTGGTGATGACCATTCAAAAAGGGCTAAAAATAACTCAACCAAGACTAAATCCACTGCAATTAACATAGCATAAGGAATGCATCCATTTTCAGAATGCCACGAAACATCTCCAATAGAAGAATGTAAAAACAACAAAGGGGAGAAGAAAAGCTAATATAATATTTGAACTGCATAGCCAGCTGATAAACTCAGTGATACAGGAAAGATACAGCCCTAGCCTAGGTAATAAGAATGTCTTTTTTTTTTTAAGTTTTTTTTTTTTTTTTTTAATTTGAGAAAGAGAAATGGAGCAGGGGGCGGGGGGGCAGACTCCTTGCTGAGCAGGGAGCCTCACTTGGGGCTCAGTCTGGGATTCTGTGATCATGATCTGAGCTGAAGGCAGATGCTTAGCCAACTGAGCCACCCAGGTGCCCCGGTAATAAAAATGTCTATTCTACTTTATTTTGTTTCAAATTACAGTGTATGTAGCACTAAAGGATACAGGTTTGCAACTTAGTTTTTCTAGGCTTTTTTTTTCTTTCTTTTTTTTTAGTTAAACCTCAGAAAACACTGGGCCAGAGGTGGGGGTAGAAAATTACAAAACACAAGTATATTAACACTTTTATTCATATTTCCTTCCTTCTAAATTGTTAAATATTGAGTAAAAGGAAGACACTATAAATATGACTTTCACAGGCATCACTATTGTTCTAAATTAAAATATTGTGTAATTCCACAGGCCAATACCCCTAATGAACACATGTGCAAAATTCAACAAAGTATTATCAAACCAAATTCAATCATTTATTGAAAGGATCGTGTATCGTAATCAAGTGGGATTTATTCTAGGGATGCAAGGATGGTTCAACAGCTGCAAATGAACATGATATACCACTTTCACAGAACAAAGACTAAAAATCATATGATCACCTCAATAGATGCAGAAAAAGCATTTGACAAAACTCAACAATCATTTATGATAAGAACTCTCAACAGGTGGGTAGAGAGGGGACATACTTCAACATACTAAAGGATATATATATATATGAGAAACCCACACCTAAACTTACACTCAATGGTAAAAGCTAAAAGCTTTTCCTCTAAGATCAGGAAAAAGACAAGTGTGTCCACTCTCACTACTTTTATTCAACATAGTATAGGAAATCAGAGCCACAGCAATTAGGCAAGAAAAACAGATAAAAGACATTCAAATTAGAAAGAAAGAAAACTGTCACTACTTGCTGATAACGTATACTATATATGGAAACCCCTAACGTCTTCACTGAAAAACTATTGGAATAAATGAATTCAGTAAAGTTGCAGGATAAAAAAAAAAATCAATATACAGAAATCTGTTATGTCTCTATACACTAACACTGAACTATCAGAAAGATAAAATTTTAAAAAAGCAATCCCATATACCATTGTATCAAAAAAAGAAAAATACACAGGAATAAATTTAACCAAGGAGGGAGAAGACCTATACTGTGAAAACAATAAGGCGCTGATGAAAGAAACTGAAGAAGACACAAATAAATGGAAAGACATTCTATGCTGTTAAAACGTCCATAACACCCAGAACAATCTAAGGATTCAGTGCAACCCCTATCAAAATGTCAATGGAATTTTTCACAGAATTAGAAGAAATAAGCCTAAAGTTTGTAGGGAACCACAAAAGACCTCCAATAGCCAAGGTAATCATGAGAAAGAAGAAGAAAGCCGGGGGGGGGGGGGGGGGGGGGGGGGGGAGGTATCACACTTCCAGATTCCAAATTAAACTGCAAAGCTGTAGAGATCAAAACAGTATGATACTGGCACACAAAAAAACACATGATCAACAGACCAGAATAGAGGACTCAGAAATAAACCCACACTTATATGGACAAGAAATCTTCGACAAAAAAGACAAGACTATACAATAGGGAAAGTATAGTCTCTTGATAAATGATGCTGGGAAAACTGGACAGCTACATGCAAAAGAATGAAACTGGACCACTGTGTGACACCATACACAAAAATAAAATCAAAATGGATTAAAGCCTTATTATAAGACCTGAAACCATAAAATTCCTAGGAGAAAACACAGACAGTGAGTAATTTGATGTTGGTCTTAGCAGTATTTTTTGAATGTCTCCTCAGACAAGGACAACAAAAGCAAAAACAAATGAGACCACATCAAAATTAAAAGCTTTTGCAAGCAAAGGAAGCCATTAAAATGAAAAAACAACCTATAGAATGGGAGAAGATATTTGCTAATGACATATCTGATGAGGGGTTAACATGCAACATGTAAAAAGAACTATATTTTTACATGTTTCCTATATCTTATCTCTAAAATATTATTTATCACATATAGCATATATTATGTATCTAATAGGTAAAATTGTATATAATAATTATACATCTGAAAAGGTGTTTAAGCTATAATTATCATCATTGTATGTAACATGTTATATACTAGAGCTAACAGGTGTTAAATAATAGAGATAACAGATATACATTACTACATAACATATATTACTATTATACATAAGAAGTATGTATATAACACCAATATATCATTATATAATATATAATGTAGTATTACCTATAAAGTCCCGCAGATGTGAAACCATGCTAATCACAAGATTGACAAATTGACAAATGACTTACCTGAGCCTTCCTCGGCTCCCACTTCCCTCTAAAATTCACATTCAGTTTCTGTTTCCTACCTACCATTTATTCCTTCATTCTTTTTTTTTATAATAATATTTTTTATTATATTATGTTAGTCACCATACAGTACATCCCTAGTTTTTGATGTAAAGTTCCATGATTCATTAGTTGCATATAACACCCAGTGCACCATGCAATACGTGCCCTCCTTAATACCCATCACCAGCCTATTCCATCCCCCCCCACCCCGAAGCCCTCAGTTTGTTTCCCAGAGTCCAGAGTCTCTCATGGTTCATTCCCCCTTCTGTTTACCCCTCCTTTCTTCTTCCCTTTATTCTAATTTGCTTCCTACCTCTATCACTCCACTGAAATAATTTCCTCTAATGTAAACAATAAACTTCCACTTATTGCACCCTAAGAGTTCTTTTCATACCTTACTTTATTTATTTTTTAGATTTTATTTATTTATTTGACAGAGAGAAGGGGGAGAGAGCACAAACAGGGGGAGCTGTAGGCAGAGAGAGAAGGAGAAACAGACTCCCTGCTGAGCAGGGAGCCCAACACGGGCTCAATCCCAGGACCCTGGGATCATGACCTGAGCCAAAGGCAGACGCTTAACCATCTGAGTCATCCAGGCGCTCCTCTATACCTTACTTTAAACACTCTCTCCATGATGCTATTCACTATTGCCCTTTCTGAGATATTCCTTCCCTTGATTTTCATGCCCTCGGTCTCTTCTGCTTATCATACAATCCTTCTGGCCAGACTGTCTCCTCATTTTCAGTACACTCTAGCCCCTGGAGTTCCACGAAAACCCATGTAATGTAATCTCATGAGTAAAACTCCCACCCTGAAGTAAAGGTCTACAAATCGATACCTTTAGCCTAAGCTTCTATCCTGAATTTTTTTTTTAAAGATTTTATTTATTTATTCGACAGAGATAGAGACAGCCAGCGAGAGAGGGAGCACGAGCAGGGGGAGTGGGAGAGGAAGAAGCAGGCTCATAGCGGAAGAGCCTGATGTGGGGCTCGATCCCAGAACGCCGGGATCACGCCCTGGGCCGAAGGCAGACGCCTAACAACTGCGCTACCCAGGTGCCCCTCTATCCTGAATCTTAAAACCACATATCCAATTATGATCCATGATCCATACATACCTCAAACCAAGCATATCTAAAACCAAATTTATCATCTTCCCTCCAACACCAGCTACCATTTCTCAAAGTGAAGGGCACCATGCAGTTGCTCAAAAGAGACAGCTGAGACTCTACCAAGGAACTTCTCCTTGACCATCTAATGAGCCACAAAGCCCTACTGATTTCATCTCCTCCCTTTCTTTTCCTCCCTCTTCTACTCTTTCCTACTCTCTTCCCCAAACTAGTCCCTTGCTATCGACTGAATTACACCCCTGCCACACAAATACACATATTGAAGACCTAACTACCAATCTGACTATATTTAAAGAACACAATTAAAAAATTCAATGAGGTCATAAGAGTAGGGCCAAAATCCAAGTAAGACTAGTGTTCTTTCAAAAAGAAGTAATAGCTCTCTCTTGCTCTCTCCCCACCCTGTGAGAACACAGCAAGGAGGCAGCTATCTACAAGCCAAGAAGAGATTCCCCACCAGAACCCGGCTGATCAGCACCCTGATCTTTGACTTCCTAGTCTCCAGAAGAGTGACAAACACACTCGTGTTGTTTAAGCCACGCACTCTGTGGTAGTTTGTTACACCAGCGAGCAGCATAAGACCCGCCTCCTCACATCCGGCCCCAGTAGCGTTGCCCAGCTCTAAAACCTCCTCCAGTCTTCCACCACGACGATCTTCCAAACACAAAACTCTGAGGGCACCTCTATGCAGAAAGGTCTTCAATAGCACGCCATTGCCGAGAAGACAAAATCGTAAAGTCATTCGTGGGGCGTGGAAGACCTTCCACGGTAGACCAGCTTTATGTCCTATACCTTCACGTGTCAATGATACTGCACACATTGTCTTCAGAACACGGCATGCCTGCCCTGCTGGTTCATGTTTCTGTGCTTGGGCACATGCTCTTCCACAGCTGGAAGGCCTCCCCACATGTGGTTTGTACCAGGCCAGCTCCTAGGCGGGCTTCCTCAAATCGGAACCCATGCCCTACTTCCCTTCACTCGTACTCCCACTGCCCTTTACATGTAGTCCCATAGAAGCAGTCACCTTACTGGATGCCAGTTACTTAAATTATTTATGTGAATGCCTGTGAGTCTCCTGAGGTCACAGAAAGTGTCTTTTTATGTATGTATTCTATAGGGTCCGCCATATAATAGGTGTTCGATACTTGCATTCTACATAAACAAATGGGAAAAAAATGCCACAGCAGTAGACCCTTTACTGGTGCTCCAAACGCAGTGACTTGCTTTTATAACAGACAATAGTGGTACGTTAGTAGTACGACCCAACGGTAAAAACAGTGATACCAATAAGGTAAACGAGCACGCTCACCCTGCTACTGGAAGACCAAATTAGGAGAACTACGGAGTAAAATTTCATACCCTCGGGGCACCTGGGTGGTTCAGTTGGTTAAGCGTCTGCCTTTAGCTCGAGTCATGATTCCAGGGTCCTGGGATCAAGCCCCACATTGGGCTCCCTGCTCCACAGGAGCCTGCTTCTCCCTCGCCCTCTGCCTGCCACTCCCCTGCTTGTGCACGCTCTCTCTCTCTTTCCCTCTCTGTCAAATAAATAAAATGAAACCTTAAACAAAATTTTTTTCCCGTACTTTCCTTACCTCCTTCAGAAGTTCAACACCGTGCTCTAAAAGGTGAATTAAAGATGAGCATTCCCCAGTTATCGTTAAGCTGACTTCACAGACACACAGCAGCTGAAGGGTGAGCTGGGTAAGCTGAATTTTCCAGAAAACGGGATGACGCAGAAGGCTTAAATATACTTCCTCAATAAACAGCATCACTTCTGTTGTCTGGATCAAATCTTTAACCTGTTTAAAAAAGCCATTATACGGTATTAAAATAATATACAAAACAGAGGATCATTTTAAACTATGTAAGAAGTATTAATAATTTTTTCTAAACCTATGAAGACTTAAAGAGACGAAGACATTTACATAACTCAAAGAGAATTAAACCAGGTATAAACTCTGCCCCTTTTTTTGGTCACTAACCAAAATACAATTTGCTACCATTTTTGTTACTGCTGAATGACACAAATTCTTTTCATGTATTTTTCTGACTTCTCTGAGTGTAGATTTTTCTTTAAGACAAATTACATGACTGTGCCAACATGTTGAAGGAAATTAAAGTTGGTTTTGAGTTCTCCAAATGAACTCTCCTTTCAACGAGTCCAACACAGTTACCTGGAAGAAAAGGGCAGCGTGTTATTCTAATGTACTACTAAGCCCTTCATCTGGAAGATATTTGCTCAGACAACCTTAACTGAGAGCATCTTTTCCACAGTTGGCAGATGCAATGAAAGACCACATTCGAATGGTAGGGTGTCTTCTCAACAGGCTAATGCATTAGATAGGAAGGACTTGGGTGCTCTTGAAAATCCCAATTCAATTCAAACCCAGCTGTTCCGATCAAAATTCTGGAGTTGGTATTAAGGATATGGTCCTGCTCACAGACACATTGGCATTTACCAGAGATTACAAACAATGAACCATCTGCTTCAATCAGAAGCCTTGTGTCTGTTAAATTCATCAAGAGGAAAGCCTACAGTTGACCAGCTGTACCTTTCACCAATCGTTACCACCATAATAACCCAAAAGGACTGTAAGTTACACAAAGAGAAAAATTAATTCCTAGCAAACAAGAGGGAAAAAAGATATTGAAAGAAGAGACAGAAAATACTAAGTTATAAAAAATAAATGTGAACCATCAAGTAGCTAAATTATTTTACTCTTTTGCAAATTTACAATGGTAAAGGCAAAAGGCCACCAAGAAAAGGGATTTAAAACAAGAGAAAGCCTCATGTTTATTGGACAACATATTTCCTTGAATGTATTTTTTGTGCATACTTGAAATTTTGAAATTATTAAAAAATTTTTGCACAACCTCAGCAAGTTAGCATTAAAGGCTCTCTAATCTTCAATATTACCGAAATTTTTACCAATACTTGTGAAGTAACGTTCTGTCTTGAGGTAGCAATAGATTATGTGCAATGGAAGAAATATGCAATGCAAGAGTCACAGTTAAAAAGAAAGAACTATTTGGACCAAGGTCAACAGTGAAGTTTAAGGCAGGTAAATAAAAACAAACAAACAAACACAAAATGGAAGAGCAACTGTTGTGAACAGAAATTAGAAATTTCATTAACCGTCGTTTCATCATAGGTCAACAGGGTGGCATGGCTATGTCTAAAATAACCTTTTTTTTTAATTGAGGAGATTCTATGCACGTGCACAGTATGGGTCAGACCACAAATATAGGAGTGTGTTCAGCTCTAAAAAGAACATTTCATAGTAACGCCTTCTGCACGCTAATAAACTAGAGAATTCCTGGCAACGGACAGTGAAAGGTCTGGAAACCCTACTACAGAAAGCGATGAAGGAAAGAAAGGAGGAAAGCATGGAAAGGAAGAAAGGAGAAGAAGAGAGAAATAACACAAAATAGGATGCAGATGAGCTTTTTAAGAAGCCTATTTTGTTTTATTCTTTGAAGAATGGAAACTAATGGGTAAAATCTTAGGAAAATGCAGGTCAATTAGAAATACTTAAAAAAAAAAAAAAGGCTGCCTTCCAAAATAGCACACTTATCACTAAAAAATTAGTCATGGATGGTTATCTCAGAGAGTTCAGGAATACCTGTAATCAGTGGGAAAATGGAATCCATTCCCACTAAGATCCCTCCTGACGCTCAGTCTGCATCTTCTAATAAAGCCTATTTGTTAAGTGATTAAATGTACTTATGCTGCTAGTTCCATTAGTTCCAAATGATGTATCTCTCTCCTTCTTTTTCTTCGCCTATCTCGACTATATTAGGAAGTCACAGATTCCCCAAAATATCTCACAGAGCTCACCTGGAGAAGTTATTTAGGCTTATAGATACAGGTTCCTGAGGATGAAGGCAAACATCCACAGAAGAGCACAGAACTGGGTGACGCAAGCACGCGGTGGAAAAAGTGTGCCCCGGTTTATACACTGCTTTATTGCCCACACAAAACAAAAGCCTTGGAAAAGCCACAGGAGAATTCATTTTAATTAACTTTTCTCTGCCTTGATTACAGGAAAGCCTATTTATGAGTCGCAGAGGAAAGATTCACTCTAGTCACTCTTTGCTAACACAAACTCAAAACAGGTCATCTGTGACCTCAAGTGATCGCTCTGAAAAATATTCGCAGATTTCCTCCAGCAGCTAAGCAGCATGGCTCTCAGATTCTAGGCAAATGAGAAAGCTCGACGATGAGAGGGATGGCCTGATGAATTAATCACTACACTAACAGCACAACCCACCAGCAACTGGCTTTTTTTTTTTTAATCTGCAGTTATAGAGACATTAGCTCATATTTATTTCTTCCTGGAACTTCCTAGGCATTTTATCCATACCTGTTAAACATCTTTTATCCATCTACTTCGAATTATGAGAATTTATATACTTGTCTTAACTCCCTTCCTAGACTGTGGGCTTCTCATGAGCCGGAGACATCAGGGTCACCACGTACGCTCTAAGGAGACATGGAGAAACTGGAATCTAGCCAGACTCAGCTGGTCAAGCCCTGCATCTCTAGGGCTGTATCTGCCAGGAGGCACACCTTTTTCTAATTTGTGCAGAGCTCTTTTTTTTTTTTCTTGTAACTGTCTTGTGTCTAGCACAAGGAGAAACTCAACTCAAGATTCTTTGCCCTGAGAAGTCTTCCTTGAGCAACAGAAAGTTTGCATCCTTACGAATCCTAAAATGGATTACGTTGATTTATAGGTCTGTGGACTTAGTTAACACGATACGTGTAAATGTTAAGTCTAGACTGGTTCCTTCATCATCTCCAAAAGCCTGGGAGCGTTTCTGGAACCAGGCTTGCAAATCACCTAGGTTCTACTCTATGCATGACGTAACAAGTAACATGAACCGATGCTGCTGCCGTACCAGTGAAGGAGGACGAGGGGCCTTACCTGCAAACATGGGACCATGTCACAACACAGCTGAAGTATCTGTCGTTCCAAGACTGATGGTTGTCCTGGGTCACCAGACACCCGGGGTTGAAGTAAGACTTTCAGCAGGGTTAGACGGAGTTTAGCGTATTCTTGTAACTGGGATGGTTCGCAATACAGATACCATAGAAACGGTGCCATTATTTGGATACACGAAACTTCTGACCTGCAAATCATTTCATGCACAAGCCAGTTCACCAAGTTAAACAGGGTACCAAGCAGTAATCATCAAACATCAACTTATAGTTCATGACACACTAGGATACCATGGAATGTAACTTTTTTTCATAATTCTTCAATTCTACCATGATCTACCTGGATCCACACCAAGCAGTTCTTTGTGCCTGGGGGAAATGACAACACCTGCAGCCCATAAGCCCGGTGCCCAGGACTACGAGACTCTCTACTTGCATACTAGAATAGCACTGGCGTCTGCAGGACCAGGCTTTGGTGAACATCAGAATGATCCTGGAACCTTTTTGGAATTGCAGACATCAGGATCCACTCTCCAGGAATAGGACAAGGGCATGCATTTTTGGAAAAACTCTATAGGTGAAGTTCTATGTAAAACAGAACCATATGGACATCCCAAGAAGATTATATGAACAGTTAACATTTATTTGTCAAATGGTTAACACATGTGGGGTCCAAGCTATTGCACCATATTTATGCCTTTCAACTCATGTCATCCTCACCACAACCCTATGAAATAAAACCATCCCATTACGCAGATGAAGAAACGAAAGCAGAGAGAGGTTAAGTAATTTGCCAAGTCCTTCCTCTTAAGCTCTTCCCACTCAGAGGAGGAAAGCTTTACAAATCTTTCCTACCTATTTAGATTTCAATATATCTCAATAACTCCACAGCCAAAGTCACTAAAATGCCAGAATGACCCCTGAGGTATATACATTTGATCAGGTCATTAACCAGCTTAAAAGAGCATGCCCCCTTAAGAGAAAGTATTTGGCCCAATTCACAAACCCTCCATAATTTAGCCTCTGCTTATCTTTTCAGCCTCATTGCTTGCTCCCCTCTGCTCTCCACCGAGCTACTCTAAATGTATTTCAGATGTTCAATCGAGTTCCCCGAGCTTTCTTCTCACTTGCTATTACCTCTACCTAGAACATTCGCCTCTTTCTTCCTTTCCTGTTCCTTCCTCTGCTAATTCCTGTCATTTTCCAGTGCTCTCTTTTAAAACGACTCCCTGAGGGCCTGCCCTTAACCTAGCGTAAGGCAGACCCCCATTATGTGCTTTCACGGGACAGTGAATATATTGTCATTATTTATTTAATATCTCTATCTCAGGCCAGACTAGAAGCCAAATGACAGCATGAATTTCTGTTTACTGCTGTATCATCAATAATGACATATTAGGCCTCCAAAGAGATGTTCGATCACTAAATTAATCGACTCAGTTATACTACACCATAGTTTTACAATTAGCGTGCATCAGATATCATAATTTTATTTTACTGCTTCGTATGTATTATACATAAAGAATTATTAGGTAAGATACAAAGATGAACAGGCATTATCTCTCCTTAAAAGGCATCCAGTCTAGGGGCGCCTGGGTGGCTCAGTCGGTTAAGCATCTTGGCTTTGGCTCAGGTCATGATCTCAGGGTCATGGGATGCATAGGATCAAGGCTGGCACCAGGGTCCATGCTGAGTATGGAGTCTGCTTAGGATTTTCTCTTTCCCCCTTTCTCGCCCCCTCCTTGCACGCTCTCTCCACCTCTCAAATAAATCTTTAAAAAAAAAAAAAAAAAGAGAGGCATACGGTCTAACAGTGGCAATCAGGTCTGTTCCTGGACTAGAGGACAGAAAGTGAAAACTTCTAAAAGAAAGGTATAAAGTGCAATACTTCAATACTTCATGGAGGAAATGCTACTTGAATTATGCTTGACAACATAATTTTATAATACATTACACAGCAATGTGATTTTAAAACACCATTAACATTAATAAAAATTTCAAAGTTACCAAACTGATAACATTTATTTTTTCATTGATTCTCTTGGCAAAATTTACTGAGTACCTACAGCATCCCATTCACTCTTCTACGTGCTAGAAACAAAGCAAGAAACAAGAATAAATATTGGTTCTGACGGAGCTCACAAGCTGGAGGAATTTTTTCCTCATGAGACAAATATTTACACAATCTATAAAAAACTTCTGAGGACTTTGAGTTCATAATTATTACTGAAACATGCCTTTATCATACCAACCATTTTAGGAAACTAAAAAAATCTTCATAGAACAAGCAAGAGGACAATGTATGTGTAGGTTAGAATATGAAGAAGTCTCCAGAAGAGAGATTTAAGAAATGTTGTTTCCCCGTTCCCTAATAATGTATTCCCCAAACAATAAATACAATCTAGGTGTCAAGAACACCCACGAATACCTTCTCAGTTTTCTCCTACATTGAGATGCTGAAGGCAAACTGCAAGTTTCGTGTAAAGAAACGTATTTCCAAGACGCTATTATTGTTTGACATCACAAACATAACGCTGAGCTTCTTTAGGATAATATACTGTTTACAAACCTCCTTGGCTTGGCGCCTGGGTGGCTCAGTCAGTTAAGCGTCTGCCTTCGGCTCGGTCATGAGCCCAGAGTCCCGGAATCGAGTCCCACGTTAGGCTCCCTGCTTCTCCCTCTCCCTCTGCCTGCCACTGCCCCCTTTTGTGCTCCCCCCGTCAAGTGAATAAATAAAATCTTTAAAATAAATAAATGAATAAATTTTAAAAATTGAATTATCCTTGGCTTAATCAGTCCTGATTTTAGATTTCCTATGTGGTATCTGATGATTGGCATTTCAGTGGGGTATGAAATTGACAGGTCTGAAGGAGAAAAGAAATAGAATCAAACAGACCACCTGAAATCCCAAAGTGATTAAGAATGTTTACAACCGTACCCAACTGTGCATGTATGTACCTACACACAAGTCTTCTCTATGTTCACAGAGGGAGAAGTGGTAGGGAAAAACTCGGAATGAGAGTCAAGAAACAGGCTTTCGGCCCTTCTCAACCACTAACTAACCCGGTGACCTTGAGAAGGTCATTTGATGTTGCTCGCCTTCATTCCTTCATTTGAGAAATTATGCGTGAGACTAGAAAAACTTAAAGCACCAGAGACAATGATGTCATTGACAATTTATGCAATTCTCAGGGCTTAACATCATAGGCCTTCTATAAATGCATGCAGAATTTAATTAGAACATAATGCCCAAAAAATCTAGCATGAAGATACACTGTCATGTCAGGACATCTACATACCATTAAAAAGGAACCCAGCTAATGAACAATTCTTGACACAGGAGGAACCAGAGTACAAGCTATCTTCACAACATTTTGCCTTCTTCCCCTAGTTGTGAATCACTGTTTATATTCTTAGCAAATTAAATCACCAACCTTCCTTCATTACCTTCCAAACAACTAAAGTTGCTCAGTACTAAGTTATGAAGCTAACTTGTTCTAAAATTAAATCTCAGGAAACTAATGGTCTGCCGAAAAATGCAACCAGAAATATCAATTTCATTCTGCGAAGAATAACCCCATAGTATAAAAGTGGAAATGAGGCAACTGAAATTATTCTTAGAAAATAAATTTAATTTAGAACTTCCGAAAGGCTCTAGATAGTGTAACCTAACACATAAGAACTTGAATGAAAAGAGTCAATAGAAGCTTATCAGGGAAAAAACCAAAGTCAATTAATAATCTTTTTTACCTTATGAATATCTGGACATATTTCATTAGGATAACGACTTCCAAATCCCAATATAACACTCCTTTGAAATGAAGATAACCAAAAGGTAATTAATTACATGATGGCTAACTCAAGAGCTGGAAAAGAAAGACAGTCCTAAGGATTACCCTAAAAACAAGCTTAATAAAAAGTTTGGCACAACAGCAGCAGCATCTTTTATAAAATATCCTCCTAATCTATTTAACAAGAGCAAGAAATTTCATTTAAAAAACGTATTTATAAGTTCGTTATTTTTAATTTCCGACAAAGATGAACAAAGACTTATTTCAGAAATATTAATATCTTACCTTTGAAAATGCAATCTAGGTGAAGGAAAAGAGGATAGTGAAGTTTATGTTGAGCTATCAGCCAAATGTCACATGAATTTTTCTCACTGGCAGATGGTCCAAGGTTCCCTATGTCTCTTACAACTCCCTGCGACAGTACGCCATGCCTAGAAATCCCACCTAACATTAAAGTTGTGGACTCAGAAGTGGTGTTCTAAGAAACTGTATGTATAGGACACTGTAAGACCTTCAAGAACAAGAAAATATGAATGTAGCTGGTGTGGTGAATGTCACTCAGGCACTGGATTACCTGGGACCGTTGTGTCCTATCATGACCTTGCATGATAGTACTAAGTACGCAGTGATATTACGTATTAAGAGGCCCTCTGCAACCCACCTCATGTACATAAATTCAGTATTTATAGAGCACCTAGAAATGGGCCAGGCTTTATTAATACAAAGACTAATGAGACACAGTCCCTGCCCTCAGGAAGTTTCCCCAGAGAGGAATTCCAAGACAATGAAGTACAATAATGTTACGAATCACAGCTGACGTTATTATGAGAGCACATAAAAGAGACACCTCATTCAGCTTGGTAAGCAAGGACTTCCGAGCAAAGAGATTTAAAATAGAGAAATGAGTCAGGAAAGGGTTGGGGTAAAATTCAAGAGTAAAGTAGGTACTGATAAGCAAAAGCACGGAGGGAAGGGAACAGCACAGCTTTCTGGATGGAATCGAAAGCAAGTCCACGAACTGCTGAATACGCCATTCATAAATCAGCAGGTCAAGAGAAAACTGGGGAAATAGGTTGAAACTGTGTAGGAAAGAGAGCCTAGCATAACAAACTAGATTTTACCTTTTAGCCCAGGGATTTTCCAATTATTTCGGAAGCCACACTATTGTTTGCCAGTAGAAAGCTACCACAAGATATCTACATGTAAGTTCTATAGAAAGAGCTAACGGGGTGGAGGACAGTCCCCATGCTTTGTCCACACGACGCAAGTGCAGTTTGAAAACCACAGTTGTGTTAGTTTAAGCAAGGGAGTCATACAACAAGATTTACTCTTTTTTTTTTTTTTTTAAGATTTATTTATTTGAGAGAGTGAGCAAGCATGCACGCATGTGCACACGTACCCAGAGGCAGAGGGAGAGGGAGAAGCAGACTCCCCACTGAGCAGGGAAGCCTTAACTTCTTTAATAGCTTTTTTCATATTCAATATTTCAACCATCAATTAGATCTGGTAGGGGTTTGTTTTTTGGGGGGGTTTTTTTGCCTCTTACTCTTAAATAGAAAACACAACTATATCTTGTTCTAAAACATTTCTTTTCTTCAACAGAAAACAACATAGTCAAAGTAGCTTTAAAAAAAAGAAAAAAACAAAAGCTCTAAAATGAGCAGATGCCATTCCATCTCCCTCATTTATTTTATTTTACATTACCTTTCAGGGCATTGCTGGAAAAAAGCCGTCAGCTGCTGCAAAAGTACTGGCCAGCAATCAGGTCTGTGTTCGAGCACAGTGATCAAAGGCTGAGGGTGATTTCTGAAAAGCACAGAAAGTCGCGTTGGAAGCTGTTGTTTTGGGACTACAAATTCTCAACATCCAAATACAGCAACAAGAGCCAACACCATCTAGAAACTGTTTTCCGGGATGCAAAATTACCATTTGTTGCAGAGTTGGGTCATTAGAACTAACATTTTTTTTCCTTATCTACCTGTTTTGCAGAAAAGAACATCAACTCTGAGTCTTAGGGATCCAGATTTGACCACAAACTCGGCCACGCAGTACCTCTGGGACTTTGGCCAAGCTTTGGAATCCAGGAGCTCGGTCATATCCATCTCCTCCTCGGTTTCTTCATTCCTGGAGGTCTCCTCCTCCTCTCTTTCCAAACCTGGAATGTTCTATTTCCTCTAACATTGCTCCAACTTATAAGCACCCTCTCCTTCTCTGTTCCTACTTACCCCCCATTCTTCTCAGTGTATGGCTCCATTCCTCCAGCATATTTAAGACAAGGAAAAAAACCAAAAACCAAAAAACATTTCTCCCATCTCAAAATAAACTCTCCAAAACGAAAACTCTTAAAATTTCTATTGAACAAGAAAAAGAATTTTTATCTGGTCTACATCCATAAAGATACCTAAAGAGACTACAAAACATAAGATCTGAAATTGCAGCATTCTTAAATAATGAGGTTTAAGGGGAAAAAAAAACCTACGAAAGTTCTTTTAAATAGTTCAAAAGCTTATTAGAAATAGTAAATTCATTAGCTTTTTTAAGTTTTTTATTATGCTATGTTAGTCACCATACAGTACATCCTTAGTTTTTAATCCATTAGCTTTTTAAACTATGAAGTACTATACAAAACTTTTAGTTATTATTGATATGGCTTTTTCCTCCAAAAAAAATTTTAATAAAACAATTGTTAAAAAAAACCAAAACCTTTCCTTTTTTACATAAAAGGAATCATATACATAATACTCTTTAATCTCTAATTTTAACCCTACAATGTATCTCTAGCAATATTTAAAGAAAAAAAAAAAGATCAAGCCATCAATTACACCCAAATGACCTTTTTTTTTTTTTTAAGACAGCCTTCTTGGTGATTCTCAAAATGCGATCTCCTTAAGGTCAGTATCAACATCACCTGGGAACTTGTTAGAAATGCAAATGGATTCACAGGGCCCATTCCAGACCTAATAAATAGCCCTCCAGACAATTCTGAGGCCCTGCTATAAAGCAGTGGTTCTCAACCACTCTCAAAGCACTGTTTGATTCATCTGGGAAGCTCTTTTAAAAATACTGATACCCCCCCCCAAAAAAAAACCCGATCAATTATACTGGGGTTGCTACGTGTGGAGCACAGGCATTAGTCATTTTTAATAACTCTTCCAGCAATTCTGACATGTTGTTAGGGTTGAGAACCACTACAAGGAAAAAAACCCAGAGGGAGGTGAAGAGTCAGGAAGTTTTCGGATGTTTCTCTCTCTTAAACAGAAAAAGAAAAGTATGGCAGGTCCGGCACATGGAAGCTCTCGTGTGAAGCCCGGCTCGGACACGACCCCACCGTTCCCGGGTATGATAACACCATCTCCTGATGGGCTCCTCCACCGCACCTCATCTATCAGGCACTAACGTCACCTCCTGGCGGCCTCCCGTTTGATCAGACTACTGCCATTGCTGAGGGGTCGCTCCAACGGTTTTCTGCCAACACTCAAAACTCCTACCAAAATCCTATTTCCAAATTCCAAACTCTTTGGCACGCACACCTACCTAGAATTGCTTCTACTCGAGTTGCCACAGATATTAACAAACAAATGCTACAAAACCTGACAGTCTCCCAGGAAGGTCACACCAGCCAAACTTCTAACATTGAGAGTTCAGAAGGTCATGTTCACGTAAACATGAAAAAAAGGAAAGAAGGGGCACTTGCGGTCATTTTAGGTATGAGTTTGGCTCCTGCCAAGCACCATATTAAAATGAGGAACATCACATAGGACCATCCATTAATCCTCCCCCTCCTGGTGGCATTTATGACGATTTAAGAAGAAAATGCAACAAGGTATCACACCATCACGTAGGATCACACACTGCGTGTGATCCTAAAGCACTTCGGCGCTTTTCAATACTCTTCCCTTCTAAGTCGTTCCTCCCTCCACCTCGCTCCCCCTCCAAAAAATACTCAAGTATCTATCCGGTGAGGTGGTTTTTTTTTTTTTCTATCGTTTAACACTTTTGTCCAAATTAAATCGGGTCAACAGAAATAAGAGGTAGTAATTTTAAAGTAGGACCAGAAATGCTGCACATGTGGCCAATATAATTTCCCTTCTACTTCACTGGGATTGTGGGACCCGCTCTAGCTTTGTTGCGTGAAGCCAAAGGCCTGTTTTGCTTGCCACTGGATCCAGGAGAGTCTATTTCGTATCTCAGACTTAAACACTAAAGATGAGATGAAGTAGAATATAGGAGAATAGGGATTATCCAGATTAATTACTGATTTAGACATCTGGATAATTACCTTTACCAAAGAATTGATTACGTCAGGTCCAAGTGCAAATATTGCAGAGAATAATATACAATATTGATTCCAAGAAGCTCTCTTGAGGAAGAAGGGAAGTCCAAATTAAGAACATTGCATCTTACTAGTGATTAACATTTGATTATAATATTATACTATTTCAACTGAATACAACTAACCTAAAATCAATGTTAATTGCCAAAATTTTGTTTTACTACTTTGAGCGTAATGAAGCAAAGAGCTAAATTCTCCCTGGTGAATCATCAAATTGGCGTGTGAATACAAATATAGAAAGCTTTATGCTTAATAGAATGAATGCATTTTGTAATTCAATAGACTTTATGGTGCAACTGGCATGCATGAAGTTTTCTCAGTCTTTGCACAACCGCTATTTGGGGTCAGAGAATTCTTTTGGGGGCTGTCCAGTGCACTGAAGGGGATTTAGCGGCATTCCTGGCCTCTACCCACAAGACGCTAATAGCATTCAATATAGTTATGACAATCAAAAATGTCCCCAGACATTACCAAATGTCTCCTGGGGGGGTGGGGGCAAAACTGCCCTGGTTAAGAATCACTGAGCCACTGTAAAATGACAAGCACTTATGAAAGGCACAAAACTGATTAAACCATGGTACCGTCCCAGAGCTATTTAAAAAAAAGACGATGCCACCTTCACCCTTCCTTGCAATGAACCAAAAGCAACCCATCATACTCAAAATTCTAAGTTTCTTATGGAAATATAGTCATTAAATATTAACACTAGGTACATAAGAGTAACACAATACAGCAGAAACTCCAAAATTTTCAATGGAAAACTAATGGAAAATTATTCCTTTGCAAAATACAGAATCATGTTCCAAAATAAACTGTATTCAATAATATACCTACTAATTTGGGTATGATAGAAAATAGTCATTTTCCTATTTAAAATATTATCATTGGAACATTTAAGATGTCATAAGACTAAGCATAATTCATTCTTGATGCATTCAGGGATTATTAAATTTATGGCTTATTCAAGATTTCTCTTTTCCTTCTTCCTCTCATTCACTGCTCGTTAGCCATTCCACTTCGTTCAAGTACACCCAACTGAGAAAGGTCAAGGTAAATGGGAGGATCCACAGTTTAAACAGGTCACCTCTGCTCTTCATCAGAAGATCAGACAAAGAATGTAGTACAGAACACCAAGTAAAACCCGGGTTATGCCTTAAAATTTCACTTCTCCCCAACCCCACTACTCAAGTGATACAAAGCTGACTACAACGCTGTATTGAAAATGATGGATGGGCGGACCATACAATCAACATGATCATTTGTGAAAGTAATAGTGGCAGACAATGAGCTATGCAAGTTTTGAGGAACAAAAACAACCTTGGGACATGCTCATCATTATTATTTAGATAAGCAGGGCCTCCCTAGCGTCACTGGAATCACTCACTGTTAGGCTGCCACAATCCCATCTCCGAAAAAACTGCAAGTAGAGAGGAGGCGGAAAATAGTGAAGGGGAGGCAATGAACAAAAAGGGTCAAGAGTTCCAGATATACATGCAGGCTCTGATCTCAGGCAAGAGAATGAACCTCTCCTGGACAGAGTTTCTTCATCTGTAAACTGAAGACATCAGACCAAGTACCTTCCAGTGCTAAAGATAATGCCACCCATTAAAGCCCTAATCTTCCTACTGCTCTGGACTAGAGGTAGGACCCAACTGTGCAAAGGCAGGGTACAGAAGGCTCTCGACTGTTAATAATTCTGTGCCAATCTTGCATGGCTCTAAGGCCAATGTCCAATAAAATCTAAGCCTCACAAAGGAGTCTCCTTTTTTTATTTTTAATATTTTATTTATTTGCTTGAGAGAGAGTGAGAGAGCATGAGAGAGAGAGAGAGAGAGCTCAGAGGGAGAAGGAGAAGCAGACTCCCTGAGCAGAGAGCCCGATGAGGGGGCTCGATCCCAGGACCCTGGGATCATGACCAAAAGCCGAAGGCAGATGCTTAACCGACTGAGCCACCCAGGCACCCCAGGAATCTCTTATTTTTAATCTCAAAGAGATAAACCATACCACATTTATTTCAGAGAGAAGTACGGTGCCCAGAATGAGCACAAATGTTTTAAGTCATAATTTCCCAACTCCTGAGACAACCAATAGATTCTGCTTTCCTCTTAAAAGAGAAGAGCACTGTTTCTAAAGTTTAAAATCAATACAGACCAGGTGACCTGGTCACCCTTCATTGGCCTCTAGTGCCTCTTGTCTCTCCCTCACCGTCTGGTTTCTGTTTTTGCCATAGAGGAACCAATTTGTCGTACGTTCTTCGGCACCTTCCCATTTCGTGATTTACAAATGTCTTAACTGCCATTTTAAGTAAAGCATTTACACTGTACCTAGCACACGGAATACTCCATCAATGCGGAACCATTCTGATTATCAGACAGGTAGGTTTGTATCTCAAACCAGAGCAAAGGCTGCGTGAAAGCTGGAGCTGTCTTATTCTTGTTAGGTTTCCCTTTCAATGCCGAGGCACAGCTACGATAAATGTAACTCACACAGTAACTCACACACACGCTCTCCCCAAAGCACCTTTTTAAACTCTTTCACTGGGTCGTGAAAAACCAACTTATCACAGTGCCTCTAGTACACGCTTTCAGAGTCCACACTGTTCAGGGATAAAAAGCACAGAGGAAACACGCAGAGTTGGTACCTAATACTTGAGCCCTCCCCACCCTTTAGTAATATTGTCAACAACACAGCGCGGTGCGCGCATCTTAACAGAACGGAGTGGGGGCAGGAGTGAAGGACAAATGCATGGTTCCGCTAGACTAGCACCGAGGCAATGGCAGAGTGAGGCATGTAACTAGATTCACCTTCCCAAGTATAAATACATCAATCTTAATAGAAAAGAGGGACGTAAAAAAAATTAGTCCTGCGGTAGGCAAATCAAAAAGCAAAAGTTATTTGTAACCTTTAGGTCACCTCAACCTTTCTGCTCCATCTCTGAGTACAGGAAAGCTAGGATTTGATTTACATCATAAATTCAGCGATAGACTCAGATTGCCTTTTCTGTGTGAGGAAACAATGCCTACAGTCACCATGCATTTTCATGTATGCAGCTGTGACCCCGGCACTTTCAGAAGCACAGCATAGCACTTACTACATCAAATATGCATTTTAAAAGCATTTCTCTACCTGCTCTGAATTTTGATTTGAAAGTGCTGGTTAGAAGCCAAAAAGGGATTAAAAAAAAAAAAAAAGCCCCGATGATTTTAAGATTAAAAAAAAAGGCATAACAAAAATTTAAGATTCCACAATGAATATTACTACAAAGAAGAAAAATTACACAATAATTGTGAATTATCCTGTTGTGTTTTTAAGACACACGTATTTTTCCTTTCCACATAAGCTGCCAGGAAAAGAAGACTTTTGGAGCAAGAAGTATTTCAATTTGGACATTTTGACAAATTTTGACTAATTTGACTATTTTCCTTGGGTCCGTAAGGCAGATAGGGAAAGTGTAAGATTTCTTTGAAAACACAGTTCATATTACAATTGATTCTGCCCTCATACTGAACGTTTTGCAGGATCCCTATACTGAGAGGCAGGGTTTTGACGCAAAGGTGTGTGCCAATGTGAGAAGTTTAAAACTATTCTATGTAGAAGGGCTGTAGGGAAACAAACAAATACTTAGGGTTCCAAAACTTCTATTATTAAGTCACCTGCCACGAGTGCAATATATATATATATAAATAAAAATAAAATTGAATTAAATTTAAAAACAGGAAACAAGATAAATAGGCTCATAAGGCCAAAATGACATTTTACGTCCTTAAAGACACTGATCATCAAATTACCACAGCAATTTTTAAATTAAACATCCACCTTTAGAAGAACTTAAAAGCACTTTCTAGGGGCAATCGCGTAACTGGAAGACCGTACAATACGTGTAGCTTATTCTTTAGGTCTGATTATAAATCCCAAGTGTAAACCCCAGGTGATTAGAACCATAAACTGTGAACAAAGACTTCCCTGGGTGGGAAAAAGGAGAGAAAAGAGGAAATGAAAACAGAAGCAAAACATGCAGTTCAACAGAAAGCATCAAACTGCAAAGGGCCAGATGGCCCTTAGAAAGTAACGGCTATGCTTCCCCTGCTACTGCCCTTGCTTGTGTCTTAATATTAACTCTGCTGGGCTTTCTCCGGGTCAGATCTGACGCTGATAATCCCTTCTTACTCGTATTCACTTTCATGATTTTCCTATAAGGATGTCCCTTTATCCATTAAAGCAAGAATACACAAGCCCTCTGAAATGATACACAAAATTTTGAGGACGTGTGTGTGTGTGTGTGTGTGTGTGTGTATACATTTTCTAAGGAAGGACCAAAACTTTTATGAGATTCTCAAAGACGTTTCTTGACCATCTCCCCTCCAAAAACCAGTAAATACCAGTGAATTAAAGCAGAGGTGAGGTGATTACTGTAATTCAGTCTTGTTAAACTCCCGCTTTCAAAAAAAACTACAAAGTACAATCTCCCCCCCAAAAAAGGTTATATATGATGTTCCCGAAAATGGTAGTTCCCCAAGTACTGAAGTTTTTGTAACTCCAGCAAAATTAAATATATTCATGTATTCTACCAGTTCCAATCCCTTATGGCAGCTTGACTGTGTAGTACAGATGATTTAATAATGGTGTCATGCTTATTTTATGCTAAATAAAACCAAACATCTACATCTCAGGGGATCCTTTTAGATAATATATTCAATTACTGAAATAATCAGCTCCCCCAAAAGCAAAACGCTCACTTTGACCCCCCCCAAAAAAGCTAGACAGTCAAGTTTTTAAAGAATTACAGGATTCCAAGCAACCTCATTAAGAAAAAGTAAACGTAATATGGAAATTTGCATAGAAATGAAAAACAATAGCTACTCTTAAAAATTTTTTTTAAGGTTTTAAGTTTTTATTTAAATTCTAGTTAATACATAGGGTAATATTAGTTTCAGGACAATTTAGTGATTCATCACTTGCATATAACAATTACTCTTAGAGACTAAGTTTATTTCCATAACTTACAAATTTACCTCCAAAAATAAATGTAAAAAGCAAAAACAGCAAAAATTCACTGGACTTGGTAAGCATACAAAAAGGTTACAGAATAAACAAAATGTGGTATGTCCATGCAATGGAATATTATTCAGCCATAAAAGGGAATGAGGTTCTGCTCATGCTACAGCACAGATGAACCTTGAAAACATTATGCTAGGTGGGAAAAGAAAGACATAAAAGGCCATGTATTGCAGGAATTCCATTTACATAAAATGTCCAGAAGAAGCAAATCCACATACAAAAAGTAGTGTTTTCCACACCTTGGGAGTAAGAGATACTAGGGAATGACCGTTAATGGGGCTTCTTTTAGGGGTGATGAAAATGTTCTAGAATTAGACAGTGATAATGGTTAGACAACTTTGTGGATATCATACTGAACTGTATGGCTTTAAAAGGTGACTTTTATGGCATATAAATTATATCTCCAAAAAAATGCATTAAAAAATATTTCAGGGGTGCCTGGCTGCCTCAGTTAGTGGAGCATGTGATGCTTGATCTTGGGTTCATGGGTTCGAACCCCATGTAGGGCACAGAGATTACTTAAATAAATAAAACATAAAAAAATTTCAAATTTAATTCAGCCACATACTATCTTAAATTTAGTTAACCTCGTCTCGATTTTAGAAAAATCCACGTGTATCATGTGAAGTACAACACCAACAGAATCAAAATAACTTGAATTTCCCTTACAAAGGAAGTGAGTTCAAATCAGAATCTCATTTATTACCTCAATACACCTGGTTGATTACACCCATTTCTTTTTTAAGATTTTATTCATTTACTTGAAAGAGAAAGAGAGAAAGTACACAAGCAGGGGGAGCAGAGAGGGAGAGGCAGAAGCAGACTCCCCGCTGTGCAGGGAGCCTGTTGGGGGACTCTCGATCCCAGGACCCCAGGATCATAACCTGAGCCGAAGGCAGACACTTAACCAACTGAGCCACCCAGGCGCCCTAATTACGCCCATTTTTAAAGATGCAGATGTGGGAGGAAAGAAAGTTGCATCTTTTTCTAATCACTATGAAACACCGTGATGTTGTTTGGTTATTTTAGCCATTCATCCAGTGATTCTCAAACCTATTTCCCCATCAGAATCCCTCGAGACTTTTAAAAAAATATACAGGTTCTAGGTACCCACAGTGGCTGACACCCAAGCTTTCTAAATCGGACTCTATAGAGGCAGGGCTTCAGAATCTATAGATTAAGTGCATTTCCAAGGATTCCCACCATTTCCACCTCTCCATTGCCACTAGCAAATCTGAAAAGAGTGGTACGCTAGGCAAACCACCATTTTGAAATCATCACAGTGAAAATTAGTTGGGCGGTTGGGGGCGTAATGAGGAGCAGGTGTTTGCATGGTTCCAAGAGCCTTCTCCACAGATTGCTTATTAGTTACAAGAGAAAAATGATTAACTCTATAGTAAAGAAACCAGACATCACCCCTGACTGGGTAACCAATATTAAGATCACCACGGAGGGGTGCCTGGCTGGCTCAGTCAGTAGAGCATGTGACGCTTGATCCTGGGGCTGTGAGTTTGAGCCCCACGATGGGGATAGAGTTTATTTAAAAAAATTTTTTTTTAAATTAAAACTCCCAGTGAGGGATGAGATGGACATCAGTGCCTCCAGGTGTGATATCCAGAGAAGGATATGGCATCACTTTTATAGATTTCCAAAACGTCAATGCCATGAAAGACAAAGAAAGGGAGATTGTTCCAGACTTTAAAAGACTAAAAAGATAGGACAGCTAAAGGTAACATGTGATCCTAAATTAGATCCTACACACTAAAAATAAAAAGGAAAAAAGTATAAAACGACACTATGACAAAACTAGAATATGGACTATAGATCGCTATATCAATGTTAAATTTTCTCAGTATTATAACTGCTCCCTGATTATATGAGAATACCCTTGTTCTTAGAAAATACACACTACTGAATACATAAAATCTCACACATGTTTTTTAAGAATTATATAGAATAGACAGAATGATAAAGCAAATATGGCTAAGTATTAAACTCATGAATCAGGGTAAATGGTATATGGGCGGCTTTCGTACTATTCTGACAATCTTTCTGGAACTTTGAAATTATTTCAAAATAATAAGTTAAAAAGATAGACCTTCAAAGCTCCCCAGGACTCTTTAACTCCCAAAGTGTCTGCCCTGGTCTTGTGTATTCTAGGCCACGCCCCTCTCCCGGGCCTCCGGCTCAGCCTCTCCCTCCCCTTGAACGCTCAGCTCCAGGCGCTCGGCCTCCTGCGCTTGCTCCCGCGCACCCGCTCTCTCTCACAGCAGTGGGGACACACCTGCTTCCACCTAGATCCGCAGCACCCTTCCTGTGCTCTTCCCATGGCTGACTCCCGTCTCATTCTTCAAAACGGGCAGAAGAGAAAATGCAGAGGGAATTTAATGCTGAGAAAAAGCCAGTTATCAAAATCAAAACTGGGGCTCCATTTTGATGTGCACAGCCACAAACTGGTCTTAGTGCACTGCACGTCAGTCTTCTTGGGACCCTCTTGTTCTTCTATGTGATAGACCTAAGGGAGGAATGTGTTTGCCTTAAGAAGTAAGTGGAAAAGAGCAATATGAATTACAAAGTAACTCAGCCTTCGGGACACACATCTTTATGTTCTTAAAATTAACTCTCCAGGGACGCCTGGGTGGCTCAGTCGGTTGGCTGTCTGCCTTGAGCTCGGGTCAGGATCCCGGGCTCCCTGCTCTGCGGGGGACAGGGGGGCTTGCTTCTCCCTCTCCCTGCCGCTCCCCCTGCTTCTGCTCTCTGTCAAATGAATAAATAAAATCTTTTCTTAAAAAAAATTAACTCTCTAAATCAACTACATAACACTGTCCGAAGAGATGGACGAATACACAGAGCGTGTGTAACTAATCGGAGCAGGGCAGAACCACCCATTACCCTTGGCCTCATCCCCCATTCAGAGCACACCATCTGCCAAAAGCATTTAATATTCCCTAATTTCAGAAAGTACAGCTTGGTGCTGATCAGACCAAACCTTTCCACAAATAAGATTCTTAACATTTGCTATGTGTGCCTGTCAGCCACTGTCTGGCACATCAGAACGGTATGAATTCTGGAACAAGCAGTCTCTGCTCATGAATTCACAGCTATTTCCTCACTTCAGCAAAGGGAAGAGAGATCTTGAAAAGATTGCCATAGTATGAATATGCAGAGGAAAAACGAAAGGCAGAGAAGCACATGATAAAATTTCGGGGAGGGGGGTGGCCTATTACAAAGCAACTAAGAAAATGAACCTCAATAATTAATGAATTGTAAAAACATAGTTTATTTATTCTTCCTCAAAATTGAAATACCCGGATCTGCTCTCTGCCGTGCTTCCTCTAGGGTCAGTATTCGAGAATGTCTAAGTAACTTAAATATAAGTAACAGAAAAGTGGAGTTCAAGCTAACCAAGAGAAAATCCAGACCAAACAAAAGGGGGAGAAGAAAGAAAAGCCTAACTAAAGGATACATTAGTAGCAGTTTTTAAAAGGCAGGATGGGGGGGGAGGGGCACCTGGCTGGCTTGGTCGGTAGAGCGGGTGACTCTTGATCTTGGGGTCGTGAGTTCAAGCCCCACATTGCGTGTAGAGATTACAAAAAAATAAACTTTAAAAAAAGGCAATTATTATAAAAATTGTTCACAGGCAGAAAAGCACGTCTAAGATTTGAAAACTGTTAAATGCCTAAAACAGGGGTCACAACGTTATTGCCCTTGGATTGCATCCTGTGAACAGAGGTGTTTGGTCTGCCTACCCTGTATTTTTAAAAGTCTGAATTGTTTTCCAGCATTCGGTGGTCAGGAGATTTCATATAAAATGTTATTAATACTGAAAGATCTGAAGGTCTAGCAACAATGAACCCCTATTGCCTCATTTCAACAATCCGCCAGCAGTTCTCCCTGCTACCAGCACCCTGGAAACCATCTAGGAAGCTTTGAAAAACCACCAGTGCCTGAGGCTAACCCTCCAGTCCTTCCAGGGAAAGCCCAGGCCCCCTACATTTAAAAGCCCCTCAAGGCGCCGGGGTGGTTCATTCGTTGGGCTTCTGCCTCCGCCTCAGGTCGTGAACCCAGGGTCCTGTGATCGAGCCCCCTGTGGGGCTTCCTGGTCATGGGGGAATCTCTTCTCCTTCTGCCCCTCCGCTTCCCACCCCCGCTTGCGCTCTCTCAAATAAATAAAATCTTTAAAAAATAAGAATAAAATAAAAGCCCCTCAAAAGCTCTACCGTGCAACCGGAGTCGGGACTCACGCACCTGGAGTTTCACGCATAGCATATGCTAAGTATAAATGTGCTGTATTCTTCCAGCTAACCCCATCCTAAAAACCATCAGAGTTAAAGCCACATTTAAACATCCCCATTCAATCTTAAGTCACAAAACTAAAGAAGGGTCCAGGTAAGCAATATGAACTTTATCAGCCATACACACTCTAGTCTAATGTATCTCAAAGCACGGTCAGTAGACTACTGTGCATCTAAATTTCGTTAAAATGCAGGTTTCCAGTCATGTTCCAGACGTCCATATCAAAAACTCTGAGCAAGAGCTCCTGCTGCACTGTAAACACTGAAAACCAGTGTTGCTTTTTTAAGAGAGTTGCTGAGGGCTCTCTTCCCCTCCTACTCCAAACAAGCATCTACCATCTGACCACGAAGAACACTCACTTGCTGGGGCCACAGAATGATTTCTTTGAATAGAGCAATAAGGTTTAAATCTCTTACATGCTCTCTTGCATTTGTACTTGGCTTGCCCTCACTAGACAGCTTTTCCTTTAAAATGCTCTTTGGTTCTGATCCTGGCCTCTCTATTTTCCATGGCAGACGTGGTTTGATGAACTTGGTGCCTTGGTGCTGAGAAGGAAACAGGCTTTTTGCCCCCCAACAGGGAAGAGAGACAAGGAGACAGGATTAAGCCACTCAATATCCCCCCTGGTGTACCCCCGAGGGGCTCCTTGCAGCTTGTATATGGTACCTTTAAGCTCCCACAGCCTCAAGCAATATTTCTCAATTGCGAACCACAAATGACCTATATCCAGATCACTGAGCAGCTGGGTAAACATGCTGATTCCTAAGTCTCGTGCAAAACGGACTGAAAAAGAATTTCCAGCCAGGGCTTGAAAAGCTGCACTGTTAACCAGCTCCCCGGGCGCTTCTTTGGCATACAAAGTTTGAGAACCACTGCGCTCTAGGTTCAACAAAGAGAACACCCTCTCTAGAGCTCCTTCCGTGAAATTCACAGGAACCAGGGCAAGCCACTGGCTCACACTTCCGGTCCTCACGGCTCCCCCCCTTCGTTTCCATACTGGCATAACCGACACAATTCAGCACCAACCCATTTAAAATAACCACGTATTCTGTCCCGCTAGAATGCAAATTAATCAGGTCTTAGGACAAGAACAAGTGAAAAATGCACAAACTCCAAAACTGTGTATGCTAGCCGAGTCCTTACTACCGTAAAAAAACACAGATAAGTCTCATTCCCAGACAGCTTCCAATTATCTGTCCTAGTACTTCCATTTGAAATGAATCTTCCAGCATAACCAGGGAACACCTCTCTGGAGTTCTGGGCTTCTCGTAACCCTGTTATGCTTTCATACACAGCTCATCAGTTGCCTCTCCAAAGCTGGAGGATATCGTAACCAACATGGGGCAAAGAAGGCTCTAAAACAGCATGACAATTTTATGCTTGACTCAGGTAATCATAGCTCTCTTGAGGGGAGTCTGCTCTTCAGGCGCACCTCGCCTCTGTTCCCGCCATCCACAATCCCCCCTGGAGGAACTTGAGGCTCTTACACACTCGATTACACTCTACTGATTTATAGTGCCAAGCAGCCATTCACATAAGGGCTCTCCATAAACATTACGGATTATGCCAACTCCGGTGACTGATTCTGGACCTCTCGATGTGCTGCCACTCTAAAGACACACCTTATGTATCCAGTACAATTTCAGCTCCTCAAACTGGGTTCCCTATCCACACCTTGCACCCACTGTCTTTTAAAGAACCAACTAGCAGAGAAAATGAATTATAAAGCAGGAAAACAGGTGAAACGCGACAGACAACTGAGGTCCGGCACTCACACACGGTAAGGCCAATACCAGTGTGAAGGGGAGAATAACTCTAACCCTTCTGTTGGTAGAAAATTCCCTTTTACCATCATCTAAACCAGAGCTTCTTAAACCTTAAGGTGCCTAGGGCTTACCTGCGAAATCTAACTGGAATGCGGGTGCTGATACAGGTAGTCTGAGATGGAGGGCTCTCTCCTAACAGGCTCCCAGGTACCACTAACGCCGTCGCACAGCTCTGCTACCCACAATGCAGTGGGCTAAAGAAGCATCAGCATCACCTGGGAGCTTGTTACTGGAGAATCCTGAGCCCACCCTGGCCCTAAAGAAAGAGAATCTTCTGTTCAACAAGGTCCCAGGCGATTAGCATTCACATCAGTGCAGCTGACATGAAATCTTGTACTCAGGGTGGATCAGAATCACTTGGGATGGCTTGTTTTTCAGCACACCCAGGTGGTTCTAATAAGCGGCCAGCGTTGTGAACCACTGAATTAAAGACCCCCCCACTGGGAGGACGGAAATATGGAGTGACTGCTAATGGATGAGGAATTTGGGGGGATGTGAAAATGTCCTAAAATTATGGCAATGGTTGCATGAATATACAAAAAAAACCCAACCAAACAACAACAACAAAAAACCCCACTGAACTGTATACTTTAAATGGGTCAATCCTGTGGTATGTGAATTATATCTCAATAAAACTGTTATATAAAAATTTAAAACTTTAATGGCTTTCCTATTTTAAAATAAATAACTCCCACTGAACAACAATAAAATGGAATTCTTTTCTCTCTCTTTAAGATTTTATTTATTTATTTTTAGAGAGAGAGAGTGAGTGAACATAAAAGCAAGGGGAGGGGCAGAATGTGGGGAGAGAATCTTAAGCAAACTCCATGCTGAGCTGAGCTCCAGGTGGAGCTCGATCTCAGGACCCTGGGATCATGACCTGAGCCGAAACCCAGAGTCGGACACTTCATCAACTTAGCCACCCAGGTGCCCCTGGAATTATCTTCTATCGTGGAACTCTGGCCCAAGAGTTTGAAATTCTTAAAAACAAAACAAAACAGGGGCGCCTGGGTGGCATAGCGGTTAAGCGTCTGCCTTCGGCTCAGGGTGTGATTCCAGCGTTATGGGATCGAGCCCCACATCAGGCTCCTCTGCTGGGAGCCTGTTTCTTCCTCTCCCACTCCCCCTGCCTGTGTTCCCTCTCTCGCTGGCTGTCTCTTTCAAATAAATAAACAAAATCTTTAAAAAACAAAACAAAACAAAACACAGATATTTATATGACTCATCAAAAAATATTAAGATCTGCTCATCTTCTTCTTAGGTTCAATTCTGATAAAGGCAATGGATGAAAGAGAAACCTGAAATGAAAACCTTGTTATGTCATACAGCACCACAATATATAAGGAAAAACAAAAAGGGGAGAAAAGCATATTTAACATTTTGGAAAAGTTTGCTCTATACACCCCAAGTTTCCAGGGTATTTTCAAAAAAATAATTTTCCTTTTGCTTACCAATTTGAAAATAAATTAACTTATGAATTTACTACTAATAATGAATTAACTAACTCAATGTACTACATTCTTCCAAATTTTCTGTATGTTTGAAGGTATTCAAAAATATGTTAGGAAAAAAATACATAAAATGAAAATCTGCCCTTGTTAAAAAATTAGCTTAAACTCTCAGTAATGTACTCAATAAAAAAGATGATAAATAGGGGACACCTGGGTGGCTCAGTCAGTTAAGCGGCTGCCTTCGGCTCAGGTCATGATCCCAGAGTCCTGGGATCCAGCCCCGAATCAGGCTCCCTGCTCAGTGGAGAGTCTACTTCTCCTTCTCCCTCTGCCCCTACCCCCTGCTCATGTATTCTCTCTCTGTCTCTCTCTCAATGAATAAAACCTTTTATTTTTTTTTAAAGATTTTATCTATTTATCTGAGAGAGAGAGAGCGAGAGTGCACAAGCAGGGGGAGTGGCAGAGGGAGAAGCAGACTCCCCGCTGAGCAGGGAGCCCGACACTTGGGGCTCGATCCCAGGACTCTACAACATATACTAGTTACAGGGCATCTTCTGGGGCACTCTGCTCACTAAGTAGGAGCCCCCCTCTTAAGAACTGGCTTTCTGGGACCTTCAAGGCAATGGTTAGGGTCACCTTCACAAGTAAGTATGATCCTTCCCTCGTCCAAACTCAATAAAATCCAATGCATTTCACTATTATTGTTGTTCTGTGTATTTAATTTTAACATAACTCTACCATGTTACATTATATAGATGACAAAGAGAAGGCAAATCAATGTTCCTACCTACTAACCTTGCCCTGGGTATTAACCCTTAAATAATCTATTACTTTTTATAGTACCCTCCTACCTAACCTAAACCCCTCCTGCTTTCAGTACGCCTGCTCAATCAACTCTTCAGTTTTCATAGGATTTGGGAAGATGGTTATAGACATCCCAGAGTAGAAAGAATTTTGGGTAACAGACTCTAATTCCACGGAAGCAACTGCGAAACCCACAATGGTGATATCAGCATGTTTTCAACTCTATCTCCCTCTTCCATGTCTTTGAAATACTAACTTCCTAAGAGGTCCAAGACCCACCATCACTGTTGAATTAAATAACTAATTCTTAATCGATTACATATCTGTTCATAACGTAGTTAACAATTCACATGCACACACACGCAATTTGTTTGAAAGGAAAAATTGCATACCTAATAGTATATAAATTCCGAATGTTCTTCTCCCCACCTTGTCCTTCCTTAAGAGCTTGCATTTGTAATAATTTCATAATGGCTTTTATCAAGCCATGTGTATTCCTGTAAAGAAATATAACAAATTGATAAATGCAATACATATAAAGTGAATATTCTAATCGGGTACTTAAATCTGCCTTTTTTAAATAATTGAACACTCGCCACCCACACTGAACTGTAACCACACACATGCACCCACCTCATCCTACAGTATAGCCAAGAGGCCTAAAGGTAGACAGCTCCCACCCAACACATTTAAAAGAGAAGTGGAGCCAAAGAATCAAACCACCAACCTATCAATCACCTCTCTACACACGCTTGGGGGTATCAATCAGGAAAAAATAAACATTAGCCCACATAATTGCAGGCAGTGACCACATCAGTTACCCATACTGAATAATTAAGTCCTTCATTTATAAATATTAGTAGACCATGAATAATAACCAGACATATGAAATGGATTAGCTACTCAAAAATGTGGGCCAGGGGACCATTCAGAGCAAATAACCCCCAATAAAATAAAGTTAATGGGAGTGGGGAATAAAACCTTAATTTTTTTCTTTATTCTCTGTAAGAGGTAGGAGGATAATATATTAAAAAAAAAAAGAATGAAAGAAGAAAGGAAAAAAAAAGAAACAAAGATGAGAATTGCCTGCCCTTTTTCTTTCGTTATTAATTTTTTTTTAATTGTGACATGGAATTTTTCTCCTGCTTTACTGAGGTAAAATTGACAAATACGATTGTAGTATATTTAAAATATACAATGTGATATACGCATACATTAACGTAATTATGGCAACCACTTTATAATTCACACATCCATCAACTCACATACTTTTCTTTCTTTTTTTTTGGTGGGAATGCTAAAGATCTCCTCACAGGAATTGCGAGTATACGACAGAGTACTGTTAACTACAGTCACCACGCTGTACGTTAGATCATCAGAACGCGTTCACCTTCTCACTGGAAGTTTGCATCCTCTGACCCACCTCTGCCCACTTCTCCCACCCAGCCGCTGGCAACCACCATTCCACTCTGCTTCTAGGAGTTTGGCTTTTTTTTTTTTTATTCCACATATAGTGTTACCACTCATATTTCTCTCTCTGTCTTATTTCACTTAGCATAATGCCCTCCAGGTTCATCCTTACTGTCACAAATTAGCCTGCCCTTTTTAAATAAGGTTCTCCCCGGGGAATGAAGAAATTTAGAAATAAAAAAATATTGCTTGTTCAATAGGAAAAAAAGGAATTATTTTTTAAATCACGGCTGTTGATATTTACAGAGCATCCGTTGTAAGCTAAGTACTCCCCTAAGTGCTTACCGTCTATTGTCATTTACTACCCAAAATACAGTAAGTTACAAATCACTGTTTATTTTTAGGCTAGGACAAGACTTGGACTCAATCCATTGGTATTATTTGGGGGCAATTATGTGAGGTGTTATTTAGTGTAATCTTTTACATTTCAAGTTTTCGAACTGACATAGGTT
The DNA here is from genome assembly GCF_017311325.1 of Ursus maritimus. Lineage (NCBI taxonomy): Eukaryota > Metazoa > Chordata > Mammalia > Carnivora > Ursidae > Ursus > Ursus maritimus. The sequence goes on along the minus strand of NW_024424119.1, from coordinate 13,511,638 downwards.
TGCCCATACTGTCCAATACAGTAGCCAACCGCCATACATGACCGCTGAGCACACGGACTGCGGCTAATCCAAACTGAGATGTGCTAGAAGCGTAAAACACACACCAGATTTTAAAGACTTAGGACACGGAAAAGAATATAAAATGTTATGTGTAATTTTTTATATCGACTCTATCTATACGGAAATAATATTTTCGAAACATGGGGCATACAATATATATAACTAAAATTAACATCACCTATTTCTTTTAACTTTTTAATATGGCTATGAGAAAATTTTGAATTATATATGTGGCTCACGTTTGTGACTCACCTTTCCTCATCTAATGATTTACTTTTCATATGATCAGAGTTTTAGAGAAGACAGGTAACAGACCTATTTTTCTATTGAAGTATAATTAACATACAGCATTATATTAGTTTCAGGTGTACAATATAATGATTCAACGATTCTATACACTCCTCTGTGCTCATCAAGATAAGTGTACTCTTAATCCTCTTTAACAATTTCACCCATCACCCCCACCCACCTTCCCTCTGGCAGCCATCACTTTGTTCTCTGTATTTAAGAGTCTGGTTTCTTTGTTTATCTCTATTTTTCTTTGTTCATTTGTTTTGTTTCTTAAATTCCACATATGAGTGAGATCATGTGATATTTGTCTTTCTCTGATTGACTTATTTCACTTAGCATTATATGCCCTCCCCGGCCATCCGTGGTGCCGCAAATGGCAAAATTTCAATCTTTTTTATGGATGAGTAATATTCCATTGTATATAAACACCACACCTTCTTTATCCATTCGTCTATCAATGGACAGTTGAGTTGCATCCATATCTTGGCTATTGTAAATAATACTGCAATAAACATAGAGGTGCACAAAAAAACCACAGAGATGCATAGATCTTTTCTAATTAGTATTTTCACTTTCTTTTGAGTAAATTCCCAATAGTAGAATTACTGGTCATATGGTAATTCTGTTATTAATTTTTTGAGGAACCTCCATACAGACCTATGATTTTTAACCAATTTGGGGCATCTACCACTTTAAAAAAGCAGTAGAATCCCAGAGAAAAACACATACATCATATTTGCATTTCATTCACAGAACTACTGAGGCTAAATAATGAATGCCAGTTTTCTTTTTTTTTTTTTAATTTATTTATTTTTAGTAATCTCTACACCCAACATGGGGCTTCAATTCACGACCCCAAGATCAAGAGCTGCATGCTCAACCGCTTAGCCAGCCAGGTGCCCTTGAACTCCAGTTTTCTAACCTTTCTTTCTTTCTTTCTTTCTTTCTTTCTTTCTTTCTTTCTTTCTTTCTTTTCTTTCTTTCTTTCTTTCTCTTCCTTCCTCTTCTCTCTTTCTTTCTTTCTTTCTTTCTTTTCTTTTCTTTTCTTTTCTTTCTTTCTCTTCCTTCCCTTTCTTTCTTTCTTTCTTTCTTTCTTTCTTTCTTTCTTTCTTTCTTTCTTTCTTTCTTTCAAGATTTTATTTATTTAAATGACCGAGAGAGAGACAGGCAGAGAGAGAGGGAACACAAGCAGGGGGAGTGTGAGAGGAAGAAGCAGGCTCCCAGTGGAGGAGCCTGACATGGGGCTCGATCCCACAACGCCGGGATCACGCCCTGAGCCGAAGGCAGATGCTTAACGACTGAGCCACCCAGGCGTCCCTCCAGTTTTCTAACCTTTAAATTCGGTCTTGTTTGGCCTTATTTGTGGACCAGATCTTACTGTGTGAATAAGTAAGTGTACTATATTTTAAGTGAGAGTGTAGCATGAATAGTTTATAAGTTTTGAAAAATGATGGCATCAATCAAGTAACAAATCCACTCAAATAGCAGTTAAATTCAACTAAATAATTATTTAGATTAAATATTTCATGTGGGCTGAGAGGGATGGTTTCAGATTAACTATTATTTAAACCCCTGCTTTAATTGTAATTAACTAGGGAACGTGGGGCAAGGCACTTAACACCTAGAAGCCACAGCATCCCCATCTATATAGTCTAGAATCATGATAATAAGCCCACCTCTTGTGTTGTTATAAAGAATAACTAAGAGTATGTCAGCAAAGAACCTGGTTATTTTTTCAATAAACTGTGGTAATCTAATACACGCAACTGTATCATAAAGATTGTAATGTTTTCCCTGTTTACAGATGAGGCTACTACGCAAACACAAGCATCAGAGATCATAAACGCTCAAAACTGGAATGTGCCTAAACCTACCTACAAACCCAAACCTACCCTACCTCCTAGTATTTTCCATCTCTCCTCACAAAACCCTCTTTTTCTTGTTTTTAAGCCACTGTTACTCTGTATCTGAGATCTACTCTTAAAAAACTGAATTTCTATTGAATTCTGTATGATTGCAGAAAGAGGTTACAATAATAGTTTGATTAGGGGCACCTGAGTGGCTCAGTGCATTGAGCGTCCTGGGATCAAGCCCCATATTAGGCTTCCCGCTCAGTGGTGAGTCTGCTTCTCCCTCGTCCCCTGCCCCTCCCCCTGTTTGTGCTCTCTCTCTCTCTCTTCTCTCTCTCTCTCTCAAATAAATAAAATCTTTTAAATAAATTTTTTAAATAAATCAGTTTGATTAGTACTGAAAATTAAAATGGTGAAATAGAAGAAAATACAACCACTAGCAGAACGAAAACCAAAGACAAGATAGAAAAATTTTTCATTGAAACTATGTCTTCAAATTACAAAGGCTACCAAGTGCTAGGCAAGATTCATGAAAAAAATTGCTGACATTTCTCAAATCCAAAGATAAAAGGAAAATCCTATGACCTCTCAGATTTATAAGATAAAATTTATAAAATAAAGACCATTTAGGGGCGCCTGGGTGGCACAGCGGTTAAGTGTCTGCCTTTGGCTCAGGGCATGATCCTGGCATTATGGGATCAAGCCCCACATCAGGCTCCTTGGCTATGAGTCTGCTTCTTCCTCTCCCACTCCCCCTGCTTGTGTTCTCTCTCTCGCTGGCTATCTCTGTCTCTGTGGAATGAATAAAATAAAATCTAAAAACAAACAAACAAACAAACAAAAAAACCAGAAGAGTTCTGTTCTCTTAAAAAATAAAATAAAATAAAGACCATTTAAAAAATAATAATTAAAAAAAATAAAGACCATTAGACTGACATCATTTCTAATTTGGCATCAGAATTCTCATCTGCAATACTGAATGAAGAAATATACATGGAAATAAAATGGAAATAGAATGGTTTATATAACTTAATAAGTCTAACCTCGCCCCCGAAAACTAAGAGTAATGTATGAGGATAAAAGAAATACTTTCAGACATTATACTCTGAAATTCTCAAATAAGTGCTCCAGTTAAAAGATAATACATGGTAACTGCACAATTTTGTAAATATATCTCAAACCACTGAGTTATATACTTTCAAAGGATGATTTTCCACTATGAGAATTTTATCTCAATAAGTCTGTTATTTAAAGAAAGAAAGAAAGAAAAAGATAAAGCATACAAAAGAACTGACAAAATAGAAAGAGACAGACTACAAAGAACTGGTCAGAATGAATACCAGAAGAACTTATATTCAAGTCTTTAACATTTTTCAAATGTGACTATGAAGTTTAAAGCAATTGTTCAGAGAGGATTTGGAAGAGGGGAGGGGAGAGTGTGGAAAAAAAAAAGAGAGAGAGAGAAAGACAACCTATAACTAAAATTCCAGATACGTTTTAAAAAAGTTAGTGGGGAGGGTTTTTAGGGGAGAAAAAACATTAAGTTAAGACAAGAGATCATCCAAGATGAAATGCTTAACAACATATAGGAAAAAGCGTTACTATCCAAAAAAAACAAGAAAAGCAACAAAATAAGGCTAATCACATAATAGCAAGATGAGCAAAGAATATAGATATGCAAATCACAGAAGAATAAGGTTCAGTGTTGATGAGTGAATGGGGAAATAAACACTTTCAGGTTGAGTATACATTGGTTCAGTGTTGTTTTTTTTTTTTTCAAGTAATCTCTACACCCAACGTGGGACTTGAACTTTCAACCCTGAAATCAAGAGTCGCACGTTCTCCCCAACTGAGCCAGCCACGTGCTCCCATGGGTTCGGTCTTCATAAAGAGCAAAGTGACAGTATTCATAAATGTTTAAATCCATTTAAAAAAATTCGAAATGTATATACCCTTTCTCCCATAAATTCCACTTTCGAGAACCCATCGTATAGAAATACCCTTTCGGGGGCACTTGGGTGGCACAGCGGTTAAGCGTCTGCCTTCAGCTCAGGGCATGATCCCGGCGTTATGGGATCGAGCCCCACATCAGGCTCCTCCGCTATGAGCCTGCTTCTTCCTCTCCCACTCCCCCTGCTTGTGTTCCCTCTCTCGCTGGGTGTCTCTATCTCTGTCGAATAAATAAATAATAAAATCTTTAAAAAAAAAAAAAAAAAGAAAAAGAAATACCCTTTCGTAGCCAAAAGATTACACTGCATTTGTTATCTTAAAAAATGGAAGAAGAAAAACATGTTTGTCAATAGAGAAATGTTTAAAATATAATACATTTAGGGTGCATGGGGGGCATCCAACTCTTGGTTTCAGCTCAGGTCATGATCTCGGAGTCTTGAGGTCGAGCCCCACCTTGGACTCCTGGCTCAGCAGGGAGTCTGCTCATCCCCCTCTCCCCTTCTGCCCCTGCCTCATGTGCACAAGCACGCCCTTCCTTCAAGCTCTCTCTCTCTCTCAAATAAACAAAATCTTTAAAAATAACAATAAAATAAAATATGATACATTCATAATGAAGAATACTCCGCAGCTGTTAACAAAGATGCGAAAAGATGTATGGAAAGCTATCCAATACGTATTAAGTGAAAAATGCAAGTTTTAGAACCATATACATAGGAATGGATTACTCAATTTTAAAACACTTAGAGTGTACGTACTTACAGATACTCTCTTTACAGGTCTAGAAATGGGGCTACAACTTCAATGGAATTAGCTGGTCCCTGATTCCACAGGCCTGGTCCTGACTGCAGACCCTCACCCTAGCCCCTTCTATATTCCAGAGGGAACCAAGTTAAGATTCGAAGGCGTCTCTGAAACACACTAGGAGCCCCGAGTCTTCTAATTTCCAGTGTTCACCAGAGCCCAAAAAGAAATTGAATTTTTAAAAAAGAAGAAGAGACACAATGACAAAAGGAACAGTTTTACCACCTAACTGCTTTCACTACCTACTTGTGCCATTGTTTGAGTTTTCAAAGAAGTATGCACCACTTTCATTTTTCTATTAGTGAAAAAAGGGGGGAAAGAGATTCATAATCTCACGGTGAGGAAGGACTTGCTGAACACAAATAGAAGAGTAAGTCTGATCTCCTAGATGGATAATATAAGCAGAAATTTAAGTAAACAATGAAATAGCCATGGTATCTATTATTTAGGACCTCTCGCTTGGCACAGTTTGGCACAGACACAAAAACAGGTTAATATGGAAAAGCAGACTTCTGAAGAACATTTGCAGGAATTGGAATTAGCCCTTGTGTAAGCAGGTTCTCTGTGGACAGACATACAGAGAAGAGTTCTTGAACGAATTGAAGTGAAGGCTTTAATCAGGACAGAAAAGATCTGGTTACATATTGTGACTAACTTACCCATAGTACAATGTGTTACTAGATATTCCCACATCCGGGTGGGAACTGTGCCTCCAATTCAACATGTCTAAAACCCACCTCTTGCTCCTCCCATGCACCTTTTCTTTCCATGTTCCCTAGCTACCTGTTAGGCAAGTCAGAAATCAAGGAGTCACCTTTGACATATTCCTGTCACTCATCCTCATATTTAATCCACCTCAAATGCTTCACCCCCCTTTTTTAAAAAAAATTATTTATTTGAGACAGAGAGAACGTGGGGTGGAGGAGCAGAGGGAGAGGGTCCTCTCCTAAGCGGACTCCACGCTGAGCAAGGAGCCCAACGTGGGGCTCGATCTAATGACCCTGAGATCGCGACCTAAGAGGAAACCAAGGGTCAGATGCTTAACTGACCACACCACCCAGGTAGCCCAACTTCACGCATTCTATATCTCACAAATCCATCTATTTCCCTCCACGTCTAGTGCAAGCAGGCAGGTATCTTCCTTCACCTGATATATACCAATAGCTCCCTAAACTCACCTCCTTATATCCATTGTGCCTGCCCAAAACCCAACACTACTTATAAAGATTTTATTTACTTGACGGAGAGAGAGCAAGAGAGCACAAGCAGGGGGAGTGGTAGAGGGAGAGGGAGAAGCAGGCTCCCCACCAAGAAGGGAGCCCAACACAGAGCTCGATCCTGAGACTCTGGGATCAGGACCTGAGCCGAAGGTAGACATTTAACCGACTGAGCCACCTATGCACCCTCCAACACTTTCAATATTATGTGCATGTTGTAGCCAGAGTGGCCTTTCTGAAACCCCTGATTCCCACTAGATAAATACTTCGGTACATTCCCTCAGCACTCAGGATAAAGACACAAATCCTCAAGATTAGCCATTGTGAACTGTATTACCGGGCCCCACCTACCTTCCCAGATTAATCTCAAACCACTCTCCCTTTGCTTTTGACTTTTTTTTTTTTTTTGTAAAGATGTGATTCGTTTATTTGAGAGAGAGAGAGAGAGAGACAGTGCACAGGAGCTGGGAAAGGGACAGAGGGACAGGCGAACTCTCTGCTGAGCATGGGGCTTGACCCCAGATCCACGCAGGGCTGGATCCCAGGACCCTGAGATCATGACCTGAGCCAAAGGCAGACGTTTAATCAACTGAGCCGCCCGGGGGCCCCAGCTTTTGACATTCTTTTAGGCCTTCCTACGAGCCATCGTCCCTCCCACCATAGGGACTTGGCACATGCTATTTCCTGTAATGGGAAAGCCTACCCTCTCCTGTCTGCCTGGATAAATTCTATTCATTCCTTGGTCTCATCTTAGGTGTTACTTCATCAGGACGGTAGTAAAGGGACTCCCAGCACAGTGTATTTTGTCTGAATGTAGTTTTTTTTTTTTTTAAGATTTTATTTATTTATTCGACAGAGATAGAGACAGCCAGCAAGAGAGGGAACACAAGCAGGGGGAGTGGGAGAGGAAGAAGCAGGCTCATAGCGGAGGAGCCTGATGTGGGGCTCGATCCCATAACACCAGGATCACGCCCTGAGCCGAAGGCAGACGCTTAACGACTGCGCCCCCCAGACACCCCTGAATGTAGTTTAATACCTAACTGTGCGACTATGTGATTGTCGCAGGCCCTGGCTCTAAACCAAAGGCATCACGAGTACAGCGACTAGTTCTGCTTTCCTCACCATGATATCACAGCACCAAGCACAGGTATACAGGAGGTAGGCAATAACAATGCGAATTAAAAGATGATAGTTGGATGGAAGACAGCTAAGATATTGTCTTGCTTGACTGCAGAGGAAACCTCTCAAGGTAATTGCTAGCTCTACCATTACGTGATTTTACACGTGCACACTGACATGACCGTATCTGATAACTTCTTTATTAAAATTTGTTATTTAGTTTACTACTAAATAAACTGATATGAATAGTATTACTAGTTGTAGTTATAAGCCCTTCACCTCAAAGATTGTATATTTAGCAAATGAGGGAATAGGAGGAAAGATAAAATTAATAAAATACCTGTCGTGTTATCAAGCAATGAAACAACCCTATTGAGGGAAGGGAGGCAGGTAGGTTTTGTTGGAGCTTTTTTTAATATATCTTAATTCTTGTAATTCTAACACTAAAACCAACTTAAGACTCCTGATAGAAAAGATAAATATTCAGTGTGGTAAAGAGAGATTTAACTACTGTATTGAAGACTGCCCACCGTGCAGCTAAACTCACCACACTGCACATGAACTCCTAGGAGAATCTGAAGAATATTAGATGGTTCCTGTGACTTAAGATCAGAGTGGTCGCGAAGTCCCCTTTGGAAGATGCCATTTGCTTTCACTCGCTTCCCTCTTAATTCATTTGTTATACATGAAAATCATTAAATAACAGTGCAACTTCTGAAACTTAAATCCCTCCCCCCATCTGCCCCCTACCCCAGTGCTTCTAAAGAGTGGGTCTAGGGGGCACCAGGGTGGCTCAGTCGGTTAAGCTTCCAACTCTCGATTTCAGCTCGGGTCATGATCTCAGGGTCATGAGATCGAGTCCCGTGTAGGGCTCCAAATTGGGTGTGGAGCCTGCTTAAAATTTTCTTTCTCTCCCTCTCCCTCTGCTGCTCCCCGCCTCCCCCAATTAATTAATTATTCTACCTACTTTTGAAATTCCCTATAAAAACTTTTTTAAATTATAGGAAAAGTACCTCTTTTTAAAAAAAGTTTTTTTTAATTTTTTAAAGATTTTATTTATTTTTTATTTTTTATTTTTTTAATAATTTTTTATTATATTATGTTAGTCACCATACAGTACTTCCCCGGTTTTTGATGTAAAGTTCGATGATTCATTAGTTGCGTATAACACCCAGTGCACCATGCAATACGTGCCCTCCTTACTGCCCATCACGGGTCTATCCCATTCCCCCAGCCCCCTCCCCTCTGAAGCCCCCAGTTTGTTTCTCATAGTCCACAGTCTCTCATGTTTCATTCCCCCTTCTGATTACCCCCCCTTTCTTTATCCCTTTCTTCCCCTACTGATCTTCCTAGTTCTTATGTTCCATAGATGAGAGAAATCATATGATAGTTGTCTTTCTCTGCTTGACTTATTTCACTTAGCATTATCTCCTCCAGTGCCGTCCATGTTGCAGCAAATGTTGAGAACTCGTTCTTTCTGATAGCTGAGTAATATTCCATTGTATATATGGACCACAACTTCTTAATCCAGTCATCTGTTGAAGGGCATCTCAGCTCCTTCCACGATTTAGCTATTGTGGACATTGCTGCTATGTACATTGGGGTGCATATGGCCCTTCTCTTCACTACGTCTATATCTTTGGGGTAAACACCCAGTAGTGCAATGGCTGGGTCATCGGGTAGCTCAATTTTTAACTTTTTAAGGGACCTCCACACTGTTTTCCAGAGTGGCTGTACCAACTTGCATTCCCACCAACAATGTAGGAGGGATCCCCTTTCTCCACATCCTCTCCAACAATTGTTATTTCTTGCCTTGTCTATTTTTGCCATTCTAACTGGCGTAAGGTGGTATCTCAGTGTGGTTTTGATTTGAATTTCCCTGATGGCTAATGATTTTGAACATTTTTTCATGTGTCTGTTAGCCATTTGTATGTCTTCATTGGAAAAGTGTCTGTTCATATCTTCTGCCCATTTTTTGATTTGTTTATTTGTTTCTCGTGTATTGAGTTTGAGAAGTTCTTTGTAGATCTTGGATACCATTTGCAAATATATTCTCCCATTCCGTGGGCTGCCTCCAGGCAAAGACCCCATCAAAAAGGAGAATTACAGACCGATTTCCCTAATGAATATGGACGCCAAAATCCTCAACAAGATCCTGGCTAATAGACTCCAACAGTACATTAAAAGGATTATCCATCACGACCAAGTGGGATTCATACCTGGGATGCAAGGGTGGTTCAACATTCACAAATCGATCAGCGTGATAGATCATATCAACAAGAAAAGTCTCAGGAACCATATGATCCTCTCAATTGATGCAGAAAAAACATTTGACAAAATACAGCATCCTTTCCTGATTAAAACCCTTCAGAGTGTAGGAATAGAGGGTACATTTCTCAATCTCATAAAAGCCATCTATGAAAAGCCTACAGCAAATATCATTCTCAATGGGGAAAAGCAGGAAGCCTTTCCCTTAAGATCAGGAACACGACAAGGATGCCCACTCTCGCCACTGTTATTCAACATGGTACTAGAAGTCCTTGCAACAGCAATCAGACAACAAAAAGGGATAAAAGATATCCAAATCGGCAAAGAAGAAGTCAAAATGTCTCTCTACACAGATGACATGATACTCTATATTGAAAACCCAAAAGAATCCACTCCCAAACTATTAGAAGTTATAGAGCAATTCAGTAATGTGGCGGGATACAAAATCAATGCTCAGAAATCAGTTGCATTTCTATACACGAATAATGAGACTGAAGAAAGAGAAATTAGGGAATCCATCCCATTTATAATAGCACCAAAAACCATATGTTACCTTGGAATTAATTTAACCAGAGACGTAAAGGACCTATATTCTAGAAACTATAAATCACTCTTGAAAGACATTGAGGAAGACATAAAAAGATGGAAAAATAGTCCATGCTCGTGGATCAGAAGAATTAACATAGTTAAAATGACCATGCTGGGGCGCCTGGGTGGCACAGCGGTTAAGCGTCTGCCTTCGGCTCAGGGCGTGATCCCGGCATTCTGGGATTGAGCCCCACATCAGGCTCTTCTGCTATGAGCTGCTTCTTCCTCTCCCACTCCCCCTGCTTGTGTTCCCTCTCTCGCTGGCTGTCTCTATCTCTGTCGAATAAATAAATAAAATCTTTTAAAAAAATAAAAAATAAAAATAAATAAATAAAATGTCCATGCTACCCAGAGCAATCTACACTTTCAATTCCGATCAAAATACCGAGCACATTTTTCAAAGAACTGGAACAAATAGTCCTTACATTTGTATGGAACCAGAAAAGGTCCCGAATCTCCAAGGAAGTGTTGAAAAGGAAAAACAAAGTTGGGGGCATCACAATGCCGGATTTCGAGCTGTACTACAAAGCTGTGATCACAAAGACAGCATGGTAATGGCACAAAAACAGACACATAGACCAATGGAACAAAATAGAGAACCCAGAAATGGACCCTCGGCTCTTTGGGCAACTAATCTTTGATAAAGCAGGAAAAAACATCCAATGGACAAAAGACAGTCTCTTCAATAAATGGTGCTGGGAAAATTGGACAGCTACATGCAAAAGAATGAAACTTGACCACTCTCTCACACCATACACAAAAATAAACTCCAAATGGATGAAAGACCTCGATGTGAGACAGGAATCCATCAAAATTCTAGAGGAGAACATAGGCAGCAACCTCAACGACATCGGCCAAAGCAACCTTTTTCATGACACATCTCGAAAGGCAAGAGAGACAAAAGATAAAATGAACTTATGGGACTTCATCAAGATAAAAAGCTTCTGCACAGCCAAGGAAACAGTTATAAAGATTTTATTTTTATTTATTTGACACAGAGAGAGACAGCCAGTGAGAGAGGGAACACAAGCAGGGGAGTGGGAGAGGAAGAAGCAGGCTTCCAGCGGAAGAGCCCGATGTGGGGCTTGATCCCAGGACTCTGGGATCATGCCCTGAGCCGAAGGCAGACGCTTAACGACTGAGCCACCCAGGCGCCCCGAAAAGTTCCTCTTTTAAACACCAACTTTATCCAAAATTTTCTTGGTAATTTTTTTGTGTGACACTACAAGCTGATTTCCTTCCCTTAGTCCCCCTGACAATAAAGCCAGTGGTTGTTTCTACCATTGTTACTGTTTGGAGAGGAAATATGTAGTTTCAAAAGAATATTCCAGAGGATGATGACAATGGAAAACACAGTGGCATCTCACCATCACAGGAACACAGTTATGTTACCTTTGACAATGACTCTCTATCCACTCCATGTCTCCTCCTTCTAGCCCTGTCAGAGCAGCACTGGTCTAACATTAGTCACGTACGCACAATTATAGTTCAAAGCTACGGCTGAGCTGAGGGGCTGAACAATACCTATTTCCCAAGTCATGGCTTTCCTCCAAGTTCAATCCTAGTGCAGAAGACTCCTTGCAAACAGTGTTCCAGTCTCCTGTGTGAGGACTTGCCACTCCTTCCCCATTCATGTGGTTTCCGTGTAGGGAACCTAGCACACATGTTCACACAGTGAAGACACAGACTCTAGAGGGTTAAATTGTGTCTCGCAGAAGGATACATCTAAG
>NW_024424119.1:13479428-13499754 GCF_017311325.1 Ursus maritimus | reverse complement strand
AGAAAAAACATTTGACAAAATACAGCATCCTTTCCTGATTAAAACCCTTCAGAGTGTAGGAATAGAGGGTACATTTCTCAATCTCATAAAAGCCATCTATGAAAAGCCTACAGCAAATATCATTCTCAATGGGGAAAAGCAGGAAGCCTTTCCCTTAAGATCAGGAACACGACAAGGATGCCCACTCTCGCCACTGTTATTCAACATGGTACTAGAAGTCCTTGCAACAGCAATCAGACAACAAAAAGGGATAAAAGATATCCAAATCGGCAAAGAAGAAGTCAAAATGTCTCTCTACACAGATGACATGATACTCTATATTGAAAACCCAAAAGAATCCACTCCCAAACTATTAGAAGTTATAGAGCAATTCAGTAATGTGGCGGGATACAAAATCAATGCTCAGAAATCAGTTGCATTTCTATACACGAATAATGAGACTGAAGAAAGAGAAATTAGGGAATCCATCCCATTTATAATAGCACCAAAAACCATATGTTACCTTGGAATTAATTTAACCAGAGACGTAAAGGACCTATATTCTAGAAACTATAAATCACTCTTGAAAGACATTGAGGAAGACATAAAAAGATGGAAAAATAGTCCATGCTCGTGGATCAGAAGAATTAACATAGTTAAAATGACCATGCTGGGGCGCCTGGGTGGCACAGCGGTTAAGCGTCTGCCTTCGGCTCAGGGCGTGATCCCGGCATTCTGGGATTGAGCCCCACATCAGGCTCTTCTGCTATGAGCTGCTTCTTCCTCTCCCACTCCCCCTGCTTGTGTTCCCTCTCTCGCTGGCTGTCTCTATCTCTGTCGAATAAATAAATAAAATCTTTTAAAAAAATAAAAAATAAAAATAAATAAATAAAATGTCCATGCTACCCAGAGCAATCTACACTTTCAATTCCGATCAAAATACCGAGCACATTTTTCAAAGAACTGGAACAAATAGTCCTTACATTTGTATGGAACCAGAAAAGGTCCCGAATCTCCAAGGAAGTGTTGAAAAGGAAAAACAAAGTTGGGGGCATCACAATGCCGGATTTCGAGCTGTACTACAAAGCTGTGATCACAAAGACAGCATGGTAATGGCACAAAAACAGACACATAGACCAATGGAACAAAATAGAGAACCCAGAAATGGACCCTCGGCTCTTTGGGCAACTAATCTTTGATAAAGCAGGAAAAAACATCCAATGGACAAAAGACAGTCTCTTCAATAAATGGTGCTGGGAAAATTGGACAGCTACATGCAAAAGAATGAAACTTGACCACTCTCTCACACCATACACAAAAATAAACTCCAAATGGATGAAAGACCTCGATGTGAGACAGGAATCCATCAAAATTCTAGAGGAGAACATAGGCAGCAACCTCAACGACATCGGCCAAAGCAACCTTTTTCATGACACATCTCGAAAGGCAAGAGAGACAAAAGATAAAATGAACTTATGGGACTTCATCAAGATAAAAAGCTTCTGCACAGCCAAGGAAACAGTTATAAAGATTTTATTTTTATTTATTTGACACAGAGAGAGACAGCCAGTGAGAGAGGGAACACAAGCAGGGGAGTGGGAGAGGAAGAAGCAGGCTTCCAGCGGAAGAGCCCGATGTGGGGCTTGATCCCAGGACTCTGGGATCATGCCCTGAGCCGAAGGCAGACGCTTAACGACTGAGCCACCCAGGCGCCCCGAAAAGTTCCTCTTTTAAACACCAACTTTATCCAAAATTTTCTTGGTAATTTTTTTGTGTGACACTACAAGCTGATTTCCTTCCCTTAGTCCCCCTGACAATAAAGCCAGTGGTTGTTTCTACCATTGTTACTGTTTGGAGAGGAAATATGTAGTTTCAAAAGAATATTCCAGAGGATGATGACAATGGAAAACACAGTGGCATCTCACCATCACAGGAACACAGTTATGTTACCTTTGACAATGACTCTCTATCCACTCCATGTCTCCTCCTTCTAGCCCTGTCAGAGCAGCACTGGTCTAACATTAGTCACGTACGCACAATTATAGTTCAAAGCTACGGCTGAGCTGAGGGGCTGAACAATACCTATTTCCCAAGTCATGGCTTTCCTCCAAGTTCAATCCTAGTGCAGAAGACTCCTTGCAAACAGTGTTCCAGTCTCCTGTGTGAGGACTTGCCACTCCTTCCCCATTCATGTGGTTTCCGTGTAGGGAACCTAGCACACATGTTCACACAGTGAAGACACAGACTCTAGAGGGTTAAATTGTGTCTCGCAGAAGGATACATCTAAGTCCTATCCCCTGGTACCCGTGAACGTGACTTTCTTCGGAAATAGGGTCTCTGCAGATATAATTAAGGATCTTGAGATCAGATCATCCAGGGTGGGCCTCAGATTCAATGACTGGTATACTTCTAAGAGCAAGGGGAGGGGGAGCAGAAACAGACACACAGACCAGGAGGGCCTGAAAAGACAGAGTTGTGCAGCCACAAGGCGGGGAATGCCAAGGGTTGCAACAGCCACCAGGAGCTAAGAGAGAGAAATGGAGGGGCGCCTGGGTGGCTCAGTTGGTTAAGCATCTGCCTTTGGCTCAGGTCATGATCCCAGGGTCCCGGGATGGAGTCCCACAACAGGCTCCCTGATCTGCAGGGAGCCTGCTTCTTCCTCTGCCTCTCTCTCTCATGAATAAATAAATAAAATCAAGAAAAGAAAGAAAGAAAGAAGAAAAAGAAAAGAAAAGAAAAGAAATGGAACATGTGCTCCCAGCCTCCAGAAGGAACCAATCCTGTGGCCTCCTTGGTTTGGTACTTCTAGCCTCCAGAATTGTGAAATAATAAATTTCTGTTATTTTAAGCCACCAAATTTGTGGTCATTTTGTTGCAACAGCCCCAGGAAACTACCACATGGCCCCTGGCAGACCTGACTGGTCCAGAGAGAACATCTCACACACAGGTCCTTGGAAATCCATAACTGTGGCCAACCTCCGCTGTCTGTCTCTTATACCTAAGAGCCAGGAACCCAGGAGCAGGTGCTGCCCTGGGGATTCGAGGCAGAGAGACTCGGTCTGCGGCAAGAGGGGAGAAACACAGTCTGTATCCAATTCAGTTCTGAGGCCCGGCTGCATCCCTGTTCCTGGGTCCTGGGGGACACCCATTGACCAAAAAAATAAAAGCACCCTTTTATGCTCAAATTAGTTCAAGTGGGTTTCTGCAACTTGTAGCCGGAAGAGTCCTAACACACTCAGTAACCTGCTACAAAATCCTTCTGTGAAGACCAGCTGGGACAGGTTCTTCCTTAGGAAGGTGCCGGAAATAGCTGAATGGGTTCGAGAACCCTCTCAGTGACGGCAACAGAAACTTCAGGCCTGCGCTACAAGCGGAGCAGCAAGAGGCAATGGGAAAAGGAACCTTGATTTTCACTGGGCCTAAGAGCCAAGGCGCAGATCTTATCATGAGAGGGGCTGTGGGTCAGTAACGACCCGGAGGTTTCCAAAGAAATAAATAAGTTAAGAAAGAAAAGAAAACATTTTTGGTCAAGCTGTACAAACTACAGTAATTAAAGCCACCCACAAAACCGGCTTTTCTCTAGGTAAATATAGCACGGTTACTACCGGGCACACGCAGAGCACGCATCAGGTTTGCTTTGTGTGGGGCTGATTCGATGACAGCGTGAAACACTGCTCATGTATGCTCAGTCTCTCTCGGGAAAGACTTCAAATAATGCTTGGTTCTTTGCTTTTGAAATATTCCAAATATGAGGGACAAGGAAGGACCCATACTAATTTTTGGAGCAGGGATGAGAATGACAAGGGTCTGGGTTGAAGAGAATGACACAAATTATCTCCGAAGGGGGCATCGCTGGGTATGATGGGAACAAATGGTACAAATGTGGCCAAGTCTCCTTTTTCACCAGAAAGAATAATTGGTCAGCCTTAAGCACAGTAAGTCGCCAGCAAATAAGAGAACGTTAAACACTAGATTAATGATCAACAAATCATTTTCTAAATTCGTTATAAAATTATACGAGAAAAGAGAGAGAGACAAAGAAGACCAGGAAGAAAGGAAGGAAATCAAAAACAGTTCTGGGGAACCCAGGCTTGAATAAATGACAAAAAATTATGCTTAAGAAAAAAATCTAAGAAATATAATGTTATTGACTTTTTGCTTGGGGAAGTTCCACATACTCATTTGTCTTCTCAGTCCCAGAAAACAGCCTGATTTCTTCTGAAGCCATTTCCCACTATAACAGTAACATGTGTTTCAGTCGTTGCTTTTCCTAAATCACCTAGAAACATCTTAGCACAAACACATGGCTCTTACAATGGAAGATTTTGAGACAAACAAAGCCTTCAACCAGATCAAGGAACTTGAAAAGAAATAGGGCAGAATGTCCTAGACGAAAAAAGTGCCTGGAATCACTTTTCTGGTTACGAGCTGCAAGCTAAGAGAGGTTCTGGGATTTTAGGGAAAGAAGAAGGATTGGAGAAAAGAAAAGAAAAACATCTGGAAACAAGCTAAACAGCTTACAGGAATATTTAGAAGACACGATGGGGAAACAGGCATGGGCTAATGATTCTGTCACTCTCAGATAAGGGTGAAATGAGCAAAGATACCCATGTAGATATAAACCTGAAACCATCCCAAATTCATGAAAAATACTGACACCCCAACTACAGATGAAAGCATGCTATGACTGTACCCCTTAAATCGTGGGGAAACCTCATGAAGGCATCCTTCCTTGATGCTTCTTCTCCTGCCAAATAAAATAAAAATGGAGAACCTAAATAGTACAGAAAAGCTTCCATAGTACAAGATATGAATACATTGTCTCCTCAGTTGCTACCCATTGCCTGCAAGAGAAAGAAACAAGTTTCGCAAGGAACAGAGTCATCAATAAAAGACAAGAGCCAGAGACATGAGAATTTTTCTCATTAAATTACCCTAAATATTAACTCCCAGTAGTCCTTAGAATCATTTTTAAACAACTTGGATCTTCATCAATCTATGATCAAAGACTCACTCAATCCATCAGCTTCAGTCAGGACCACTACGGGCATTTAAAAAAAAAAAAAAAAGATTTTATTTATTTATTTGACAGAGACAGAGACAGCCAGCGAGAGAGGGAACACAAGCAGGGGAAGCGGGAGAGGAAGAAGCAGGCTCTCAGCAGAGGAGCCTGATGTGGGGCTCGATCCCAAGACCCCGGGATCACGCCCTGAGCCGAAGGCAGACGCTTAACGACTGAGCCACCCAGGCGCCCCCACTACGGGCATTTTTAACAGTCTACACAAGATTTCATTAAAAAGCTGGCTTTGCAGGGCGCCTGGGTGGCTCAGTCAGTTAAGCGTCCGAATCTTGGATTTGGCTCAGGTCATGATCTCAGGGTCCTGGGATCAAGCCCCGCCCGCATCAGGATCTGAGCTCAGCATGGAGTCTGCTTAGGATTCTCTCTCTTCCTCTCTCTGCCCCTCCCCTGCGTGCTCTCTCTCTCTCTCTCTCAAATAAATAAAACCTTCAAAAAATAAAAAAAGTAAAATAAAAAGTAGGCTTTCCTTTAGGAATCTCAGGAAATAGACTTTACTCTCTCACACCTTAACACACTTTATTTTCCCCAAATACATAAATTGCAGGTCTCTCCCCTATTTAAAAGCACAAAAGGCACAGAAATCAAGGGCCAGCCTAGTTTATCTAGCACACAACCATCCTCCCGAACACATTTTTTAAAAGAAGGAAGGGGTTGGGGAAGCAGTTGAACTAAAATTACAGGCTGTCATGATATCTCAATATCGAAAACTGAATACCTGGTTCCAAAGGAGAGTACAGTTTTTATGCACAATCCCGTTACTAAGCAACTACAACAATGGCTGCATGAGCTTTCTAGAAGCCTAGAAGCTAGTGCGGTAAGGGGGGGGGCGGGATCTAAGAACAGAAAAATGGAAAAACTTGCCTTGGGAATCGTTATCTCAGGATAAATCCAATGTAAAACAAAAATAAACAAAATCTAAAACAATCTAAACTTAAAACAAGCAGTTCCTTAAGAGACAAGAAAAGTACATGCTACCATGTATCATTCACTTTAATTTCAGTTTGTTTAATTTCAAAATTCACATTTAACTGGTGATAATGATTTCCTTACTGTATTTCCTTTGTGGTCCCCCTTCTTTCCTTCACCCTCCCTAGGGAATAATTTTTTTTTCAAATTTCCTTACTGATTAAAAGAACATTTTAGACCTCTTAAATCCATTTCTTTGTTTACAGAAGCTATAAAAACTAGTTTACAATTGTTTCATGTTGCCTCAGCTTTGAACCAAGAACACTCTTAGACATCAAACTATTCCTTTGAAGGGAACAGTCTCTCAAACGGAGCCAGACACTTTCCCAGCCACTCCCTGAAGCTTAGACAACCAGACCTTTGCAAATGTCAAGTCTTTTGCAAAGTTAGACTATACAAGGGGGGGGTGTGGGGGGGGCTTCCATACATGTTCCAAGAGAATTTTATAGACTAGATTTACAAAGAGCCAAGAAGCAGGTTATAAGGCTAGGGGAGACGACCTCACAGACTTTGCCTTCCATCTTTCCTTGCCCCTTTCAACATTTACTGCAATGCTGAGAAAGCTCCAGAACCTACATTCTCTAAATCTCTGTTCTACAGAAGGCTGCCTCTCACTATGGCTCGCTCCCTCCCTCTCTCAATCTCTCTCTCAGTTCCTGAAGGATGCACTAGCAGTTCAGCAAAATGAAAAGATTACACTTTAGAATTCCTGTTCTCCGTCAAAGCTGAGCAATTATTGTGTGGCTCTGTTCCCAGGGTGCCTCTAGATTCTATAAATCTCTCTTTGAAGAAGGGAAATCCAGAGACCAGTAGAAATTTAAATGCTGGAAACTGAAGATCCACAATGTCTCAAGCAAGAAGCAGAGGGAAATGTCAAAGTCATTCCTGCTTTTATATCCCAAAGATAAATGTGGGGGAGGGGGGGACTGTATGTTTGTTTGATTTTTATTTCTAGTTTTATACTGTTGTGGTCAGAAAAAGTACAAGATATGATCTCAATCTTTTTTAATTTATTGAGATTTGTTTTGTGGCCTAACTTGTGATCTATTCAGGACAGTGTTCCACGTACACTTGAAAAGAAATGTGTATTCCACTATTTTTGGATAGAATGTTCTGGATATATCCTGTTAGGTCCATCTGGTCCAACATATCATTCAAAACCACTGTCTCCTTGTTGATTTTCTGTCTGGATGATCTGTCCATTGATATAAGTGGGGTGTTACAGTCTTCTATTATTGTATTACTGTTTCCTTCCTTTATGTCTGTCAATAGTTGTTTTTTATGTATTAGGTGCTCCCGTGTTGGGTGCATAAATATTTAAAATTGTTATATCCTGCTGTTGGACTGTCTCCTTTATCATTATGTAGTGTTCTTCTCTGTTTCTTGTTACAGTCTTTGTTTTAAAGGCTATTTTGTGCAATGTAAGTACTAGTGAACCAGTTTTCTTTTTGCTTCCATCTGCATGGTAAAAAGATGGTTTTCTGTGTCACAAAATTCCCTGAACAGCATTTGAAGGAGAAGGCTGTTTGCGTCTCCTGTTTTTAATTAAATTTAATTTAATTTCTTACATTTATTCTCATTTTGGTTGGTTTTTTTTTAAAGACAGAAACAATGCAAAGTGTAGTCTTTGTAATCTTTGCAAACCACAAAGCTCTGCTACTTGAAATAAAGCAAAAGAAAAAATTCTTCACACATAATTATTATCTCTACTGGCAACAATAAATAAAACGTAGCACTTATATAACATATATCATCACCAAATTGATTCAAAAATTAAACTGGATAGCTTCAAGGTCTACCCTGTCTCCATCTCCCTGTGGCTTTTAAGTTAGTCAAGAACATTCTCAGATAAGAAACTTTAAAAAAAAATTTCCCCCCAGGATCTTCCAATCGTTAAAATTCCTATATAGGTTTACTATAAAATACAAGGCTTTCTTCTATGTCTTGACCATGTTTCCGATGACCCTTGAAAACTAACGGTCACCTATATGTTTCATATTACCCAATGAAGCACTGCCTATAATAGGAAAAAAAATTGAAAACAATAGGGATTTGGTAAATTATGGCATATTCACACAATGGAATATTATGCAGCTCGAAAAAATTAGAAAGCACTTCATTTTTGTTAAAGAACAATCTCCAAGATATATTTTTTTGACCAAAGAACGAAAAATAAATACTGTGTACGGTAGGCTATTAATTTTGGTTTTTTTCTTAAGGAAAAATGTAAACACATACATTGTCAGTTATATGTACATACAACATCTTTAAAAGGAAAATAAGATCTGGTAAGAGTTTTGCCTCTGAGGAGAAAAACTGAAATACAGGAATAAGACAGACACCTTGCCTCATATACCCTTTAGGGTTTTTTCCATGTGACTGTGTTGCTTATTCAAAAAATAAAAAATTTTTTGGTCTAATTTTTTAGACGGCAGGCAGAGGGAGAGAGAGAGAGAATCTTAAGCTGGGCACAGAGCCCAATGCAGGTCTCGATCTCACGACCCTGAGATCGTGACCTCAGCTGAAATCAACAGTCAGACCGAGCCACCCAGGTGCCCCCAAAAAATACACTTTTAAATTTTAAAAAAAATCTAAGTTACTGACAAATTATAACATAGACAGATAACATGCTGCTTCACTATCAGCACATCTTATGCTTTTCCGTTTACAATAGTAATGACAGACTTATACTGAGGGATGAAGGACACCCCACATGGCATAATTTTTTTTTTCTTTTTTAAGATTTTATTTATTTATTCGACAGAGATAGAGACAGCCAGCGAGAGAGGGAACACAAGCAGGGGGAGTGGGAGAGGAAGAAGCAGGCTCAGAGTGGAAGAGCCTGACTTGGGGCTCGATCCCAGAACGCCGGGATCACGCCCTGAGCCAAAGGCAGACGCTTAACCACTCTGCCACCCAGGCACCCCTTCTAACATAACCTTCTGGAATTAAAGGTATAATCTGGGGCACCTGGCTGGCTCAGCTGGTAGAGCAGACAACTCTTGATCTCAGGGCTATAAGTTCAAGCCCCATGTTGGGTGTACAAATTACTTAAAAATAAAGTCTTAAAAAAAAAAAAAGGTATAATCTAACCTGCTCTAATTATTCCTCACATAGAGACATTACCCTGGCTCCTTAACTGCTGATACTTACTTCTGAATATAAATAGTATAGCTACACATACAAGTAGATTTTACGTTTGTGTTTATGAATTTTAAGGCATTTCAGTGAAATCTATTTTCAGGGGAAACAAATACCATTACCTGCATCTGAAAAAAAGGCATAAGGCAAAATCTATATGGCCTGCTTAAGATCAACCAATAAGTTAAAAGAGAGACACATTCAACTCAACTTTTTAAAAGCCTCTTCAAAACTACTTTTGTAAAGATGTACGCACGTGTGCACACACAAACAGGCACACACGTGTGGGCGTGCACACACAGAAAAAGACAGAAAATGATTAAGTTTTTAGCCATGATCAAATTCTTACTTATTCGGAAATACTGGACATCGAATTACTGTCCAAAACTGTGCTCAATATGAAAATACAGATTTAAAAAAAATACTATGAAAGAGCAAGTAGCCCAGCTGGGAAGAGAGAAGTTATCTGGCCAGGAGAGGTGACATCTGAGCTGAACCCTGAAGGATGAAGGAGACGATGTCAGGAGGAGAACAGGAAGAAACCTTCCATGCAGAAGTGGAGCTCATGCAGAGGCTCCGGAATAGGGAAGGGCTGTGTGCGGCTGGAGAAGAGGGTTCACAGCAGAAAACACAGGCCGAACGGAAGGCTGGAGGCAGTCTGGGGCAGGGCAAGTATGCCACACTAAAGGGCTTGAGTTTCTAACTAGAGACAACACACTAGAGAGAAAAATCAAGGTTCCAGAAAGATACAAAGAGATGATCTAAGAGAACAAAATAAGATTTGTGAAGAAAGATGAAAAGGCCAGAGGTTATTCAACCTAACAGACTACAGGCCCAGGAGGCCGCCTTCCACAGACGGCCTGTGACAGCTGTACTCCTTCTCCACGGAAAGCAGGAAAAAAAGATTAGGTGTTCACTTCTGAGGACACTACGATAAAAAACACAAGGAGAGCGAGCAATCCCACGGAGGAGGAGGCCAGTGGCTGGGTAAAAACTGGGAGAAGGGAGCAGATGCCTAAATGATTTAAAATAGGCTGAATTGAAGGCATACAGATCAAGATCATTTTTTGAAGCAAAAAGCGGCATCTCCTTTTCAAGGAACATTTTAGAAGAGACGCTCACTTCCACGACATGGTGCAAATATGGTCCTGTTTGACCACCTCAGAATGGTGCCTGGGTGGCTCAGTCGGTTAAGCGTCTGCTTTAGCTCGGGTCATGATCCCAGGGTCCTGGGATCGAGGCCTGCGTCAGGCTCCCTACTCAGTGGGGAGCCTGCTTCTCCCTCTCCCTCCGCCGCTCCCCCTGCTTGTGCTCTCTCTCTCTAATAAATAAATAAAATCTTAAAAAAAGAGAGAGAGAGAGAAAGAACGGGGCCTCAAAAAGCCCTGAAGGCTTAAGTACAGCAAATGACCACAAATTCCAAGAATATAGAGTTTAAATCAGCACATAATCACTACATGACATCTTAAGGGGAAGAAAAACAACTGGCAAGTAGAGTGAATGTTGACCTTTAATGCCAAAT
Source organism: Ursus maritimus (assembly GCF_017311325.1). Classification (NCBI taxonomy): domain Eukaryota; kingdom Metazoa; phylum Chordata; class Mammalia; order Carnivora; family Ursidae; genus Ursus; species Ursus maritimus. The sequence goes on along the minus strand of NW_024424119.1, from coordinate 13,489,066 downwards.
TAGTGACTTTTTTTTTCTTCTAAAAATGTGTTTTACTGATCAAATGCGAAGGAAAGAAGACCTACCTGGTGGACGGAATCAGGTTGAGGAGCCCATTGAGCACGTAGCTGAACTCCGCGTGATCCTGAGCGACAAGGGCCACGAGACCCTCGCAGCAGGCTGTTCGAACCACCACATTATCACTGCAACACTTCTCCCACAGCAAGTTCAAAGCCGGAGTCTGCAATCAAACCAGTGATTAAAGGACACTTCTGATGAGCAGCAAAGGCGTGCACACCGCCAGCCATTCATCGAAGCGTCATTCGTTCACAGTGGGCTAGCTTTCCGATACAAAGATGATGCTGTTGTCCCACCATTTGTAGAATAAACTCAAGTCGGTTTTCCAGGAGAGATAATGGATGCGTTCCGACACAGCCACTCTTGCCCCTCTGGTGTCCCCGCTACAAAGTAAGTCTGGCTGCAGACCGGGGTATGACTTGACTTTGAGCAACCCAAGGAAACTGACGGGATCGAAACTAAGACGTGACTCACGCACAGCGCTCCAACCAAGCCCTTCAACCAGGCACCATCGATAGCAGCCTAGCTGTTCGTCCAGGCTGAACTCCACATCATGCCTATGGTGTAAGCCCTAAATGCAGTTAACACTTTCAGAACGTGTTTCTGCCCTCTTACCAGCAATCTCTACCACCTCTAAGCACCCCACCACCCCCTGCAATGCCCCTGCCCCAATTTACTAAAGTCTAATGTGGGCCCGGGGAAAAGGCAGTGATGGGGGGATCAGCAAGCTGCTATTTCCATGGCTTCCAACAAAAGCCTAGAAAACTGTTGTGGTCAAGAAAGAAACTGACTTGGGTCGCCCAGGTGGCTCGGTCGGTTAAGCGTCTGCCTTCGCTCAGGTCATGATCGCGGCGTCCTGGGATCCAGCCTGTCGGACTCCCTGCTCAGGGGGGAGTCTGCTTCTCCCTCTACCTCTGCCTCTCCCCCTGCTTGTGCTCGCTCTCTCTCTCTTTCTCTCTCTCAAGTAAATAAAATCTTTAAAAAAAGAAAGAAAGAAACTGACTTTTTGCCCCCTCAGACCGTGAATCTGTCATCTTTGAGAGAAAAGCACCGAAAGGGCACATAAGTAAATGTAAGATCTTTATTTTGAAAGACAGAGCTTCTAGCTTTCATTACTTCCTCAAGAATCCATGACCCACCCCACCAGAGGTTTACGGACTAATGATAAACCCATACTTGAATGTATTGTGGGTTAAGTCCATTTAGATTTACATGCGGTTTGGGTTTTGTTTTGTTTTAAGAACACATCATGAAGCTATTTTTCCCTCTTCCTGACATAAGTTATTAGAAAAATACATAATTTGAGAAAAAAAATAAGATCCTCAGCTCCCACAGAATAACTGAAAGAATGAAAATCAACATCATATTGTGCCCACTTTTCCACTATAGCTGGCTCTGAGGCTTTTCAATCTTCAGATCCCACTATAACAGAACAATGCAGTTAACGGTCACGGCAGGAAAGAAATAGTTATATTCCAGGCTTTTATTCAGAAGGAAATTTTATTCACCTGTATGGCCAATATCAAAGAGTTCCAAATGTCATTACTCCATTATAGACCAGAAAAACGAAATAAATGAATAAAAAAACCTTGCCTCTGGTATTACTGTGCCCTTGTGGAAGTAAGCATTCATTTATTAATAGAAGAGAAAACAGTCACAGGGATTTGACATTCAATAAATCCCGGCTGTTTAAGTAAAACCACTAGATCACCTCAGAGTACATAATGGGATTATAGGCAGGATTAAGATCAGGGTTTCCAGAAAACCTAATTTATACAACAACATACAAATACCAGATAAATGCCAATTAGTGAAGTTTGCCTCTGCACTGATTTCAACATGGCAGCAGACGCTGGAAACAGATGTAACTTGCAGTAGCTAATCAAAAGCAGTACGAGTGGGTAAAGAAAAGCATGTGAGAGAAAGGAAATCAATTATTTCTCTCGTGAAAAAAAAAATCTTTTATTTCCATCCTCTACATTCTCCACAGAGTTTACCTGAGAGCACCCACTTAAGTGGAATTTCCAACCAGCAGGTCAAAATCTACAACACGGGTTGACCAAAACCCAATGGTCTCCATCTCAGGAAGCTGAGCACTGCTTCAATCTTGGCATTCTCCTGCCCTATGCATGGTATGGAAATTCTCCTTCAGCTCCAAGTACCAAGGCATGACCTTTCCAACTTAGAACTCCTATTCGAGGCACCCTAAAGTAGGAGCAGTCTCCTATATCCAAACAACGTTGCTCTGTTCAGTTTCTCCATTAAACGAAAAGATTCCCTCAGAGGAAATCCTACCAACCTTCTCTAAGGCATGTCTACCCTCATTCTACTCATGCTATGTTTCACGAAGAGTCACAAGAATACTCCCCTTCACCACCCCCTCTATATCTCCTTCCCGGAATCTACTGTAACCGATTTCAAAATTGTAAAGAATTTGGAAGAAGGGGGATGCCTGGGTGGCTCAGTCGGTTAAGCATCTGCCTTCGGCTCAGGTCATGATCCCAGGGTCCTGGGATCGAGTCCCACATCGGGCTCCCCGCTCAGCAGGGAGCCTGCTTCTCCCTCTGCGTATTTCTCCCTCTGCCACTCCCCCTGCTTGTGCTCACGCGTGCGCTCTCTCTCTCTCTCTCTGACAAATAAATAAATAAAATCTTAAAAAAAAAAAAAAATTTGGAAGAAGAACATGGTAAACCAAAAAACAAACGAACAAAACCAGTTCGAAATCATTTCTACGGTGACCTGAGACATGAGGAGTGCCTATGTGCAGCTGGGAGCAGTAACTGAATAGAACTCAGGCACAAAGTTGAATACAGACCTGGTTTGTGGATTGGTGGATCTTTTCTGAAAAACCATTTTCCTTCAGGACTGCAGCAATTAGATGACCCACGGCCTTAAAAAAAAAAATCAATAAATACATGGCATCAGAAGTTCTCTCCAATTAGTGCATTTGAAGGTAACTCCTGTCACTACTAGTTGATATGAAAAAAAAAAAAAATACTAGGTGATAGGAATATGAGTGTGCCCGCCAGTCAGGTGGTAATGAAATCCCCATTCATTTGAGAGTGCGCTCTGCGGCAGGCGGTGAATTAGGCATTCTACATACATAATTTCTTAGCTTCATAACAACTCTCAAGGTAAGCATTCTTATCCCAATAAGCAAACTACAGTACATAGATGTTAAGAAAATTGCCAGGTTTTCAGTTCAAATTGCTGTCACTTAGTATTAGAAGATAATGCGAGATTGCTTCATCCATTAAACCGTGAGACAAATGAGAAACGCCACAGCTTTTAAAATCATTTTTGCATCTAAATGAAATCCATCATGCTTCATCACGCCCTTAATGAAGACGGAGAAAACTCATCCCCATCTTTACGACCACGGCCCGTACAGATCTGAACCAACAGGGCTCCCCCCACCACAACCGTTCTCTCTCGCGTAGGCTCTGTGATTTCATTTCTTTATTATTTTCTCATAGGTGTCAGCCCTTTCATAAGCTTTTAGTCTCATAAATCTCTAAAATGTTCCCAGATCCTGCTTTGGTCAAAAAGCCCAAAATTCAATCTAAGACTCTTATAGAGGAGTGCTGATGACATAAATACATATATATTGCTCTTCATACCACCTCCACTCCACTCTCCTGGTTCCTCAGCACTCCCCAACACTGCTCTGCTGTCTTAGAGCCGTAGGCCCGCAATGACAGCCATCCTGCGTACGGGCTGGAAAAAAAAACTCTCCACTTGCAGAAGTGTTGATCCCGCACTTGGACCAACGTATGATACATCTGTGAATCCCTGTCAGTCTTGCAGTCTCCAGAAAAGCTCACCCAAGAACAGAGCATCCCCTCCTCCTTTGTTTCTTTTTGTGTTTCACGGATTGGAAATGACTTAAGACCTTGATGCTTGATGACCTCAGTTTTGTAATATAAATCACTCGTTTACATGAATATTAAGTTTAGACCAAAGAACTGTCTCTTACCTCCTAGTTAAAGGGACAGTAACAAGAATTGAAGACCAGTGAACAGTTTTGGTGCCTGTTTACAAAACAGACCATATTTCATTGAATGCAACTGGCTATCAACTGCAAGATGCACCATTCTTTTCTGTACCGCTGAGGAAGAAAGGCTGCCCATCAATCTATGTTACATCACGCACCTTAGAATTTAGAATTTTGCTTTTATATTAGCGAAAGAGTTCCTTCAGACTCATTTAGAAAATAATGGCCAAGTTCGCAATGGTGCAGGCAATACCAACTGTAAAACAACTGCTGTCACGAATTACTAGATGCAACCCAATTTCAAAGCTGCTAAAATGTGAAAAAAACGTTTGTGAATCAATGAAATATGGTGCTAACACTGAGCAGTGATTACAAAAGAACAATAAGAAGTATTCACAGAGAACAGGGCACAATTGCAAGGACCAAATAAAACCAGTATGAATCACAACAGGGAACAAAAAAAAAAAAAAAAAAGCTCCCTTTCATATTTAGAAAAAAAGACTAAAAGAAGATCGGCTTACTGACAAACATCCCCCCACCAGATCCAACTTCTCCAGTTTGCCTTTCTATGTATCCTTCTAACAAATCAGAGAACACAGGCTACATTGATTTTAAAGTACAAAGTCCAAAAATAAATGACCCTATCTTGCTACTTAGGTTTTCCACAACAGAATAGTTGAAAGACACATTCTCCATGAAACAATACATGCACACTTCTCACTTAATTTAACAGTAACACACATAGGCATTTCTCGGTTATCTATGCTAATGAAGGGACTCCAGGCACAGAAAAATAGGAACTGCGGACGGTATCCTCCAAGCCTTCATCTTCCTCTTCATGGCAAGGACCTGTGCTGCACAGGATAGGACTCCAACCCAGTCAGGTAGAAGGGAATCTTGCATAAGGAGTGTCCTACTCCTCATGGAAGGGTTCCCCACTACCCAGCTAAGTCAATTCCCACAGCAGGCATCTCCGGAGAAAACTGTTGAAAGCATCCAAGACGCTGTATGTCGTTCAGTCTTCAGGCTGGCTTCTGCTGGGCCCCTGGCTTCACTCTCACAAGAAAAGACAGTAAGCTATTACAGTACCTTGACTAACCAGAACGGTTCTAGTTGGTGGAAGGCTAACCAGAAAACCACTTTTGTTTGAACCGTAATAACTGAAAAGCTCTCTAAAATAAATTATCACCAAACGCTGCCTGTGTCAGTATATACATCAAATTTTTTAATCCAGGATATTTCACTTACTGAATGTTAGCTATTATGGTCAAAATCTCTTATTCTTAATAGTTATACAGGAATAAAATATACCATTTTAAATACCAATCTCTCATACTCCGTAGATGTATAACCATTTACTTCTATTCCCCAAAATTCATTACAGACTTAAAAAAAAGTACAGATCCAGGGGCCTCCTAGTTCATAGAGGTTTAATTATGTCTAAGACAAAAAGTACGATATAAATAGAAGCTGGGGTTGGGGAGCACCGGGGTGGCTCAGTCGGTTAAGCGTCTGCCTTTGGCTCGGTCATAATCTCAGGGTCCTGGGATCGAGCCCCTAGTCAGGCTCTGTGCTCAGCACGGAGTCTGCTTCTCCCTCTATGGGCTCTCTCTCTCTCTCTCCCCCCCCAAATAAATAAAAAAAAAATCAAAAAAAAAAAAAAGAAGAAGAAGAAGAAGGAGAGATTGGTCAATTTCAAATATTCACTTTCCTGTGTCACATATAAATTTTTGTTTTGTTTTTTTATTTAATTTTTTAAAAGTAATCTCTACAAGATATGAGGGCGCTTGGGTGGCTCAGTTGGTTAAGCGGCCGACTCTTGGTTTCCACTCAGGTCATGATCTCACGGTTCTGGGATCGAGTCCCCACGTCGGGCTCTGTGCTCAGTGCAGAGTCTGCTTCAGATTCTCTGTCCCTCTCCCTCTCACTCACTCTCTCTCAAATAAATAAATAAAATCTTAAAAAAATAAAATATAATAATCTCTACATCCAATGTGGGGCTCAAACTCACAACCCCAAGATCCACATTAGCATGCTCCACTGACTGAGCCAGCCAGGTGCCCCGCAAGGAGAGATTTTCAAATGAACTTATATAAAAGTTAATAAAGCAATATGTATGTAGAATCCTATTTAGAGAATACAATATTTAATGCTACAAACGTAAAGCTCTACTAACAATCCACAAAGCAGTTCATTTGTTACCATGAAGCAAAAATAATTAAATAAATAAAAATTACCTGTGATTGGATAAGAGAATTTGGAAATTCAAACCTTTTCCTGATATCATCTGACATTTTTGCTCCTCTTACAGGTATATATGCAGACACTGTAATTAAAACAAAAGAATATTTGTTAGTCCGGAAAAGGATTTCAAACCAATTATTCCTCAAATAACATAAAAGTAATTCATTCCAAAGGCAACAATGGAAATAAGACACAGGGCCCGGCAGCGTAATTGCTGGCATATGATCACCAACCACTTCGGCCCACAAATGCCATGATTGATAAATAAACTGAAATGCTCAACCACTCTTGGTTTTCCCCATTAGAGCAAATCCTAGAACAGATTAATTCGCACTATCGAAACCCCCCCAAGATCCAAAAGGTCAAGACTAAATAACAGGCTTTTAAAAGTTCAACCACAAGTTTGAAATAGAAATGCTTTCAAAGATCAAAACTTCTAAGAGAGAAAGAATCAAGTTTTTGCAAAATTGTGTAAATGCTACCACGGTTCGGGTACAAGCTTTCATTGGAGCACTCATCTAAGTGCTGGTGACAAGTGTAAAGCCTACGTGAGCTTTTCTCAGGGAGTACAGAAATGACCTAGAAACTCACACACGGAAACAGATTGCTCGTCTGCTAAAAGAGCAAGCAATTAGCACCAACTTTTAATATTGACATCACACTCTCGTTCCTACTGGGCGGAAAGAAAGAAGAAAAAGAAAAAGGAAAAGAGAAAAGAGAAAAAAAATTTTTCAAGCATGCAAAAAGGATGGAGGAGGGCAAGGTCAAGAGAAGGCTCCGAAGTACTGAGAGGACTTCCTAAGGATCTCAATTTATCTAGTCCACGCAGCACTGAACCCACCAAATTACACTACTTTGAAAAATAAGATGCTTTAGGGGCGCCTGAGCGGCTCAGTTGGTTAAGCATCCCACTCTTGATCGCAAGGTCTCAAGGTCGTGAGTTCAAGCCCCGTGGTGCACTTCATGCTGGGCATGGAGCCTGCTTAAAAATATATACATATATATTTAAAAAAAAATTCCAGGTAGTCCAGGTTACCTTATAGAAATAACAAGCAGCAAAACCAAGCTCTCCTGCTCTCACAAATGGAGGTGCCTTGTGTTGAATGCATGGCTCTACTATTTTCCTTCCCTTCCTTCAAAACTAAACGCGCTGAATGGTTCATTTATCCCAGCCCTCTTCTTCAACATCTAGGGCCAACTTTATTCCCCTGAATTTGACATTGCGCCCAATGAAACAGCTTGTTCCAAGACTGCAAGTTATGTCTCCTATCAAAATCTACTCATTAGTTTATGCACGTCAGAATTTCTTCAACTTTTCAGATGTGTCCACCTCCTTTTTCTTGGAATTTTCTGCTCTTGGGAATTCCATAAGCTATCATAACACAATTTCCCGGAGTGTGTCCTGGGAAACCTAGGATGAAGAGATCTCCAAGAGGGTAAAAGATTTTGTAGGGATCGTATATTGGCACCTTGAATTTTCATTCACTCATTCACTCAAATACTTATTAGCTGCCTATTGGGAGTCGGGCACTGCTCTGCGTGTTCAGGCAACCTCAGGGAACGGAACAGACAAAAATCCCCTACACTCACGGAGCTCAGAGTATTACAGAAACTCTCTCTATTTTAAATATGGCAGCCAGGGTCAGTCTCTTCTAGAGAGGATGACCTTTCATGAGAGAGCCATACAGATGTCTGGGGGAAGAGTCTCACAGGCACAGTAAACGGTGAGTAAAAAAGCCGAAAGCTCATCACGTGCTTAAGGCCGGGGCTCGAAAAGAGCAAAGAAAGGAGTCAAGAGTGAATAAAAGGGGCCCCTGGGCGGCTCAGTCCTTAAACGTCTGCCTTTGGCTCAGGTCATGATCCCAGGGTTCTGGGATCGAGTCCAGAGTCGGGCTCCCTGCTCCACGGGAAGCCTGCTTCTCGCTCTCCCTTTGCCCCTCCCCCTCCACTCATGCTCTCTCTCTTTCTCTCAAATAAATAAATAAAATCTTTTTTTAAAAAGTGAGTTAAGGAGGAAGAGAATGGGAAATCAGAAAGTCAATAAGAAGTCAGATCATAGGAATGCCTGGATGGCTCAGTGGGTTAAGCAATTGCCTTCGGCTCAGGTCATGATCCCAGGGTCCTTGGTCAGCAGGGAGCCTACTTCTCCCTCTGCCTGCCACTCCCCCTGTTTATGCTTTCTCTCACTCTCTCTGGCATATAAATAAATAAAATCTTAAAAAAAAAAAAAAGTCAGATCATAAAAGGCCGTGCAGGTCACCAGAAGGACTGATGTATCTATCCCCAGTGAGTGGTAAGCTACTACTGAAAACGAGTGATAAGATTTTAATAGAATCGCTTGAGATGAGGAGTGCTCAGATTCTAGATATATCTGAAAGTAGAGCCAACGTGGTTGCTGATGATTGGTTGAGAGTACAGAAGAAAGGGTCAGAGAGGACTCCACGAAGTTTTTGACCTGAACACCTTTAATTTTAATCTCAATTCCTTTGGGTATTTTATACATTAAACAAAACAATTGATATATCACTTACCATGGCATTTTTTACTAAGAGAAAAAGGTGGAGTTGCCATCAACTGAGATAGGGAAACCAGTTTTGTGGGGAAAGACTGGGAATTTCATTTGGAACCGGTAAGTCTCGGATGTCTAATAGATCCGAATGGAGATGTCAGGTAGGAAGTTGGACACATGGATCTATACCTGAAGAGACAGATCTTAGTTGAAGATACAAATGATGACGCACATTAATTATCAAATCTGACAGGTGTTAAAGCAAGAGGTCTTTTTTTTTTTTTTTTTTTTTAAAGATTTTATTTATTTATTTGACAGAGAGAGAGACAGCCAGCGAGAGAGGGAACACAAGCAGGGGGAGTGGGAGAGGAAGAAGCAGGCTCATAGCCGAGGAGCCTGACGTGGGGCTCGATCCCATAATGCCGGGATCACGCCCTGAGCCGAAGGCAGACGCTTTAACCGCTGTGCCACCCAGGCGCCCCTAAAGCAAGAGGTCTGATTCACTTTGCTTAACCCAGAGTTTACCAAACGTATCTGATCACGGCACCCCTTTTGCTAGAAATATCTGTTAACAGTCTATACAACCAGCCTTTCCTGGAATGCGCACTGGGAAACTCCTGTGCCAACTCCAAGTCCTCTGTCCATTCCACTTCCTGCCTGCACCCCATCTTCCTTCCTGCTACCAACTTCCACACCTTGCGCTCTCTCCCTCCATGGAAACCCTCCCAGAGCCCAGTCCATGTCCCCAAACACTTCCCTACTCTCTCTTATAAAGCCAGCGATTAGAGATGTCAAGAAGAAAGCACATATTAGGGCACCTGGCTGCTCAGTCGG
>NW_024424119.1:13396346-13479423 GCF_017311325.1 Ursus maritimus | reverse complement strand
AGAGCACACCGCTTCTGAGCTCAGGGCTGTGAGTTCTGTTAGACGCAGAGAGTGCTTAAAAACAAAAAATCTTCATGAAAAAATGCTCAACATCACTCAGCACCAGGACAATACACATCAAAACCACAGTAAGATACCACTTCACACCAGTCAGAATGGCTGAAATTAACAAGTCAGGAAACAATGTTGACAAGGATGTGGAGAAAGGGGATCCCTCTTACACTGTGGGTGGGAATGCAGGCTGGTGCAGCCACTCTGGGAAACAGTATGGAGGCTCCTCAAGAAGTTAAAAATAGAGCTACCCTATGCGCCAGCAATTGCACTACTAGGTATTTACCCAAAGGATACAAACGTGATCTGAAGGGGCACCGGCACCCCAATAGCAGCAATGTCCACAATAGCCAAACAATGGAAAGAGCCCAGATGTCCATCAACAGATGAATGAATAAGAAGATGTGGTTCATACATACAATGGAATATTACTTGGCCATCAAAAAAGACGAAATCTTACCATTTACATTGGCGTGGATGGAACTGGAGTGTATGATGCTGAGCGAAAGAGTCAATCGGAGAGTGACAATTATCATATGGCTTCACTCGTATGTAGAATTTAAGAAACAAAACAGAGGATCATAGGGGAAGGGAGGGAAAAATAAAATAAGAAAAATCAGAGAGGGAGAAAAAGACTATAGGAAACAAACTGAGGGTTGCTGGAAGGTAAGGTGGGTGGGGGGATGGGGTAACTGGGTGATGGGCATTAATGAGGGCACGTGATGTGATGAGCAGTGGGTGTTATATGCAACTGATGAATCACCGACCTCTAACTCTGAAAGTAATGATACACTTTATGTTAACTAATTGAATTTAAATAAGTAAAAAAAAAAATCTTTAAAATAAAAAAAAAGAAAGGAAGGAAGAGGAAAGAACCTATCTTTCCTCACAAACACATTTACCATTTTGGGTCCACTTTTCCCAGTTCTCTCAAGAGTTCCTTTGCTACCATTCTGGGCAGCCACTCAATCACCAAGTCGCTTTCATCCCTCCCGGCACCTCGGAGCCTACCTCTCGTCCCCATTTTACCCTCCTCATATCATTTCCTCCTGCTAGGCGTACTTCAGTAACTGCTTAGTCCCGGGGATCTCCACGCATGAGCACATCCCATACGCTGCTATCAGATGAACTGTCCTAAAACACGATTTCCATCACATCATTTCCCTGCGAAGAATTCAGAGCGGGGTTTCACTAGCCTGTCAGATAAAATGCAAATTCTGATTCCTCGCTTTTAAGCCCTCCATCAAGCATCTCTCCCAGTCGGCTTCATCGTCACTGCTGTCTAATTCCAATCTGGCTACAACAGTTTTCAAATTAGTCCCATGTTGCTCAAAATGTGCTCATTCCTAAGGAATTTTACTTATGCTGTTCTCGCCCTCATAAAATGCCCTTGTCTGTATGTTCCCACTATTTAAACATGAAATGTCTTTCATAGCCCATCTTTTTTGTTAGGCCTTACCCAAGTAGCCACATTTTCTGGAAGTCACCTCGTTTTGTATTCTTTCAGTGTTCTGGCTGGTGCATACCATCGTGTGACTATTTGCATTGGGATTGGAAATATTTTTTTTCTAAAGGGTCAGACAGCAACTACTCAAATTTGCCACAGTAGCATGGAAGCAGCCAGAGACAATACACGGACGATCGACCATGGCTACGCTCCGAGAAAACTTTCCTTACGAGCACAGGAGGAGGGTGGGCCATAGTTCGCTGACTCCTGGCTTAATTAATGACTATTTTTTAAATTAATTTATAAAATGTGTTGACACAATTGCTAACATTGGCATTCAGGTTTGGCCCTGTGCTCCCAAGCACAAGTAAATATATATATAAGGTAAATAACACATCTTTTATTATCTAAAAACCAGGGGGGGAGGGGGGAGAAGTACCTTTTATCAAAGAAAACAAATTTTTTCATGTCCCTGAACTCTGAAGGAAATTTCTCAGGTTAGGCTTTATGTATGGAATACAGAGTGATATAATAAGCAATATTGTCAGCAACATAAGCTAAAGGGAATTTTATATTACTTCTTTTTTAAACAAACCCTAGGTAAAGCCATGGGTATAACATACCATATAATTTAGCAAGAGAGACTCGGCGAATGGAGTGCAAGTACAGTTTTCTGATGATCTAATCTGAGTCAGTAAAAAGGAGACGTCAAACTCTCCAGAGTAGCAGATGATTATAAAGATATCACAGGACAGTCTCACCCAAATGCCAATGGTGATAGAGCGAAATAGAAGAAAATGCGTGCTTCTACTCTCTGATGCAGGCCCAGAATGGTGGACTTCCAAGATGCTTTGGGGACAGATGAGCAGCTGGTCAGGCTAATAACTTCTCACGCAGTGGAAAAGCCACACCGTACAGAAAGAACGACTTTGTCTCCAGGAGGTAGGCCAATGGCTTAAGAGAGTACCTTTTTTATCAAAATTACTTAAGTACAGCTGACAAATACCTAAGTTTACAAAAGACAGCCCCAAGATCTGTGTGACACTTTAGAGAATGAATACGTTTTTAAAATACATTTTGCAAAGTATCGCCACTTGACCTTGCCTAATAAACGGCCACTAAGCATTCCAAAAACCACTCCCCAAGCTGCACGAGGATTTGATATCACCCTTGATTTGCTACCCTTGGGCTACAAACTGCAACTGTCTTGCACCGGCTGGAGACTCAGACTTCAAGGTTAATCACAACCATTTGGCCTTTCAAGGTATCAGAACATCATATTCTCGGAGGAAATTTCAAAAAAAAAAAAAAAAAGAGAGAGTACATAATGCTTGCTTTAGCATTGGAAGTCTAGCTTGTGTCCTACTTTATTTCTAATCTCAACTTCCCTTGGGCATTTTATGCATTAAAGAAAACAATTTATACATTACTTCTTCCCATGACATTCTTTACAAAAGGGAAACCACTCACAGCATGTGCTCCATAAACCACTTGTCACAAAAGTGTTTGATTTTTAAGGATTTATCTCCAACCTGTCATGGTGCCTTTTTGGCTGTCTAAATCGAAATCCGAAAGAGAATTTTTAATGAGGCCTTTAAGTTCCAGGGGAATCAAAGCATTTGTTTAACTTCAGCAATTATCACCTTCTCTGCCAAGGTGTTTCAGCACCGTAAGAATACTTCCAAGAAAATAAACCTAGCAACTGCATTCTAAAGGTAATAAAGGAGCGGCAGATAGAGACACAACACTTCAGGTGTTTAGCTTTCCCTGGGATATGGAAAGACACAACCGTACATCTCACACACAAGTGTTTCGTGTCCAACTTCCAAGGAAGTGCACAACCTGGAAAACGAGAGCTCTCTCTAATTACATTCACACTTGCTATGGGCACCCGGCAAGGGATTATGTGGGGTAGGTGAGGACGGATGTTGGGGGAGTGTCTGATGATCACAGAGAAAGAGGACTTCGAACACCCTTCACCACCAAATTCCTTTACAGGAAGGACTCAGGGAAGCAACGTAGGTCAAGCCAGAGCTCAAGAGAGTTTATATTAGCAGACTGACAAAAATACATACTTCACTCACTAATGGGGCCCTCTGTTTCAGGGACACAAAATCTAGTAGGACTTTTCTTCCTTCTAAGACTTGATCAACTATTCCAATTGTTCATATGGTTTCTTCCTCCCACAAATTAAGCTCTGGAACCATCAGCCTGAGGATTTTAAACATATATTTGACAATTTTTCATGACTTTCATTTTAATAGCTTATACAAAGGCTGAGAGTGCCACCAAAAAATTTGAGCTGATCTTATAAGTTTGTCAAGACTGCGGCTCAGGGGTATATTCTTGTGTCTCCTAGTTGCTTTGCCCAGCTTCTTAAAGAAGGGGGGAAAAACCTGTCTATCCTTTTCAACCACCCACCCTGCTTTGCTATCCAGTATTTATGTCTTCCTTGTTCTTCTGCCTGCTTAGCTTCTCACCTACCAGTTCTTGGTCCCTAATTGCTTCTCCACATGCTCTCTAGAATCCTGCAGCTGGATTCTATTTCATTCACCCTGTATTAAATCCTGATGCCTGCTAGAAACTCAAGCTTAGCCTCAGCTCTTCCTTCAAAAGCTCTGAAATCCAACTGCCACGTGCACTCTCAAATTAACAGGACAAGACAACAGGGCCCTCCTCACTATATGATCCATAAAAATGAAATGATCATGGGGAAATCACAATGGAAGCTTTTAATACTACACAGCAAGTGTAAGAAAAATAGAGACCACTAAGTCATCATTAAATTCAGCTGAGAGTAGAAAATACCTTTATATTAACTGGTAATTTCAAAACCAAGCCAAAGTAGAGGACAACTAAGAGGTGTGACGAAGACACGTGGTCAACATCATAATCGGAGAAAGCAGGAACTGCACGGATGTGGCGGAGACTGCTAACTATCCTTCATGCTCTGTGTTCCCCTTCGTCTGTATTAATGAAACAGTACCCTGACCAGCTCCATCATATTTCTCGGCCTCAAGGATGCTTAGGTACGACCATGTGTGTAATCAAGTTCTCTCCAGTGAGTTTTAGCAAACGTGATACGTCCCTTCCAGGCAATAGCCTGCTTTCTCCACTCTCTGCCTCAACAGGTCTTAGCAACTGGCATCAGATTCAACATATGCATGAAGACAGTGCCTCCAGCTCACTGTGATAGAAACAAGATGGAAGGAACCCGGATCCCCAGATTCTAGCATGAAGCAGAACTCCATACCTGCAACTCCAACTATTTCATGAGAGAGAAAGAATCTTCTACTTTGTATCAACTATTTGCATTCTGGGATCTCTTTGTTACAGTAGGTAGAACTTCCTTAATAATACAGTAGACCTGAGACTATCTCCCTTCCATACTTTTTTTTTTTTTCACTATAGAAATGAAGAAATTGAATGTCAAAGAGGTTAAGCAACTTGCCAAAAAGGCTAATCAGCCCGGCGGCTCAGGTGAAGAGGGAGGTTTCTTCACTTCCGACCCGGTGTATCCCTGGACCATCAGTAGTAACACGAGGCATGACCAGCACATTCCCATTACTGCACCGTGCCCCAGGAATTTTAAGATCTAGAATTCAAGTGCTGACCAAATTTAGGTAACTATGAGTTCTGATGATCTCACCGGTTGCAATTTACTGAAATATATCTAATTGCAACCAAATTCCTGCCTTTATAGTTTAGTTCTTTCTGAGTTTATGTCACATGCTACTTACTCATAGATTTTGAAATGGGAGTCTAGAATAAGACCAAAGGCAGGAAATTCCAAGTTAGAATTGATTGCTGTCCAGGAAAACCAGGCATTAAAGTAAAAAACAAAACAAAACAAAACCACCTCCTTGAATAATGCCTAATTTTTTACATTTTCTCCAATTATTCTCAAATACTCTCTTTGAAGTGTCATGTATGTGTATGTATTTGTGTGTTAAATATATAAGGGAATATAGGTGAAAAAGTTATTTTTAAAAATCTAAAGATTTTACTTATCTACAATTTTTACAGTATCCAATCTAAGTCTTCAAAAGTCTTCAAAGTAGCTCCTTTATGAGATGATTTTTTTTCTGTTACAATTTGTATATATTTCTCCACCTAAAGAATACTCAAATTGTTCTCTACATTTTTAAAATAAATGTCTTATGTTGATATAAAATAATCAAAATAATCTTTACAGGGGCGCCTGGGTGGCTCAGTCGTTAAGCGTCTGCCTTTGGCTCAGGGCATGATCCCAGGGTCCTGGGATCGAGCCCCGCATCGGGCTCCCTGCTCCGCTGAGAGCCTGCTTCTTCCTCTCCCACTCCCCCTGCTTGTGTTCCCTCTCTCACTGGCTGTCTCTCTCTGTGTCAAATAAATAAAATCTTTAAAATAATAATAATAATAATCTTTACAGTATATTTATAATAAAACTGATACCAATCATTTTAAAGACCTTACTGACCAATAAATGTTTAGCTAATCTGAATAGCTAAAATCTCCATATTCATAATCTTACTTCAAACAGCATTCAGTTAACTAGAATTTATTAAAGCACCACAGAACGTAATTTATAGGTATTTTACTTGTATTTCCTCCTCTCAAAAATGACTCCAATTTTGTGCACTGGTTCTCTAAAATAATTTACTTCTTAAATATTAACATGGTACAAACTGAAGTATTTAGGGGGTAATGATATGACATCAAGGATTTTCTATAAAATACTCTGCTTACCCTCAAAGGGATGGGGGAGGGGGATAGTAAATAAAAGAAGAATGTCTAAATGTTGATAATAGATGAGTACATTCAAGTTCATAATACTATTCGATTTTTATGTATGTTTGAAAATTTCTAGAATGTTTTTTAGGCTTTCCCCCGTATAAGGACACAGAGAGAAGTCCCTGCCTATGAACCAAGAAAGAGGGTCCTCATCCAATCATGCTGACACCCTAATCTCAGACTGTTACCCTCCAGAACTGTGAGAATTAAATTTTTTTTAACATCTATTTACCAGAGAGAGAGAAAAAGAGCACGAGCAGGAGGGGCAAAGGGAGAGGGAAAGAGAATCTTCTGCAGACTCCACGCTAAGTACAGAGCCCCACGTGCGGCTAGATCCCATGACCTAGAGACCACAACTCCAGCTGAAACCAAGAGTCAGGCCCTCAACTGACTGTACCACCCAGGCGTCCCTGTTGGTTTGTTTTGTTTTTTAAATTTTTTAAAACTTCATATATTGGTTGTTAGTAGGGGGCAGGCAATATTCTAAGCACTTAGATTAACTCATTTAATCCTCCAATAATTCTATGAGCTAGGTACTCCTTTTGCAGATGAAGAAACTGAGGCACAGAAAAGTTAGACAGATCCAAATCCAAATCCAGACTTTCTGGGTATACATGGACATGGAAAAGCATGGAAAATACAGTTATGGGTGATCTTTATTTTCGCTTGGTTCTATTTTCTAATTTTTTCACAAGAACATTTGTTTCTATCATTTTAAAGAGTTACCAAAATACTTATTCAGATGCTAACATGTTCTTTGGAAACAAAGGATATGACTTCCTGAAACCAAATTACTGCAAGCATACAAATCCATCACTAACAAGTGTCATACAGTGAGCAGCAAACGAGGAAAATGCTAGAAATGATAAAAGATTACTTGGTTAGCCTTTTTACCAATGCTTCACAGAAAGAGTCATACTGAAACAAGGTCAATGTAATTTAACTAGATAGATACAATTAACTTTAGACCGCTTAAAAACTCCTTCCATTTTTAAGGAGGAACATAACCATTATAGTTTTCCCATTTAGACTCCTGGGAAATTTTACACCAAAACAGAAGAATTACACGCACCGATTACAAATTAAATGCCAACATTTTTCTTGCTTGCTACAAACTGACAACTCAACCTCATTTTTTATTTCTCATGAAAACTAAATTATTAAATCCATGGAGAATGTAAGAGTTACAGTTTAGTTATTTTAACTTGCATTCTTAGTACTAGTGAAAGCTGAAGACCAATGAGCAAAGGAATCTTTTTACGGGAAGATTGTAAATTTCCCTGCTGTTACCTAAGTCAATGTAGCCCCCGCGGACACGGAGACTATCTTTACATGCCAGTCCTGGGAGATATAGTCACGAAAACATAATCGCCCTGAAAGAATCATTCTGAAATAAAATAAATAGTGCACCCTGAAGCAACGCCATGTATTTTTTTGCAAACCCTAAGACTGTCCATAACGAAGGTGAGCAAACATCTCTAAGCCGATTATGCCTACAGCCTCATATACTTCTTTCATCGTCATGACAGAGCGACCAGACACAGAGACCAAAGTACATGGGGCTCGGGGTGGGGTGCAGGGGAACAAGGAACAAACCTGGATGCAAATGTGGGCTCCAGCACTAGCCATTAACATTTAGGTTTAATCCCTTACTACTGCGGAGCCTGTTTCCTCCTTGGTTAAATATAGGGGACACCGGCCTCACAAGTGGTTTGAGGAACTATATGAAGTGTGCCTGAAAGCCAAGAGGGTCTTGACATAGCAGAAACTCTGCAAATGTGTCTCCTCCCTCCCTTGATACCATGTGGGATAGTCAAGGGAGGTGAATGATGGATGAGAACTTGAGTTTTAGTGATAAGTAGATTGTCTCTAACCAAAGACCAGAGTGGGATCTTGTACGTAAGTCACCAGCCCCAAAGTCAGAAAATAGATGAGATTTCCACTCAAAATAGAGTTGAATTTTAACTTACCTGCTGAAAACTTTTCCACAGTTTCCCACGACACTTTGTAATAAGACAATAAAAACTTCTTAGCACGGCCAAAGGGTCCTACATGATTGGGTCTCACAGCCCTCCCTCAGTCAGAGAGCTTCAGCCACCATAACCTCCAGCTCGCTCCGTTGAAACCCCCAAGCTCTTTCCAAGTAGAGGTCTGGAACTCAGGACCCTCAGCCTCAAGCGTTCTTGCCTTCTTGTTCCAACAGTTGACTCTTCCCGCCCTTCACATCTTCCCTTGAGCCTTCCCTATCCCCTCGCCTCAAGTAGCTCCCCACCTGCTCTCCCAGGGACCCACCTCCGTATTTGTCACAATCTCAAACGATCATCACTTACTTATTTCAGCTGCCCCCTCTACCTCCTAGTGAAAGGCAAACTCCTTGCATGCAGGGACCTGGTCTTTTTGACCACTGTAACCTCAGCATAGAAAAGTACCTGTTCCATAAAGACGCACTGAGTAAGCAAAGCCAGAACTAGGATTCAGAATGCCAAGTTGGACGAGACCGTTCCTCCCTGTCAAGCACGCCGCAAAACCCTTTAAATAACTAATCCCGTTGGATCTTCACAGTAACTCTGAGGTAGGTATTATTAACTCCCACTTCCCACATGAGAAAATAGGAGCTCAGAGAGGAAGCCACTTGCCTGAGGTTATACAGTGGTATTAATAGCCAGGATTTATTGAGTTTCACCATGTGCCAGGCAGGCACTGTCGAAGCCCTTTCCATGTCTTCTCTCATCCGATATTCAAAACAACCACATGACATGAGTACTATTATTATCCTCATTTTCATATGAAAAACCAAGGGAGGCAAAGAGAGGTCAAAATTAATTGCCTAATTATGTAAGAAGCAGAGCACGAGCATGAACCGTGCAATCTGCCTCCGGAGCTCACATTCTTAACCACTACTCTATAAAGTAGAGTTGACACCGAGTTTTTGTAAAATTAAGATAGCCCATTAAAGCGCTTTGCTCATAACCAGGCACATAACAAACACTTTTAAAACGTTAGCCATTATTATTCTGAGTCTGAATCCAACACCTTGCTTTTTCTATTACATCTTGCTGCATCCCAGGGAATCAAGCATCTCTTTCAAAAAAAAAACGAAACAAAACAAAACGAAACAAAAAAAACCCTGGGTATGGATCTACAGTGTTAAATCAGGTTACCAAAGTAGCTCATCAGCATATGCAAACAGCTCTGCACCTCTGTATATACTGCAATCCCAAAAACGTGTGGGCGAGTCTAATGTGCAAAAGTTACATATTAAAGGCTGCCCGGGGCACCTAGCTGGCTCAGTCGGTGTTGCATGCAACTCTTGATTTCGGGGTTGCAGGTTTGAGCCCCACGCTGGGTGTGGAGATTGCTTACAAATAAAATCTTTTCCAAAGAGGGGGGAGTCCCATGCCGACCACAAAACACGAGAATGATCCACCTAAACCTACCCTCATCCTGTGGCACCATCACCTGCGGTACGTCTCCCGCATTCGTGTGTGTTCTCGATTTTGTATTTTCATCTCATCACTGACCATTCAGGTTAGGTCCAAAGGGTCTCTAATGAAGAATAAAGATTGGCTACTTTTGTCACGGTGATTAGAGTGGATCTTTAGTTTGGTCCATGCTTCTTGCTACTGACAACAATTCCATATTTACATCCCCACCCCGTTTTTTAGCACACACAAAGCAGTCTGTTAAAAAACCATTTTCCATTTTTTAAAAATAAGTAAATATTCATTAAGAGAGATGAAAGCAATTATTTGCCCAAACAACTGCTCAAACACTACCACACAGACACAGATGGCTACGCTTCCGCAAATGAACGCTTGGCTGGCAGGTAGCCCCGCCATGTGACAGGTCGAAACACAGCTCCACGAGACACGGAAATTTCTGTGTGGGTGAGTTCACTTGTAAAAACACCAAGTTTGAAATAACGGTGGAATGTTCTGGAAAAGCCAAACGGAAGCCACTGCATGTTCCTTCTCAGCTCCCAAAGCTGGCTCACAAAACAGGGCTTAAACTACAATGTGGCATCATCTTCCAGGCAAGGAGAAGAAGAGGATAAGGTGAGGAGGGGTCTCATTGCAGAGCTAGGCTCAGTGCATTTCGAATGTCCCTTCCAGCCCTGAGAAGATTGTCAGCAGTCCTCAAGATGTAGAGCTCGTTATGGAGGGGCTGGCTTCCATCCACACAGCAGCTGTACCTGCCCAACACTAGTGAAGAAGTACGGCAAGCAGGAAGGGTTCCTCACTGGCCGAGCCTGCTGCGTTTTTTTCCCCTGGCCTTTTGAGTTTCTTGAGGGAAGCAGCTGGGTCTTGTTCACTGCTGCTGGGCCTGGGGTGCAATAAGCGGTTAGTATTTTTTGAGTTGTTGTGTTTAGCACAGTAGCTAACACACAACAGACTCAAAAAAATGTTAGAATCAGAATTCGGCTGTTTCTTTTGCTTTCAGATCAGCTTTCCAAAACAGAAACTGAGAAAGAGAAGAATCTGCAATCTTTCTCACTAATTAAGACTCACGGAACAAAGAGCCAAATAAATTAATAAGAACCAGAAGGAGAAAAATAAATACGTAAACAACTTTATTGTCAAATTAACACAGTAACCTGAGTTCACTTACCAATGCATTCAGGGTTCGAAAATAATTCATTCTTTTTAGACACACCCCTTCCTCCCGGCTTTTCTTTCTTTCTTTTTTTAACTGAGCAAATAACTTTCATATAGGTAGTATAAAGATGTACCAAGTCCAAATCCTAAATCAGCAGAATCCAGATTAATGAGATTTTATTACACTGTTATTCATTTTGGTACATTTTCTTAAAAAAGGGGAAAAAAAAGGTCAAAGAACACATGCAAAAGCTCACAAGACGGGTTCTTCACTGTTTCCAGCTGAATCTAATAGAGATGGAAAATGGGTCTTTGTTACTTGACTACATCATAAGTTTTACATGAATGCTTCGGTTGACGGCTATTATTTATCATAGCTATGCTCTTAATCTGTTATGTATTACAACCCTTTAGAAACCCACAGTATCACCTCTGCATATTTCCCACTGGGGTAAAAGGCATTTTAAGCATGTAATTACCCAAAGAAGTAACATTTACTAATTTTCTATTACACAGCCAGCATTACTCATGGCTGTTTTTATTTGTAGGGTGCTTAATAATCAGAGACTAGTTAACCTTCACAACCGTCCTGGGCAGAAGTCCATTAGTAAATCATTTCACATTAGCACGGAGACACCAAGCAGCATTTGCAAGATGAGAAGAGGCTCCTGGAAAATGCGGATATCCAGCTGGCAGAGTACAGCGCGTAGAACGTCTTTCAGATGGTTCATTTTAAGATCATTTTAAGATTTTATTTATTTATTTGACAGAGATAGGGACAGCCAGCGAGAGAGGGAACACAAGCAGGGGGAGTGGGAGAGGAAGAAGCAGGCTCATAGCAGAGGAGCCTGATGTGGGGCTCGATCCCATAACGCCAGCATCACGCCCCGAGCCGAAGGCAGACGCTTAACTGCTGTGCCACCCAGGCGCCCCTTAAGATCATATTTAAACAAAGAAGAGCAGGAGGAGCTGATGGAAGAAGAGGAAGAGGAAGACCTCGTGAGAATTTTAACGTCATCAGTTTTAAAACCAATACATAGAATTTTTTATGTACAGTTTCCATGGAACTTTCCAACGCAATGTTGGACGTAAATGACCGGCTAGCTGACAGAAGCCGCTCTACGGACCAGCAGCTCACAATAAAGCCAGTGTTCAAAGAGCTTCATTTCCCAAGACTACTTCTGCCTCTCAGCCCAAATCCCAACACTATGAAATTGCTCCCAACCTGGCTTACCTCCAAACTGATGCCAATGTCCTCAAAGCCACAGAAAGAATCTAGAACCAGCATGGCCCCCAGGACCGCGAGAGCCTCCCCAAGTCCTACCCACCAAACTCAATTCCACAGGGAACTTAGCACACGAAAGCTGAAAGTCTGCGGTGGGTCAAAACTAGCCCCCTCTGTATGGGAGCGGGCAGCCAAGGTACTACTAGCCGAACACTGGGTCTTAACGTTTGGCGTTTCTTGGCTACATGCCAAAGAGTGGCACAGAGTCTTCAAGTCCTACTCACTTCCCATTTCGAAAGTATGAGAATGCAAAAGGCTTAAAAGCAACCGCCTTTTGTGTAAAATTATTCACTGATTGATCGAAGAGTAACTAAGGAACAGGCAGATAAAATATTGATCAGTTATGTCAAACACATTTACAAAGAGTTTTAATAGTATAAGGAAACACAATAAAGAAAAAGAAATTATTACACACAATCATGAACACAACCTATATATATATATATATATAATATAGAGAGAGAGAGAGAGAGAGAGAGACATAGGATTAAGAAAAAGAAGTGTATATGCAAAAATATTAACAGGTTCCTGTCTGGAGAATAAGATCATGGGTGAACACAACCTATGACATTCCTCCTTATACTTGCTACATTTAATTCCGCCCCCCTGCAATGGGCATCCATTACTTTTTTTACACTACGTAAAAATTATTAATTCTCTTCAAATAAAGCCATACGGTCAGTTTTGGGGTCTCAATAAAAAAAAAAATGGTGATCTTATTTATTCACTTGCAACCATGGTCTTTTATCACTGTCTAAAGAGGCAGTTTCGCCACAGTGCACACCAAGATAAAAGTCTCACTTGATCCAATTACACTGCTTATTAAGAGCTATTTAATGAGAAAGTCACACCTTTGAGTTATTAGAAGCTATAATGGTCCTGCAGAGTTCCAAACAAGTAAGCTAACAGAATTACCTTTGATTCTAAATTGTTTGCCAGCAAATTAATCCATCTGTCCCTGAAAAAAATTAAGTGATCCTCCAGTGTGTTCAACTTTCTCCAATCTCATTTTAACCAAGTACGTTAGCAGCAGTTGAGAGAGTAGGTATTTTTTAACAGAGTTATTGTAATAGTAACAGATATACAAAGAAATGCACATGTTTAATGTGGACTATGTGATGAGTCTGGACATATGCAAACAGCCCCGGGATACCATCAGCAAAATCAAGGCAATACACATGCAACACCTTCCAGAGCTTTCTTGCGTCCTTTGGTTTTTGTCTTGTGTTAAACTTCACATGAGATCTACTCTACTAACAAATTTAGTTCACAATATCATATTGTTGTACCGTATCTCTCTAGAACTTACTCATTTTAGCATAACTAAAAGTTTATAAAAGTACGTATATTTAACTGCTTATAGTACAGAGAGTTTATTTTCTTTTAATTTTCCAAACGCATATACAACCTTATACCCCCCCCCAAAAAATTACATCATCAACAGATAAATTTTTACGGCAGTCTTATGTTTTGGCATCTGTCAAAGAATAAAGAAAGGCCTTTTTGAAAGAGTAACATTTGGACAGAGACCGGAAGGAAAAGACCACTCCCGACAGAAGGAACACTAAAGGGCAACAATGTTGAGGTGGAAGCAGGCTTAGCAAGTTCAGGGACGACCAAGGACACCAGCACGGTTGGTGCATGTGAGCAAGCTGGGCTGGGGGAGAGAGGACAGAGTGACCAGGGGCCCAGATCACATAAGTCCCCGCAGGACGCTATGAGCCTGTGGGGCTCCTGAGTGAAACCGGAAGTCCTGAAGGGTTTAGGACAGGGGCATGGCAGACTTGACTGTCATTTTTAAAAGAGCATTCTTTTCTCTGAAGAACAGACCACGAATAGGCAAGGATGGAAAAAGTGAGGCCAGTGAGGAGGTTATAGCAACAATCTGGGAAGGAAACCATGTTGCCTGGAGAAGAACAGCAGCAGAAATGGTGAGACTAGGTCAGACAAAATTTGCTAACGGATATTATGTGGAAGGTAAGAAGAGCAGAGGAGGACACCGAGGTTTTTAGTTCAGACAACGAAAGAAAGCAGCAGTCATACCAAGATACACAAGACTAAAGGAGTCACTCATCTGTTTTTAAAACAATACAGCACGCGCGCCTGGGTGGCTCAGTCAGTTAAGCGTCTGCCGTTGGCTTAGGCCGGGATCCTGGGGTCCCAGCATCACACCAGGCTCCCTGCTCAGAGGGGAGTCTGCTCTCCCTCTCCCTTCGCCCCTCCCCCTGCTCATGTCTCTCGTGCACTCTCTTTCTCTCAAATAAATAAAACCTTTGAAAATAAATAAAACAATGCAGCAATGCACAAGTCTCCTACGTCCTTGGGGTACAATTTTTGTCCATGCCAACAAGGAAAGGCTACATGACAAAGGGTGCAAAGTTCAGAGGACAAACTTCGTATACTTCTTAATTTTATTTGAGGCCAATCTTGACTACACACAATAAATGTGAAAGTGTGTACGCTTAGCTCCAGCCCGCATTTACACTCAGCTCATATCTAATACCAGTGCTCTGTCCACACTGCCACTGTCCTACCCACTTTCCAATCCCCAGAAGGCCTCTGTGGCCCACTAGGCCCTAAGGAGAGAGTGGAGACAGGTAAACTAGTAGGTAGGTGAGTAGATAATCCCTACCTCCCCACTCCCCCACCCTTCATCGCCCATTCTCCTTCATATCTCCTTCCAAGCTTTACATTAAAGCTCCAAGACATTCTAAAACTTTGGCAAATGGGAATATATTAAGAATTGGGGGAGTAGGGAGGGAAAAATTTGGTTGTGAAGTGATACTGTGAACAGAAATGTAAAGAAAATCTAAATGTATTCATTTCTTTAAAAAAAAAATCTTTAGGGGCGCCTGGGTGGCACAGCGGTTAAGCGCCTGCCTTCGGCTCAGGGCGTGATCCCGGCGTTATGGGATCGAGCCCCACATCAGGCTCCTCCGCTATGAGTCTGCTTCTTCCTCTCCCACTCCCCCTGCTTGTGTTCCCTCCCTCGCTGGCTGTCTCTATCTCTGTCAAATAAATAAATAAAATCTTTAAAAAAAAAAAAAAAGAAATTCTGAAATAGGGAGGGACTGAGTATCAGAGAATCTTGAGAAATCAGTGTTACTTTTACTTTTGTTGGGTATGATAATGGCACAGAAATTATGTTTTAAAATAAAACATTAAAATTAAATTGTTACACTTAGGAATAATTTTTAGTTAAAATAATTTAAAATATTAATTAAAAATAATTACTTTTGCAGAAAAAGCCGAAGGAGGAAAAAATGGTAGAGAAACAAAACAAGATCAACGAAACGTTAATTTTGTTTAAGTTCATTTATTATAGTCCCTATTTATGTGTGTGTGTTCCAAAATTTTCCACTGGAAAACTAAGTAACTGGAGACTGTAAGATTACAATGTGAACTGATGAGAAAAAAAATTATTATCATTTGCAACGGCCAATCAATGTGAATGAAGACTTCCTTGACACTACACAACAAAACCAAAATACAAAAATAAATTGGAGGCTGAGGCAATTAAGAGATTATCCGTTTCATTCATAATCACTAATTTCAAAGGTTATGCTCACGCTTCACGGGTCACCATGATTTAAGACTATGCTATAAATTAGAATTTAACATAACTCTGTTTTGACTGAAAAACTATCTCCTTTACCCAAAGTTATCGATAAGGAAAAGGTCCAAGAGTTAAGAGGTTTGGAAAATTTTCTGTCTCAGACTGTTCCTTTCATATATTAAGTTTCAGCTTTGCTTTGAACAAAAATGCTGTGATTTACACCTCAAAGTGCAGAAGGTGCTAGTAAGCACCTAAAGAGCAGGTTTTCTCTGTAGCTGATTGGAGAACAGGACACTCTACTTCCAAACAATAAAGAGCCTGGATGTGGAAAAACACTTTGGCGAGCAGACCTCTAAAAAAACAGAGGCTCACAGAAGTACTTGCGAAAAAGAAGTACTTGAAAGAAGAGGCCACAAATTTCCTCAGGTAATAGCCAGAAATCTGTTCCAAGAGCTTTTCCATAAAACATGGAAGAGATACCCAGATACCTGAAAAGTTTGGTACCAAAATCCTACCTTTCGTTCATTGGACAAATATTTATTCGATGCTACCTTGTGTCAGATGCTGTACTACGCACTGGAGATACAAAAGTCCCTGCCTTGGGACACCTGGGTGGCTCAGTCGGTTAAGCGTCTGCCTTTGGCTCAGGTCAGGATCCCAGGGTCCTGGGATCAAGCCCCACATTGGGCTCCTTGCTCAGCGGGGGTCTGCTTTTTCCTCTCCCTCCCAGCCTCATGTGCGTGCGCTCTCTCTCTCTCTCCTCTCTCTCTCTCCTCTCTCTCTCTCTCCTCTCTCAAATAAATAAAATCCTTTAAAAAAAAATTTTTTTAAAGTCCCTGCCTTTACAAGGGATTACATTCCTAGTACAGGGAAAACAAAAATAAGCAAAATAGTAGATGATACAGCATTTTATAAGTTAAGGGCCATATACAAAAGTAAAGCAGGAAAGGGGGATAATAGAAAGGGGTTCTAATTTTACAAAGAATGGTCAGTGAGAAGCTCACGGAGGTGACACATAAGCAAAGACTTTAGTGAAGTAAAGGAGTCCGGTCTCTAAGAAGAGGATTCCAGGCAGAAAGAAGAGCAATACAAAAACCATGGTGGGAGCATGTCTCCTTTAGGTCTGAGGAACAGCAGAGGCTAACAGAGCGGGTTTAGTGAGTGAGGGCAGAGTAGCTGGAAATGAAGTTAGAAATGCAACAAAGGGGGTCAGATCACGGCAGACCTCAAAGACCACGCCAAAGACTTTGCCTTTTACTTTGGGTAGCAATGCGAGGCCCTTAGAGGGTTCTGGAAGAGTAAGAGGAGAAATCTTTTTTTTTTTTTTGGTCAGAAAGAGCACGAACAGGGGGAGCAGCAGGCAGAGGGAGAGGGAGAAGCAGGCTCCCTGCAGAGCAAGGAGCCCAATGTGGGGCTTGATCCCAGGACCCTGGGATCATGACCTGAGCCAAAGGCAGACACTGAACGGCTGAGCCACCCAGGCATCCCAAGAGGAGAAATCTAACGTGTGTTATAAAAACAATCACTTTGGCTCTTCTGCTGACAATATTTCAGGGGGCAAAGAGAGAATAGAACAATTAGAAGACTATGGTAGATTGCACAAAATGCCCCAGATTCTTCCCAATTCCTGTATGCACATTTCTTCACAAAGTGACTTCCCTGCTCCCCTCCTAATCAGGCAATCTACTTCTCCATCCCCTTGAATCTGGGCTTCTTTTTGACTGCTTTAGTTAGCAACAGAGGAAGTGACGTTGTAGGCTTTCTTAGTCCTAATACCATGCTGCTTCCTCGTGCTTTCTTGTTTCCATTAGACTACCATGTTAAGAAGCATGGGATAGCCTGCTGGAACCTATGTAGCAGAGACACGCCATCCCAGACGAAACCTCCAAACCTAGTCCCCATTTGCTACAGGAGTGCGCCCAGGCAAGACTAGCAAAAGAACTGCCTCCCCTCCCCCGCCTCAAACCCAACCCAAATTGCCAACCCCAGAATCATAAGCTAAAAAATGATTGCGGCTTTCCCCCACTAAATTTTGGAGGTGGGTTGTAACAGCTAACCAATATAAGGCCATTACCGCATCACACACATAGACAATAGGGCTTAGACTAGACTGAGAGCAGTAGGTGAGAAGTACTCAGATTCTAGACATATTCTGAAGGTACAGCCAACAGGCTTTCCTGATAGTTTATGTGTGGATTGTGAGAGAAAGAGAAGAGTCAAGAATGACACCCAGGTTTTTGCCCCGAGTCCCGGAAATGAAGGAGTTTCTATGAACTGAGATGAGGAAGACCACAGATGAAGCACGTTTAGGGAAGAAATCAGAAACTGAGTTTGAGATTTCTATTGGTTATCCAACTAGAAATGCTGAGTAGGTATCTGGATACAGAGAGTCTGGATTTCAAAGGACGAGGTCCAGGCTAAAAATATAAATTGAGCAGCTAACAGAGTATCACCAGTATTTCAAGACTGATATGACTGAGGGACCATGAGCTCTAATGACTGAGCCCAGCAGCGCTCTAACGTTAAGAGATAAGAAGGAACCAGTAAGGGAGTTGAAAGGGGGCAATCAGGTAGAAGGAAAACCCAGGAATTGTGGCATCTTTGATAATTACGGGAAGTGTTTCAAGAAGCAGCACATGACCAACTGTTTCAAAAAATGCTGATAGGAAATGGTAACTACACGAAGGCTGGAGGTGGCAGCTAACACAATGGCGGTAATCATTTTGCAAATTACAAACGTATCAAATCAACAGGTTGTATGCCTTAAACTTTCACAATGTCACGTGTCAATTATATCCCTAGAAAGTTGGGGTGGAAATGCTGATTGGCCAGGTAAGAGATGAGGATTAAAAAACAGACCTTTGGATTGAGCAAGATTGAGCAAGTGACACATTAGTGACTTTGAGAAGAGCAAATTTTTTCGGAGTGGTAAGAGAAGCCGGATCAGAGTGGGTCTGAGGGAGAATGAGAAGAAAATTATCGGACACATGAGTATAAGATCTGCCATAAAGGGAAAAAAAGAAACTGTGTGGTGGCATAAGGGGGAAATGGGGTCAGGACAGGTAATTTTGTTTTTAAAGATTTTATTTTGTTAAGTTTTTATTCAGGTAATCTCTACATGGAACGTGGGGCTCAAACTCACAACCCTGAGATCAAGAGTCACATGCTCCTCCAACCAAGCCAGCCAGCCACCCCTTTAAGATTTTTAAGTAATCTCTACACCCAATGTGGGGCTCAAATTTATAATCCCAAGATCAAGAGCTGCACGCTCTACCTTCTGAGCCAGTGAGGGGCTTCAAAAGGTAATTATTTTCTTTTTTTTTTAGTAGGCTCCACATCCAGCATGGAGCCCAATGTGGCACTTGAACTCACGGCCCTGAGACCAAGACCTGAGCTGAGATCAAGACTCGGACCGACTTAACCAACTGAGCTTAACCGACTGAGCCACTCAGGTGCCACCATCAAAAGGTAATTATTTTAAGATAGGAGAAATAATAGCATGTTTACATACTGAAGGGAATAATCTAGTAATGAGGGAAAATCCAATCTTGCAGGAGAGACACTGAGCCAGATCTTTGAGTGGGTGAAAGGAACACGATCTTATTATGCACGATCTTATTATTATGCACGAGTGAGGAGCTGTCCTTAAAACACCGAGACTATCCAACGTGACTCTAGGTCCTAAAATAGCAGGAGGGAAATCAGAGGAAAAGGCGGGTACGCCCGCCTCCCACTAACAACAGACGACAGCTAGCACGTGTGATGAAAAGTATTTTGGAAGTCCGAAGTTCAAAAGGAAGTACAAAAAGCAAAAAGGCCATTGCCTCTCCTTCTCCGACAAATAACAAATATTCACTGGCGACATAGGTTATTCTTAAATTTAGAAAAAGTACTCTATCTGCTGTCCTACTATAAACAGAAACTAGGATGATTTGATGGGTAAAAGCTGGTAAGAAGCCTCATTCAAACTTGACAAGCAAACTGCTATTTGTAACTCCATCCAAGTACTAACCAGGCCCGACCCTGCGTAGCTTCCGAGATCAGACGAGATCGGGCGCGTTCAGGGTGGTATGGCCGTAGACTGTAACTCCAAAGGAGCCATATGCTTCAGCCTTACACCCAAGTCGAACCTCTTCCTAATCTGCCTTCCTCTTCAGTAAACACGAACCAGTCCTCACCTTTTGGACTCTAATACCATGGTCAGTGAACTTTCTTATTAGATGCTCAGTGACCTCATTAGGTGTTCCCCCTACTACTCAGCCCTAATGAAAACTATACTCTCCTTCTTTGGGGCCACTTCAGTGAAAGCTAATCGTCCTTCCAAGCTCCAAGGCCCAGAAGAACACTTCCTTACCATCGACCCCCATTCCTCTGAGGGCATGCCATCCAGTTATCTTCATCTCCCTTATATACTGATTACTACTATAGGTGATCTAAAACCTCGGAAACCATTGTCCACCTCTCCACTCTGGGCACCATGATCTTCTGAGGTCCATGCCCAAGGTGAGTGATTCATCCAACATACCGGTCTCACTGCTCTTGAGTATCTCCATGTCACCTCCATTTTAGCCATCTACATCCATGGCCAAACCTACATTCTATTAGCACCCTAAAAGCTTAAACTCCAATATTCTTCTCTGAGTCCACGGTACTTCTATCAGCTACCTCCCTTATACCTACATACACTTGTATATTTACCGCACCCAGACTTCTGATCGCTTGAACTGATTATTTTTTCGTTTAACTTCTTAGTAATCTCTACACCCAACGTGGAGCTTGAACTCATGACCCTGAGGTCAAGAGTCACATCCTCTTCCAACTGGGCCAGCCAAGCACCCCTGAACCAATTATTGTCTTTCAATCTTTCAGCCTCCTCCTGCTTGGTCACCACCTCCATGCAGTCCAAACCTCACATTCCATCACTTCAACCACTGTCTTGCTAATACTTCGAGCTCAAATGCATTCCTACCATATGTACATAACAAAATCCAAATACTGGATCATTCCAACTATTCGAAATCTTTGGTTCTACTGACTTTTGCTACAGAAAGTCGCACAATTATATGAACTAGTAAAATTACAAACTAATGATAATTTTTTTTTAAAGATTTATTCATCTGAGAGAAAGCCGGGGGGGCGGGGCGCAGAGGAAGAGAGAAAGAATCCTCAAGCAGACTCTCTGCTGAGCACGGAACTCAACAGGGGCTCTATCCCAGGACCCTGAGATCACGACCTGAGTGGAAATCAAGCGTCAGATGCTTAACCAACTGGGCCACCGAGGCACCCTTAAACTAATGATTCTTGCCTATCTCGTAGACCTCCCTAAAACCTGTAGTGAGCTCTCTCTTCCATTCTCCATGGTGTTTAACAGTTGACCATTCTCTCCTAAAATCCTCTGCCTCCTTGTCTTCTAGAGCTCCAACGTCCATTAAGCTGTTCCCTCTCATCCTTTTTCATTGGACCATCTTCCTTATATGATGGTGCTTCCCAGAGTTTCTATTCTGTTTTATTCTTTTTAAGATTTATTTATTTATTTTATTTTATTTTATTTTATTTTATTTTATTTTATTTGACACAGAGAGAGAGAGGCAGGCAGAGGCAGAGGGAGAAGCAGGCCCTCTGAGCAGAGAGCCTGACATGGGACTCCATCCCAGGACCCTGGGATCATGACCTGAGCCGAAGGCAGACGCTTAACTGACTGAGCCACCCAGGCGCCCCTGAGTGTTTTATTCTTTCTTATTCTACAAACTCTCCCTTAGGTATCTACATCCATCTGCACCCTGTTTTATCACCTGTATTATCACCTACATGCTAATAACAGCCAAATCTCCATAGTGCATAAAATCCTCTCCTCATCCCTAGACCAATGGAGCCACAGGGAACAGCACCAACTGTGTGAGCCAAAGGCATATCCAAGACTGATCTTGGTCACCAGCTACCCCACACATGATTCCTACCTTGGGCAGTCATAAAGCTAGGAGGTATCTTGACTCCACCTTTTCCTCAATCCGCATATCATAATGGACACCGTTTCATCATCTTAACACATCCTGGATCCACCCTATTCTCTCAAGCCCCGCTGCTAATTTGGAGCTCGATCACACTGTGCTTTCACAAATGGGCCTTGCTTCACTATAATTCATTCCTCACCTTGCCACATGAAACTGATCTTACCTTGCTTGAACTTAAAACTTCTTACCCATGGATAAAATTCAAAATCTTTAACACGGCAGGAAAGAGGGCCTTTCATTATGGGCCTTTTGTTTACATATTCAACCTCCTCTCTCTGTCCTCCCCTTAATACATTAAGAAACTGTTTCGTCAGGGGTGCCTGGGTGGCACAGCGGTTAAGCGTCTGCCTTCGGCTCAGGGCGTGATCCCGGCGTTGTGGGATCGAGCCCCATATCAGGCTCCTCTGCTATGAGCCTGCTTCTTCCTCTCCTACTCCCCCTGCTTGTGTTCCCTCTCTCGCTGGCTGTCTCTATCTCTGTAGAATAAATAAATAAAATCTTTAAAAAAAAAAAAAAAAGAAAGAAAGAAAGAAACTGTTTCGTCAGGGCGGCTGGGTGGCTCAGTCGTTAAGCGTCTGCCCTCGGCTCAGGTCATGATCAGATCAAGGCCCGCATCAAGCTCTCTGCTCCACTGGAAGCCTGCTTCTCCCTCTCCCACTCCCCCTGCTTGTGTTCCCTCTCTCGCCATCTCTCTCTCTGTCAAATAAATAAATAAAAATCTTTAAAACTTTTTTTAAAAAACTGTTTTAAACTTTTAAAACATTCACAATTATAACATTTGTTCAACATGCTTATTGGCCAAATTAGCAAGCAGTCATTCGTCTGACCAAATGAGATTTGAGGATACAGTTTAATGCACTGAAAAGAACCGAAATCTTCAGTTTAGAAGCTTGGGTGAACTGCTTCATTGGTTCCCAGGCAAATGAAAAGATAAATCTCTAAATAAATAATAATAACAGCTGACTACCTACGCAGCTTGGATTTTCAAATTCCTTGGGCCTAAAGAAATGTTTTCCCATCATGAACAAGGCAAAACTGCATGGTATTTAATATCAAAGCTTTTGAACATCTTCAAAATATAACAATTAAAGTAACTCAGTCTAACTGAATGAAAGCAAATATAAATTTAACAAAATTTCAAAATCATAAATGCATTGTTATCACTTCCAATGTGATTTGAAATAGGGTAAAATATTATGAAGTCAGGAGTACCTTGGGTACCCAATTTATAAAAACAACGTTCAATCTGTTGTTTGAAAATAGATGGGCTCCTCCACATAGCTTGAAAGTTTATTTCAAATAATTTAAATAGGAGAAAAACTGATTAATATCCTTTGTCCTATAAGCTTAGCAAATCTTGTTTCCTATCATGTACAGATAGCAGACACTGGGGTAGCCAGGTGGCTCAGTCGGTTAAGTTTCTGCCTTCGGCTTGGGTCGTGATCTCAGGGTCCTGGAATCAAGCCCCACGTTGGGCTCCCTGCTCAGTGGGGAGCCTGCTTCTCCCTCTCCCTGCCACTCCCCCTGCTTATGCTCGCTTCACTCTCTCTCTGCTCTCTCTCTCAAACAAATAAAATCTTAAAAAAAAAAATAGTACACACTACCTCGATTCAATTTATCATGAATTATGAATCACAGACTTATATTATACCTACATAACTATACCATATTTTATTATACTACTCATCTCTAGACCAGTAGCACTTTTTTAAAAAATATACAACATAGGGGTGCCTGGCCGGCTCAGTCGGAGAAGCATGTGACTCCAGATCTCAGGGTCCTGAGTTCCTGCCCTATGCTGGATACAGAGATTACTTAGATAAAACTTAAAAAAATATATTCATATATATATTCATATATATATATATAGTGTGTGTGATTTATACACACACAATATAGATTTCACATCTCCATAAAAAAACATGTATTACCCACATGTAATGTGATCAAAAATTAAATTATCATCCTGGGTTTCTTTTTTTAAGAACCATTAATAGAGGCCTATTGATAGATGAATGGATAAAGAGGATGTACATTTTATTCACACACACACACACACACACACACACACACACACTGGAATACTACCCAGCCATAAAAAAGAATGAAATCTTGCCATTTGCGACACGGATGTACCTAGAAGGTATTATGCTAAGCAAAATAAGTCAGACAGAGAAAGACACCGTATGATTTCACCTATATGTGGAATCTGAAAAACAAGACAAACAAACAAAACAGAAACAAAGTCACAGATACAGTAAACAGACTGTTGGTTACCAGAGTGGGTAGCATTTGGGAAGCGCACAAAATAGGTGAAGGGGATTAAGAGGTACAAACTTCCAGTTGTGACATCAGTAAGTCAAGGGGATGTAACGTACAGCACAGGGACTACAGTGAATAAGACTAAGAATTTTGCATGGTGACAGATGAGAACTAGACTTACAGGGATTTCATAATGTATAAAAATATCAAATCACTGTGACATACACCTGAAATTAATAGGGATATTGTATGCCAATTAGACTTCAGTTTAAAAAAATCAAGTTGTGCTACAGACCCACCAATAATCCTCATGCTATTATTTCCTTACAATTGTATTTTTCATTGTGTTTTTTCTCCTCAAATTTTAAACTAGAAAAGCCTCCTCTTGGATTTTTTCCCCTCAGTTCTTGCATTTCTCTTCAATCTTCCCATCTTGATCTGGTCCATTTCTAGAACTAGAAATGTATAGCAAAAGCAAAATTTTGAAACGCTGCATTTCCTTAAACTTTCCAAATCCTTAACAGTGACATAAACAATTTAATTCACATAATGGTTTGTGGACAACATCCAAAAAGCATCACAAGTCTAAGATTATTATGCCTCAGAACTATTTTAGAAATCATTTTACACCTGCAGGAAGGCCAAACGATTTATTGGTAAACCCCATCAACCAAGCAGCAAATGAGAAACTATTGTTATGGGGTGCCTGGGTGGCTCAGTTGGTTGAACACCTGACTTCGGCTCAGGTCCCAATCTCTGGGTCTTGGGGTGGAGCCGATCAGCAGTGAGTCTGCTTCTCGCTTTCCCACTGCCCCTACCCCTGCTGACTCTCTCTTTCATATAAAAAAATAAAATCTTCAAAAAAAAAAAAAAAGAAAGAAAGAAAGAAAAGCTATTGTTATATCTCTACGGGCATTTTTATTCTCAAACTATTTATTTACAGCAATCAATTCTCAAGGGGGAAGAGCCATTTATTTATGGTTATTAATTCTCAAGGGGAAGTAGCAATCAATTGAAATGCAGTAAATTTTGGCTTGATAAAATAAATGCTAACGTAGACATGATATTGATAGATGTTAGCCAGGTGATGTTAACTACCTAACATTTAACCAAAGTAATCAAGATATCCAAGGCAGAAGTTTTAGCTACCACTAACCTGCCACAGCAATTCAAAATACCTTGAAAATTGCATACTTACCCAATTTTTTAAAGATTTATTTATTTTAGAGAGAGCGAGTGAGAGAACATGAGCGCACATTGGTGGGGAGGGGCAGGGAAAGGGGGAGAGAATCTCAAGCAAACTCCCCACAGAGCACGATGACCTGAGCCGAACCAAGGGTGGGACGCTTAACCAACGGAGCCACCCAGGCACCCCCAATTGTTTTTATATCGCCTTTAAACATAACATTAACAAGCTCCTGGTTACTACATTTCCAAATTTAGATGAGTCATAGTGCTTTGTATGCAGGAACTGAATGTGAATCAAAACTGTAAATATGTACTTGCTTGCTAGTCAAAAAGTAATGTGGACAGATTCAGAAAGATTAAAGCATATAATCATAATATACATTGTGTTTTTAACACGGTCACTTCCCAACTGTTAACACAGTTCAGTAAACATGCCAAGTGCCCCTCCTCTCCTTGAACATACAAAAATTGCAGAATACTTCTAATCCTACCCCCTCACTTTAGATAGGCACCTGAGACCTAGGGTCTTTCATGGTGCAGTTAGTTAGCAGGATTACAACACGGTCTGAAGCTTACTAGAGGTGAAAGTAAGAAAAACCGAATGAGGTCTCAGAATAGCTTTCTCTTATGATATAGAATCAAAAGCTTCCGGACCTCAATCTGGAACCTGAAATTGAACCATCAACAACACAAACAACTTACATCTCAAATACAGACAATAAAACTGGCAGATAAAATGAGAGAAAGGGCAGGGAATGCGCATTTTAGTTTCTGACATAAGACACTGACCA
Organism: Ursus maritimus; assembly: GCF_017311325.1. NCBI lineage: Eukaryota > Metazoa > Chordata > Mammalia > Carnivora > Ursidae > Ursus > Ursus maritimus. Next base: position 13,453,464 of record NW_024424119.1, on the reverse strand, counting down.
TCAAGATATTCATCCAAAAAGTTTGTTGAATGGATGAATGAACGACTGCATGATACTTGATGGGATGACTTCATTGATTTGAGAAGCTCCAATTTCAGGAGCTAAACTGAAGGATCACGATGATGCCAAGGCTGAAATTAAAACCCATGGTGCAACGCACAACTCCTCTGTGCAACACAACAGCCAAGTCTCTGCAAATCTCCGCATAGCTGTTGCAGGCATTTCAAAACATACATTCATACATATATGCTATTTTTTCAGGTAATTCCCGCAAGGGAACACAGAGCCAGAGAATTGAGAAGTCTGAAAACAGGCCCTGCTCACCCATAAGCCTTTGCATTTAAAGTGGACGGGATCTGAGTGAGTCACTGGTGATAAGACCATCCCCCCAGCCAGACAGGAACCGGCCCGGAATCCCCTGCACTGCCTTTAACTGGGGAACCGGTCAGGGGAGAACTGCAACCTGCTGCAGGTAAGTATGCAAGGATCGCGCTGATCTGTTTCCGAGTCAAGATCCCGCTGAGCCCCACCGCAGGCTCCAGAGCCGGCCCCACCCAGGCATCGCGGAGCTCTCCTACGCAGTAGGCCTTGTCCTCCAGGAGTTCAGAGCCCAGACAGGCCAGGACGAGGGCAAGGAGCAAGACCTGTCCCCTTCCTGGCCACCCACGCCCCGCCGAGGCCCTGCCGCCACATGCTCCCCTCTCCCATTTCCCAGCACAGCCCCACGCCCGCTGGGCCTCAGCCGCCCTCCACGCCAAGCTGAGAAGGCCACAGGCAAGTGCGATCCAGCGGCCTCAGAGCACCGGGCAGCGGCCCACAGCTCGCCGCTGCCACCCCGCATCGCTTACCTCCCTTCTGCCACAAGCTCAGCCCCGCGCCGGCTGCCTGACGTGGCCCGCCCCGCCGTCTCGAACGCCTGGGGGGCGGGCATTACGGAGAGAGAACCAATGGACTGCAGACTGCGAGGGTTTGCCCCGCCTCCTCCGGCTGCGGCCCGCCCCTCTTTGCTTTCGCGCACGCACAGCCAAGGCCATGGCCGCGCGCACTGCGGCTGGAGAGTTGGCGTGCACGGCTGAGCGCGTCTCTGCGGGGGCCCGGGGGCAGGAAGAGAGGCGCGCGCAGGTGGGGGTTGTGGAGTTGCACCGCAGTGGGGATTAGCCCACGACACAGGGGATTAAAGGAACTTGCTTGGAGATGCCACTGCAGCGTGCTTGGGTAGTGCTATTGGCAGCCTGCCCTGTTGCAGCTTTTGGCGGTGCAAAGCAGCTTCTTGGTGTTTGGCGATTTTGTTTCCCAGAAAAAATTAGCCCCGATAACATTAAGGATTCAGAAAATGTGATGCGCACAGCCGACCTGTCACTTGGTTCTTCCCCTTGTAGCTGTTGTTTCGTATTTTTACTTCCTTGGCCAACACAGAACACTGCAGCTCTCAATGCTACAACAGTACATCCACCTGTTGGATAGTCCGACAGGACGTTACAGCCTGGGTATTTCCGCTCAGTTAATCTGGGGAGAGCAGGCACACGGCATTGTTGTTGTTGTTATTATTATTATTTTGTCTAATACTTATTGCGTGTCCACCTGTGCATGAACACTCATTTCCAAAGGAAGGTTGTAAAGTACAGGGCACAGGACAGAAGCTAAAGGAGACAGCAGAAAGAAAAAAAAAAATGAGAAAGGGCAGAAAAGAAAAAAAAAATGAGGACGTAATGAAGGAATGAAATTCTAGTTGTGGAAAAATTATATACAAGAGTTAAGACAAGTTGCTCTAGAGAACCTGACTTATCCAGCCGTTTCCAAACTCTGGTACATCTTTAGAAGTAGGTATATAGAGAAGTGGGGAGCTCTTTAAAAAACACCAGTCCCTAGGCCCCATCTCTAGAGATTCTCAATTTAGTAGCTCTGCTGTGAGTCCTTGCCATTGGTACTCCTTAAGTTTCCAAAGTCATTTGAATGTGCTGACAAGAGTTCTACTTCTCATTTGTCGGAAGGATGTGGTTCCCTATACTCCACTTTAGAAAAGTAATTATAGGCCACAGGCCATTTCAGTTCTCTCAATAACCTATTATGCATTCATTCTGTAGGAATTTATCTAAATTAATTTTGAACCTACTTATATATTCAATCTCTGTTATCCTTTGAGAGAAAGTAGTTTTATAAGGCTTATAATTGCCTTCTTGATTTTATGGAATTTGATGTGTTAACCTTAAAAATAAACTGCCAATTATTTTACCAGCAAAAGATGGGTTTAAACAGGAATAGCAGAGAATGGCAATCCAGGACAAGCAAGCTACAGCAAAACCATAAGCAAGTCCAACAAACAAAGAAGAGGAATATTTTTTTATGGAGAAGAAGAGTGAAGTTGAGAGGGGTTGTTTTGAATGAAAATCCACTGGGGGAAAAAAAAGAGTTCTGGGTGATGTTGGTTTCTCCTTGGCTGAGTTTCAGAGGTAGTCGATTTCTTGTAGGAGATGCATCCCCTATTGGGGCCTGTAATTGATGATTCTTTCCTGTTGAATATTCTTCTGTTAAATCTAATCTACATTGAGGGGTGTGGCTTTTCCTTCCAGCCTGCCCTTCAAGCCTCCCAAGTCCACTATAGTGAGGTTTTCCTTAATTAATTTTCACAGATGATATTCCACTTCAGTGTTAATAATTCTAAATGCATCAGCACTTCTTCTAGGACCATTTTAATTCTTGTTTAAAATTCTTTTTCTGGGGGCGCCTGGGTGGCACAGCGGTTAAGCGTCTGTCTTCGGCTCAGGGCGTGATCCTGGCATTGTGGGATCGAGCCCCACATCAGGCTCTTCCCCTAGGAGCCTGCTTCTTCCTCTCCCACTCCCCCTGCTTGTGTTCCCTCTCTCTCTGACTGTCTCTATCTCTGTCAAATAAATAAAATCTTTAAAAAAAAATTCTTTTTCTGTTCCCTTGGGGGCACTTGGCTGGCTCAGTAGGAAGAGCCCTCAACTCTTGATCTCAGGGTCATGAGTTTGAGCCCAACATTGGGTGTAGAGATTACTTAAATAAACCTTAAAGGGCACCTGGTGGCTCAGTCGGTTAAATGCCTGCCTGACTTTGGCTCAGGTCATGATCTCAGAGTTCTGGGATCGAGTACCAAGTCAGGCTCCCCACTAGCAGGGAGTCTGCTTCTCCTTCTTCCTTTCTCTCTGCCCCTTCCTCCACTCATGTGCGCACTCTCTCTCTCTCTCTCATAAATAAAAATCTTTAAAACTAAATAACTAAAACTAAAAAGTTGTTCTATTCCCATGTTTCTTGAGACACATTAGTCAAAATTACAATTGAACATTTAACTATGTGACTAGCAAGGTTCTAAGTATATCAACTCATTTAATCCACAGAACAACTTTGGATACAGTTATTACCCACATTTTATAAATAAGGAATCTTAGGCACAGATTGGGAAGCCTCTTGACCAGGCACATGCACCTAGTTAGTGGCAAAACCAAAATTTGAATCCAGACACCCTGGCTCTCAATAAATAAATTTACTGCCTCTGTTATAGAAAGGGTGGCTTTTAGGAGTACATGGAGAAATGCCCTTTTAAAGAGTAATGGTTAATCTGTGATTTTTCACTTTTTTTTTTTTTTTTAAATAAGCTCTATGCCCAACATGGGGCTTAAACGCACAATCCCAAGATGGAGAGTTGCATACTCTACCAACGGGGCCAGCCAGGTGCCCCTGTGATTTTTTCACTTTTGAAAATTCAGACCCGGGGCACCTGGGTGGCTCAGTCGATGAAGCATCTGCCTTTGGGTCAGGTCATGATCCCGGGGTCCTGGGATGGAGCCCCGCATCGGGCTCCCTGCTAAGTGGGGTGTCTGCTTCTCCCTCTCCCTCTGCCATTCTCCCTGCTTGTGCTCTCTCTCTGTGTCAAATGGATAAATAATATCTTAAAAGAAAGAAAGAAAATTCAGATTCAAATTTTGGGCAGGAATGAGAGACTTAGGTTGTTAATCCTAGAGCCTAGGACTAAACTGACTGCTTGCTACAAATTTTAAGACTAGGCTGGAAGTACACCTCACCTCCTTCTGGGATATACTCTACTCTACTTGTAGGATATACTCTTTCCATAGATGACTATAGTTCAGCAGGGATCATTTCAAACTTTAAATTATTTTGTATCTCCCAAGCATTGTGCTAGATATGAGAGAGAGTACGATGAAAGACACAATCAGAGCCTCAAGAAGCCAGCTCACCCTGGAGGACAAGTCAGATTTATTTGGAAAAGACTAGAGGTGTAGACTTCTTTTTGCGTTAGAGGTATATAGACCTTTAGAACTAGAAAAGGTCTCAGAAGCTGCTAGTCTATGACAAAGTTTTCACTGCCAAGCGCTGAAATGAAAAACAGATAAATAAGGACGTGTATTGCATTTTCACAAAAATAAATTTATTCAGTTTAAAGAATTGTCCTTTTTCTTAAATTAGGCTTTGGTGGTGGTGGTAAGGTTAAAAATGTCCTCTCTTGTATGAAATAATGAATAGATTATAGATGTTGAGGGGCTTGGGGGTTTTTTAATGATCTTAAAGCCCCATGTTGGGTCTCAAAATTGATGTGTTAGTGATTTAGTTTAACCCCGTTAATTTACAGAGAGGGAAGCTAAGATTCCAGACGAGCCAAGTCCAGTCCCCTTTTCTCCTGGGTACTCACAGAAGCAGCCCATTTTGTGTCCGGGGCTAGAAATTTTTTTTAAGTGATAATAACAAACTTAAAAAGAAATGAGGGTCAAGGTTAGACAGCAAAGATTAGAACTGGTTCCGATAGGCCAGCTGTGTTGTTAGCCAGGAGGAAAAGGCTCCTGCCTGCTTAATTAATCAGATTAGCTAAGTAGATTGGTTTCCTTCTGAGCTGAAAGCAAAAAATGGGGCCTGAGGGAATACAGCTCCTGTCTGCAGCTACGTTTTGACTGAGGTAAGACCTAGGAAGGTCTGCTTGATTGAGTAGGGCACACCCACATCTGATGCGGATTTTTGGAGCCCAACGCCGGTGTTTCACTGAGAGTCAGCCTGCGGAGATTTTTTGAAAAAGGGCAGGGACAGGGAGGACCCCCGTGGGAGCAAGGGAAGGAGCATCAACTCCATTCATCAGGTACCCGCAGAGGCTGATCGAGATTTAATACCAAAAGACCCAGGACAGATGGAATTTTCAACTGAGGGATTAAAGCGGGCTTCAAATCTGTATATTATTTTTTGGAAAGGCTTAAAATGTAAATGCAAATGAACTCTTTGCCTTTTAAATATTCCAGACAAACCACTGTCTTGAAGAGGTAAGCAGGCAGACGGCGTTTCTCTGTTCCCCTTCGTGTACTATTTCCCCTGAAGCAGTTCGGCAGTTAGTTCCCTATTGTACCAGACCCTTTAGATAAGTACACTTTTTGAAGTCAGGATAGAAGGGCCTATTGACTTTAACAACAACAAAAGAAAGAGAGTAAGAAAAATGTGTCCACTCCCAAATCATTAACCGAACTGAAAAGAATATGCTAACAAAGAAAGACGCTGTAGTCCGAATGCTGTACTGTAAGGGGAGGTCACGTCACCCACAGCATCAGGAGAGGCACAAAGCCTTGAACTCAGGCCCAAGCATGCTGGGCTAGCTTAACACACCCACACATCCAGCAGCTGGCACGAGACTGGGAGGAGAAATTCTGAACCGAGTCGCACAGCTCCACTGCCGACACATTAACAGAAAGTAATCTTAGTAGATTTAATGAGATGTGAGTCTAGGGCTCTAACGGCTTCCCATTTCTTTCAGAGCAGAAGCCAAAGTCCTTACAAAGGCCAACAAGCCCATACGTGATTTGCCTCTCCTGCACCATGTCCTTCCAGGGCACACACAAAACCAGTTCTGGCTTTGACCTTGCCTTCCACATTCCTCCCCGTCTCGCTGTACTCCAGGAGCCTGGCCCCCTTGCTACTGCAGGATCTCCGCGTTTCTACACACCTTCCCGACTCATACCGTTGGATCACCATACCCGCCAAGATGTTACCTGTTGGGTAAGGCCCAGGTCCCAGCAAGAAACAGCACAATCACATTAAGAAAATTGGAAGACACTTCAATAAGGGCCTATAAACAAAGGTGTGGTCAGGAAATAAAGAGATGACAAGGGAGACTCAGTAATATGGGGGCCCTCCAAAATCACCCCTGTACCTCAAAGGGAAAGGGGAGGAGTTAGCAAACATGGAGAAGGCTGTATACACAGGGACTTCCTGACAGGAACTGGGACCATTAGTCAAGGAGCACAGCCGGTCTGCAGTGATCCAACAGGGAGACAGCCCAGGAATTTATACCATAAGCTCTGTTGTTTTCATTTCTCCTTCTGGATCTTCTGAAGCAAGGGAAGCTCATGCAGCTCAGATAGGTTGGTCTTCTGGAGAACAGTGAAAGGGCAAAAAGAAGATATCTGGCACAATTATCTCCATTCACCCATAACAGTTAGCTTCTGCTGTGTAACAAACCACCCCAGAACTCAGTGGCTTAAAATCACAGACATCTGGGCTACCTGGGTGGCTCAGTCATTTAAGTGGCTGCCTTTGGCTGGGCCATGATCCCAGTGTCCTGGGATTGAGCCCTGCATTGGGCTCCCTGCTCAGCGGGGAACCTGCTTCTCCCTCTCCGGCTCCCCTGATAAAATCTTAAAAAAAAAAAAAAATCACACACATCTATTTCTTCTCAGACTTGTGTAAGTTGCCAAGGCTGTTTTGATATAGGCTGGCTTTGCTGGTCCCTCCTGAAACTACTTACATGTCTGCCGTCAGCTGGCAGCTTGGCTGGTCTAGGACGGCCTCACTCACATGCCTGGGGGTTTGCTCTATGTCAGCTGGGACAATAGGGATGATGTGACCGTGTGTCTCTACTGACTGTCACCAATCACTTTTCTTCCTCGTCAGACACTATTGCTAGAGTAGGCAGTTAGTAAGGTTCTATCAGGATATCTGGAGGCCCACAAACAGGAAGCCACGGCCAGCTATTGAAAAAGCCAGAGAAAGTCAGATCAAACTCAACAGGCCCAAGATGGCTGACAACGTAGGCCAGAAACCCAACCAAACAAAAAGAAAAGGCACAAAACCCTGCTTCCAAGGATTCCCCACCCCAAGTAGTTAATATTCCGTCCCCATGTTAACAACTATCAATAAAATATAGAAACCCAAAGCCCAGGGCACCGCATAAGCTCACCTGCACTCAGGCTCCGTGAGCCTACACTGTGCGCACGCACTCATTCTCACGCCCCTTCTCTCTCTCTCACCCACCCGGTTTCACATCTCCAGAGTATACTTTCACTTTAATAAACTTTCCCGCTCGTGTCGCTTGTCCAATGTGTTGTGTGTCCTTGAATTCTGTCTTGTGACAAGACCCAGAACCTTTGGCAACATCTTTGGGATGGGCTGGGTGGAGGCCTCCGGGCCCAGGGTCTCCCCAATTCACCTGGTATCAAATCCTTGCTAATATCAAGACACATTATTTCAATGGAATTCCCATGTTGAAACAGTCCCAATTTTTATTTGATTCAGTAATGTTCCCAGCCCCAGGGGATGGAACATGATTGACCTACAGCAGAGGTCAACACATTTTTTTTCTATAATGAACCAGAAAGTAAATATTTGAGGTTTGTGAAACAAGAGGCAAAATTGAAGACATTATATAGAAACTTGAATAACAAGAAAGAAAACAAATTTCCACGCAATGTTTACTGATAAAATCCAAACTATGATAATTGAGTACAATAATTTCTGATCTAGGTATACTAATGAGAAGAACAGAATTCTTTGTGAGGGGATAATAGTTCATTAAATTGGAGTTCGAAGTTAGTACCCTATCACCAAACTCAGTTGCAAGAGTTCATCTATTAAGGCTGATCTATGAGATTTTACGCATTTCATCTTTGAGAGTATCTTTTCACACAGATAGGGCCAAATACTTAAATCAACCTATGAGAGTATGATTTTAATTGAGCATATTTATCACTTGGAAGTAATTTACAAAATCCTATTAGATTCTTCTCTTGATATTTGCCAATTACTGTGTCATTATATTGCAGTTTAATCACTTCCAATTGAAGATCCTCAATCGCAAAGTTAAGTAGATTTTGAAATATGGGAAATTCCTTTCCACTTACCCTGAGATCCAAAAATGCTTTTGGAGCTGCAGTTTGAGCTTAGAAAGTATATCCTCTACAAGTTTCTGTGGGAATGGAGATTTGCTTTAAAAAAAAAAAAACGTTGACAGCACAGGAAATCTATTAAACAGCTTGACGTTACTTGTGTTTCAAGCAACATTAATTGTTGTTAAAATGACTTACCAGAGTATAACTTTTACATATAAGTACTGTTTGCCTTGTAATTTTATATTGAGAAACATGATCGAGTCTGCAGCTAAAGCTAATTTTCATAGCCATTCGGTGTTTAATAAAAGTGATGGGAGGAAGTTCTCATTCCAAAAAATTTCAGGCTCAACCCTGAGTTCACAAACTGCAATAAAATGTTACCACTGCTAAGGGATCAAACCGCTGTGGGTTCAGGTAAGTCAGGATACGCAGTTTCTATTTTTGACAAAAGTTCACAGAACCAATGATCCTCAAGTCCACCAGAGTACCTGAAGTTCACTGTGGAGACCACTGGGTCGGCAGTAGAACAAATTCAAACACTTTCTGCAAATTACCCACTGAGGAACAGCACAATGACAAATTACAGGCTTTAAATAGCTACATTTTCACAAGCTCTATACATTTGTTCAACTAAGCCTTTTCTACTCCACACATATTTGTATCCCCATCAGTTGTAAAGCATCTTAGCAGATTCCACTTCAGCTTGTACTGAACTAAGGTTTTCTCAATTTCTTTGAAAACCTACTCACCTATAGTTGTTTCCTGCAAAAAAAAAAAAAAAAAAAAATCATAGAGGTTGCTTCTTCAGTCCCTTCAACTTTAGTACTGATTCCTTGAATAAACAACAACTGATCAGTCCTGGGAACATCTGTCAACTCATCAAGAGCTAAGGAAAACCACTTGAAACCATTTACTTTGTCTTTTAATTAACTATTGATGGTGCTCCCAGTGTCCTCAACTCTTTAAGCAACTATTCTCACTGAAAGGCTAATGGTCTTGAACAAGTGTGTTTTCTGCAGAAACATTTCTTTAGCGGCTGCAATCAAACATGATTTAATTAACTCACCATCAGTAAACAGCTTTCCTTGCTCGACAAACAAATGAACTACTTGGAAACCTACTTTGGTTGCAGCCTTTTCATTTTTGTTTTGGTAAAGAAATTCTGCTGTGATGAGATATTACCTCTTAAATCCTATTTTTCTAGGGTGCCTGGGTGGCGCAGTCATTGAGTGTCTGCCTTTGGCTCAGGGCGTGATCCCGGCGTTCTGGGATCGAGCCCCACATCAGGCTCCTCCACTGGAAGCCTGCTTCTTCCTCTCCCACTCCCCTGCTTGTGTTCCCTCTCTCGCTGGCTGTCTCTATCTCTGTCAAATAAATAAATAAAATCTTTTAAAAAAAAAGTTAAATCCTATTTTTCTTATTATTGCTTTCCTATGAGTTTGGAATGTTGTGATGCATCTGGGAACGTTCACATATATTATAATCATTTAGCACAGGTGGAGTGGCACTGCACCATAATTGCATATTTTTTATAATAATATTTTTTATTATATTATGTTAGTCACCATACAGTACATCCCTAGTTTTTGATGTAAAGTTCCATGACTCATTACTCATAATTGCATACTTCGCCATCTATTTTGATAACAAAGTAATCCACACTCCATTGCGCCTTAAAAGTGTGACGTGACAGGGGAGCGACGTCACCAAAATGTCAAGGTAGACGACCCCAGCTTCTGCTCCCTGAAAAAAATCAACAATTAGCTATCCATTAACAAAAACAGTTCTGGGAGGGCTCTGGAGTCCACTTAAGAAACGTCAGCAACACAGAACAAAAAAGCCCAACAATAACTGTGCACAGAAGGGGGAAGACAACTCCGCTTTGCTGGCATCATCCCATGTCCCGCGCTGGCATTGCTCAGTGCCCGGAGGACATTTCCCAATTAGAAAGCGTTCCCCTCACCAAGAAAGGAAGAGCAGGGTGGGCAACCGGCTATCTCAGCCTTTTGGGACAGGTCATCAGTGTTCCATCTCGTCACTCCACCCAGACCAGGAAAGCAGAGACACCTAGAGATGGCCAGGGACGAAGAAGAAAAGCAGGGGCTGCCACTAGCAGCCACGCCGCTGGATCAAGTGACCTACTTTACAGACAAACTCAGCAGATTGCAAGACTGAAGAAACCGACGGCCCGCACAGCCTGGGCAGAGCCCTGCAGATTTCCCTGTGATGTCACCCCGCAGGTATTCATGGTCACAGATGCCAGTCACCTGGGTCCCTCGCCACTCCCTTCCACCTCTTCCCCCCAGAGCCAGGGAACCACACTGCTGGCCGTCACCGGATTCCATTGAAGGGCACACACCCGGGGGAAGACCGCGCAGACACAGGAGAGCACACCATGACCAGGGCCCACGCAGCTGCCTGGGGGACCAGACCAGGCCCTGTCTTTGGTCACTGGCCTGCACCACTGTGTTCACCCGCAACTAGTCCGTCGTCTAAACACGTGCGTGCCCCAGCCCAGCCCCCAGCACCTGCCTCCACCGCTGTGGGTCTATGGCAAGACCCAGCAGCCATATACTACACCCAACAGTGGAGTTCACCCCCACAGGCAGGGTCCCCACGGCTGCCAGGGATTCCACACTTGGCCCGGGCCCTTGCTGCCTCCCTGGTCCCCACCGCCACATCTGTGGTTACACTTGTAGCTGGTCTCTCCAAGCGCACTAGCGCCTACAGCGGGCCCTCATGGTCACGTGTGTGCCCACCCCCCTGACTCCAGCCACCATCACTGCCTGTCCTGGTCACTAGAAATACCACACACCAAAATGTATGGGATACAGCAAAAGCATTTCCAAGAGGGAAGTTTCTAGGGGTGCCTGGGTGGCTCAGTCGGTTAAGCGTCTGTCTTCCGCTCAGTCCCAGATTCCTGCTCAGCGGGGAGCCTGCTTCTCCCTCTCCCTGTGCCCCTCCCCTTGCTTGTGCACGCTTGCTCTCTTTGTGTCAAATAAATAAAAGCTTAAAAAAAAAGAGAGAGAGAAGTGTCTGCATTAAGAAAAAATAAATAAAGGGGGTGCCTGGCTGGCTAAGTCGGTAGAACATGTGACACTCGATCTCAGGGTTATGAGTGTGAGGCCCACCTTGGGCGTAGAGATTACTTAAAGATGAAATCTTAAAAAAAAAAAAAAAAAAGAAAGAAAAAAAGAAAGAAAGAAAGAAAAGAAAAAGAAAGATGCCAAATAAACAACCTAACTTTATACTTCAAGGAACGAAAAAAGAATAAACTAAGCCCAAAATCAGCAGAAGGAAGAAAATAACGAAGAGGAGAGTAGAAAATTAAAAAAGAAGAAAAGCAATACAAAAGATTAATGAAATTAGGAATTGATTTTTTAAAAAAGATTTTATTTATTTATTTGACAGAGAGACACAGCCAGTGAGAAAGAGAACACAAGCAGGGGGAGTGGGAGAGGAAGAAGCAGGCTCCCTCCCAGCGGAGGAGCCCGATATGGGGCTCGATCCCAGGACTCCAGGATTACGCCCTGAGCCGAAGGCAGACGCTTAACGACTGCGCCACCCAGGCACCCCAAGAATTGATTTTTAAAAAGGTAAACAAAGTTGATAAAACTTTACTAGACTAGGAAAACTAGAAGACGCAAACAAAATCAGAAATGAAAGAGAAGACATTACAATAGATACCACAGAAATGCGAAAGACTGTAAGAGACTACCACCAGCAGTCATACACTGACAGACTGAATAATCTCTAAAGAAATGGAAAAATTCCTAAAACATACTACCTACAAGAATGAGTCGTGAAGAAATATAAAATCTGAACAGACCAGCAATAATGAGTAAGGAGATTGAATCAATTATCAAAAACATCCCAAAAAAGAAAAGCGCAGGACCAGTGGTTTCACTGATGAATTCTACCAAACATTTAAACTAAAATTAATGACAGCTTTTCTCGAACTCTTTCCAAAATTTGAAAAAGGAGGAACACTAACAAATTCGTTTTATGAGACCAATATTACCCTGTAACAAACCGAAATAAAGACATTGTAAGAAAACTACAGAACAAACAAACAAAAAAAACTACAGAACAATATCCCTGATGAATAAAAATGTGAAAATTCCCAACAAAATATTACCAAACTGAATTCAACAGCACATTGAAAGGATTTTACACCTTGATGAAGCAGGACTTATCCTTGAGATACAAGGATGTTTCAACAGATGCAAATCACTCAATGTGATACACCACATTAATATAGAATGAAAGGTGAAAATCATATGATCACCTCAGCAGAGGCAGAAAAAGCATTTGACAAAATGCAATAACCTTTCATGATAAAAATGCTCAACAGTTTGAACATAGAGGAAGCATGAGTCAACATAATAAAAGCCATATATGACAAGCTTGGAGCTAACATCATGTTCTTCAATAAAATGCTGGAAGCTTTTCCTGTAAGATCAGAAGCAAGACAAGGGTGCCCACTCACTCCTATTCAACATAGTACTGGAAATCCTACTCAGAACTATCAGGCAAGGTAAAGAAAGGCATCCAAATTGGAGTGGAAGAAGTAAAATTGGGGTGCCTGGGTGGCTCAGTTGGTTAAGCATCCAACTCTGATCTCAGCTCAGGTCTTGATCTCAGAGTCCTGAGTTCAAACCCCACATTTGGACTATGCACTAGGCATGGAGCCTACATAAAAAGAAGAAGGAGAAGGAGAAGGAGAAGGAGAAGGAGTCTCTTTTTTTTTTAAATAAACAAATAAAATCTTTTTTTACTTTTTTAAGAATTTAAATTCAATTAATTGATATACAATGTATTATTAGTTTCAGAGGTAGAGGTCAGTGATTCATCAGTCTTATATAATACCCAGTGCTCATTACATCATGTGCCCTCCTTAATGTCCATCACCCAGCTATCTCATCCCCTTACCCTCCTCCCCTCCAGCAACTCTCAGTTTGTTTGCTCTGATTAATAGTCTCTGGGACGCCTGGGTGGCTCAGTCGGTTAAGCATCTGCCTTTGGTTCAGGTCATGATCCCGGGGCCTGGGACAGAGCCCTGCATTGGGCTCTCTGCTCAGTGGGGAGTTTGGGGAGTCTGCTTCTCCCTCTCCCTCTGCTCCCCCCCCCAATGTTCATGTATGTTCACTCTCTCTCTGTCTCTGTCTCTATATCAAATAAATAAATACAATTTCAAAAATTAAAAATAAAAAAAAAGAGTCTCTTGGGGCACCTGGGTGGCACAGCGGTTAAAGCGTCTGCCTTCGGCTCAGGGCGTGATCCCGGCGTTCCGGGATCGAGCCCCACGTCAGGCTCCTCCTCTATGAGCCTGCTTCTTCCTCTCCCACTCCCCCTACTTGTGTTCCCTCTCTCGCTGGCTGTCTCTATCTCTGTTGAATAAATAAATAAATAAATAAAAAATAAAAAAAAAAAGAGTCTCTTAAGGTTTGTCTCCCTCTATGATTTTGTCTTGCTTTATTTTTTCCTCTCTTCTCCCATGATACTGTTTTGTTTCTTAAATTCCACATATGAGTGAGATCATATGATAATTATCTTTCTCTGATTGACTTAATTCCCTTAGCGTAATACCCATTAGTTCTGTTCACGTTGTTGCAAATGGCAAGATTTCACGTTTTTTATGGCTGAGTAGTATTCCATTGTGTATATATATACCACTTGTGGACATCTGGGCTCTTTCCATAGTTTGCTATTGAGGACATTGTTGCTATAACAATGGGGTGCAGGTGCCCCTTCAGATCACTACATTTGTATTTGAGAATACCCAGTAGTGTAATTGCTGGGTCATAGGGTAGTTCTATTTTCAACTTTTTAAAGAACCTCCATCCTGTTTTCCAGAGTAACTGTACCAGCTTGCATTCTGACCAACAGTGTGAGAGGGTTCCCTTTTCTCTGCATCCTCACCAACATCTGTCATTTCCTGACTTAATTTTAGCCATTCTGACTGGTGTGAGGTAGGATCTCATTGTGGTTTTGATTTGTAATCCAATGATGCCGAGTGATGCTGAGCATATTTTCATGTGTCTGTTGGCCATTTGGATGTCTTCTTTGGAGAAATATCTGTTCATGTTTTCTGCCCATTTCTTGACTGGATTATTTGTTCCTTGGGTGTTGAGTTTGAGAAGTTCTTTATGGATTTTGGCTACTAGCCCTTTATCTGATAAGGCATTTGCAAATATCTTTTCCCATTCTGTCGGTTGTCTTTTGGTTTTGTTGACTGTTTCGTTTGCTGTGCAAAAGCTTTTTATCTTGGTTAAGTCCCAGTAGTTCATTTTTGCCTCCTTACCTTTTGAGATGTGTCTAGTCAGAAGTTGCTGCAGCTGAGGTCACAGAGGTTGCTGCCTGTGTTCTCCTCAAGGATTTTGATGGATTCCTGTCTCACATTTAGGTCTTTCACCCATTTTGAGTCTAGTTTTGCATATGGTGTAAGGAAATGATCCAGTTTCATTCTTCTGCATGTGGCTGCCCAATTTTCCCAAAGCCATTTGTTGAAGAGACTGTCTTTTCTCCATTGGATATTCTTTCCTGCTTTGGCAAAGATTAGTGGACCATTGAGTTGAGGGTCCATTTGTGGGTTCTCTCTTCTGTTCCATTGATCTATGTGTCTGTTTTGGGGCCAATACCATACTTTCTTGATGATTACAGCTTTGTAATAGATCTTGAAGTCTGGAGTTGTGATGCCACAGCTTCGGTTTTCTTTTTCAACATTCCTTTGGCTATTAATAATAATAATAGCAACAAACAAAGACGCCAGGGCAGGGAGCAGGGATTGTAGTGCCTGCTGATTTACGTGGTGTCAGTACTCCCATCATGGCCAATTCTACACTTTGAACATGATGTCCGTAAACATGAGTTCGGAATAGATGTGCACAGTCGGCTCTCAGTACAACACAGGTGCAGCACTGTGTAGCAGAGACTGCGGCTTGGAGGTCTGTGTACCTCAGGTTATTTTACAGGGGAAGGGCGGACAGGCACATCGCGTCTTCAAGGGTTGACTGTACTGGGGAGCAACGCAGGGAATTCTTTGCCCACTTATTTCCCTGCAGGGACGCAACTCTTCTCTGCAGCATCTGTTTAACACTAGCTTTTCTCTCTTTCTGCTTTTTTTCTTGTCTTTCTTTTCTCCCCCCTCTGCCTCTCCTATCTCTCATTACATGTTGCTGCACTGAACTACTTCTGTGAGAGAACGGTGCTTTTCTTACAAGGATGGTCAATAGGTAGTAAACTGAGCAGTCACCATACCCTTGAATTCAGAGATCTGCTCTTCTGCTGTGGACGCAGAGATGCTCAGACTGGTGCATCTGCCCAAGAGGAGGCTTGTCTTGCCGCTTCCGATTTGGAGCCATTCCTATAGCCTGTGGATTTTAGAAGACTGCTACTGAAGTACAGGGTCTTCCATACAGAGATGGGACAAGTGAAGATTTGCTTTCACCAATATCAAAATCTATTCATTCTTAAGGGCTTTTTCCTCTTTATTTTAAGACTTCTACTCCTTGCAATTTATCAGCAAGAATTTGGATATGTGGCTTTTTGTCTGTGTAATTTATCATCATGTGTATTTCAAGATAAGACTAGAGTTTTAATTGGCCTGACACACTTGTAAGACTGTAAGTATCCACAATACAGTGTAACATATATATTATATTCATGATATAATAATTTCATTGCCCTCTGACAGAAGATCAGAAAGGTAATGAAAAATAAGTTTGAAAATAAATCTGCCTGAACATGCCCTGTGTATAATCAGAGTCCCTTGTATAGTTATATACTAGTTGGAATTTCTTTTTTTTTTTTTTTTTAAGATTTTATTTATTTATTTTGACAGAGAGAGAGAGCACAAGCAGGGGGAGCAACTGGCAGAACAGAAACAGGCTCCCCACTGAGCAAGGAGTCTGATGCAGGACTCGATCCCAGAACCCTGGGATCACGACCTGAGCCAAAGGCAGATGCTTAACTGACTGAGCCACCCACGTGTCCCTATACTAGTTGGAATTTCGATGATTTTGAATAATTATTATTTTCTGTTATCAAGATAATAAAGTTGCTGGAGTTATGACTTTATTAATACCAAAGACAATCCCCAAACCAGTCAGTCATTCCAAAGTGCCTACTATGGGCACAATGGTTAAGAGCTTAGACTTTGAAGTGAGAGAAATATTGGTGCCAATCCCAGAGGTTAACCAACTGTGCAACCTTGGGTAAATTGCTCTCTTTCAGTGTCATTTCCTTATCTGTAAACCCTTGTCACAGTTGCTTGAGGAGTAACTGAGATCATTCACGTAAGACTTAGCCAGGGGCATCTGGGTGGCTCCTTTGGTTGAGTGTCCAACTCTGGATTTTGACTCAGGTCATGATCTCAAGGTTGGGGGATCGAGCCCCTTGCCAGGCTCTGCATTCAGTGCAGAGTCCGCTTGTCCTTCTCCCTCTGCCCTCCCCGCAGCTCGTGGTGCATATGCATTGTACATGGACTCTCTCTCTCGCTCTCTCAAATGAATAAATAAAATCTACAAAAAAAAAAAACACCTTAGCTCGTTTTTAAATTGTATGTATCCATCCATTCCACGAAGTATAAATACTTACTATGTACCAGGCCTTGGGTCCATCATAAGAGCTCAATAAATACTGGTTATTAGTGCTGTTGTTAAGTTCTCATTACGTGTTTAATAAACACCATAGGCTGAAAAGGTGCATAAGAAATGCATGATGCCGTGCTAGGGCTTGCAAGATTTTCGGATGACTTTTAGCTTATTTTCTAACATATTTCCAATTCTCCACAATTCCTTAAAGATCAACCATTTCATTTGCAGATCGCCCAGACCTGCAGAGTCGCATAGGGCCTCACTCTCAGGAACTACTTGTATTTGGTTTAATGCTTTGCTATTGCTTTCTTGAAATTCTCAATAATTTCTCAAGAAGGCCTCTGCATTTGGTTTGTGGGTTTTTTTTGTGGTCGCCCCCCCTCCTGGGCCTTATAAATTATGTAGCCAGTGCTGCCCAGGATCTAATATTTCTGGGCCCTCCAATCCACAATTCACTTAACAACTAGGTATTCTCCAGCTCCTTCTCAGGCTCCTCTCCCTTTGCCATTTTGGTCTATGTTGCATTGATTGTAAGGAACAGAATCTTCTCAAACCAGCTCAGTTAAAGGAAGGGTTAATGTAAGAAATTGTTCATCAAAATTTAAGGAGGCCCTTGCACTCAGATGCTATCTCTGCCCTTATGCAAACCCGAGAGTGAGTGCTTCCCTAAGTTTTGTACCCCAAAGGCCTCGCTTGTCTTAGCCTAGTCTGGCCCTGCTGTGGTCCTTGATGGAGCACAAGACCCAAAAAGGAAGATGCCAGGGAACTAATGAATATCCAAGAATAGGAATTAAAAATTCTCTCTATTTTATACTCTAGTTGCCAATAGGACTTCTCCTTGGCTGAGTCCAAATGGAAATCAGAAAGCAAGGAACCCCTTCGGATGCACCCCATTGAGATCCACCCAGCCCAACCGGGAGGCTGAGAGTGGCAAACAGAGACAACCCAGCACAGGCTGGGACCAGGACTGCAGACAATAAGGTTTATCTAGGGATTACCACTACTCACGCTGCGTGCTAGGGCTGAAGTCCAGTCCAGAAACACGAAATTCCTTGTGAGCCTTGCTCCTTCATTCCTATAAAAAAAAAAAAAAAAAAATCACAGAACAAAACAGAACATTTTTTTAAGGTTTGTCCAGATGAGTCAGGATTCAACCTCCTGACAAGGCTAATGCTTAGCATAGGCCAGCTTGTATGTGGAAGGTGACCTCCTCGGAGACAGCCATTTCACTGGCTCCTGACAGCTTCAATTATGACTAATGGATCTATTCAATGGCCATCATGCCCTGTAATCACACCAGTTAGGATTTTTACAACCTTTACAGCCTACCCTAATATCTCTCCTTTTCCTCCCCCTGTATTTTTGTTCTGTAGATGTTGCTTTATACAGAACATAAAAAACAGAAATATGAAAACAATAGTTAGCTGTTGGTAATTACTTATCACCAAGAGTATTTTCTTGCACAGCGTAATAATGCTGCCTGGCAGATAATGCAATTCTGTTTATATCAATAAACATTTATAAAATGTTTCCTTTTGATTCACATTTCCATTTGAATAGGTTGAGAGGATGTCCTTCATCTTGCTTCTCTTTTTGTATGTGGTTGTTAAAATGAAGTCATTAAAGATCAGATAATTCTGGGATCATTTTTTCCCCTTATGAGAAAATGTTGTAAGTATTCAGTAATGAACTCTCGAATGGAAGAAAACAAAGGGAACTTTGTCATTACAATTTAATGTTTAATTCTAAAAAAATACTAAAAAGAGACACAAATAAAAATGGATTTCTTCTCTGCTATGTTGAATAAGGAAATGTATTTCTTTACAGAAAATACACAATTAAATTATATTTCACTCAGAAGTTATTAGAGAGACCTGGCTCTCCCAAGAAGAGTAACAGAAGAAAAAGTCACACTTCCTTTTCTCTGGCTAAACATCCTTAAACCTTTTTACTGGCATTTATAAGCAACTGAAAAATATTAATAATTTAGCCCTACTACCGCTGTCTACATCAGAATGATAATTTTGATAAATGCAATTAAGAAAGAATTCCTTTTTTATGAGGAAGATGGGTAGTCTGGTTTTTATTCTGGTTTGATGGTTATTGTGGCTTAGAGGGTTTTTTGATTTATTTACTCTTTGGAAGTCCAAGGTTTTCCACATGCACGTTTTCCTCGGCCAGACCCTGAAGCAGTACTTTCTATCACAACAGTGACCATGTGCGAAAGATCTTCAGTTGTCAGTTGTAAAGCACCTAAAACATACTCAGAATTTCTGTAGTGGTTTCCTAGGTGATTCCTTTTTGTCCCCTCAGGGATGTTCCCGGACCCCAGGCTAACATTGTGGAATTAGAATGAAAGACTGCATTGTCCCGAGAAGTGGCCAAAAGGGTGGGGATTAATTTTGATGGGGTTAAAACTCAGGAGATGAGCCAGTTATTGGGTACTTTTTCTCTTACCATTTAAATTCTCAATTATAAAATTAGATAGCACACCCTTAGTTTCTCTTCTGGGTTAATAAATATGTAGACTTTTCTCTAACCTTAAGTGCCTATCGATGAGAATTATGTAAGACAATTTCAATCTCAAATGAACAAGTGAATGATTTTTAGACATGGCACATGTCCATTTCACATAAAGATGTTTTCGATGACTGTATAGGATGGACAAAGAAAGAGAAACTAGTTGTAAATTGAGTTGATTTAAATGGAATTATTAGTAGCTGCAGAAAACCACACAGGAAACAACTACCACATTTGCCTAAATATAAAGTGACCTCACATTTAAATCAAACCCCTATTTTCCTAATGAGAAGATAGAAAAGTAGTGGTCTAGCTGGGGCACAGAAACGCAAGAGCACTGGGCTCCGCTGGGAGGGTTCCCAAACAGACCAGGTTCCGCCACTCACCACAGACATAATCCAAGGGCAGAGACAAGCGGTGGGAAAAGGAGAAAAGGATTTATTTCACTGAGGCTAACACTAGGAAGACAGTGGACTAGCATCTCAAAGACTGTCTCCAAAGTGTTAGCACTACCGCCAGGTTTGGGGCGCCTGGGTGGCTCAGTCAGTTAAGCATCTGCCTTTGGCTCAGGTCATGATCTCAGGGTCCTGAGATCGAGCCCCACATTAGACTTCCTGTTCAGCAGAGAGCCTGCCTCTCCTTCTCCCTCTGCCACTCCCCCTGCGTGCGCTCTCCTAATCTCTGTCAAACAAATAAATAAAATCTCACAACCCTGAGATCACCACCTGGGATGAAATCAAGAGTCAGAGGCTTACCAGACTAAGCCACCAGGCACCCCATCTATTTTTTCAAAGTAATCTCTATCCCCAATGTGGGGCTTAAACTCACAACCCTGAGACCAAGAGTTGCATGCTCTACCGACTGAGCCGGCCAGGCACCCCTCCAACATCAGTATTTTTGTCACCGCTAGAACCACATTTTAAATCATAATGATTTTCTAGCACACCATCTTTACTTCCATCTAGGTTGCTTAAGACTAAGTATTTACTGAATCTGTATATGAGCTCTAACTGGAAATTTTATCTTAAGCCTTAAGTACTTAAGTAAGATTAAGTCATTTATTTTTATTCATACTATACATAATATTCATGATATCCACCAAATAACCACTTAATAGCTTAATAATACTGGAAAATAATTAAAACACAAAGTAACTAGTACGGGATTTTTAACAACAACAAAACTAACAGTCTTATGATAACCCTCCTACCTCTGATTCCAGATCTCTACTGGTCACCATGTTCAAGTCTGTTAGGTTTTTTCCTCCTACTGTTTACCTTCCAAATGCTAAATAGGTTATACCAGTATTTCTTGATTTTTGAAAAACAAAGTGTTAGATAATATGTGTGGACTTCCGGGGCGCCTGGGTGGTGCAGTCGTTAAGCGTCTGCCTTCGGCTCAGGGCGTGATCCCGGTGTTCTGGGATCGAGCCCCACATCAGGCTTCTCTGCTGGGAGCCTGCTTCTTCCTCTCCCACTCCCCCTGCTTGTGTTCCCTCTCTCGCTGGCTGTCTTTCTGTCAAATAGATAAATTTTAAAAATCTTTAAAAATAAAAAAAATAAAAAGACCACTCTTGCTTGACTATATTTACCTAAGACCTATTAAAAAAAAATACGTGTGGACTTCCTACTTTGAAAGACGAGGACTAATCTCTCTTATAGATGTCTCCTCCTACAAACTTTCTCTCTCTTTCTTTGTCTTGTCTCCATCTTTACAACGTAGTTGTATCCCAATCTGGGGTTTCATCAATATTCAGTGTTTATATTTATCCAATTTTACTAACATTATTCACAGCTGAATCTATATATAATATACTTTATGCCTTATAATGACATTTTTATTATTGTGCAATTTTAAAATTTTTCCTGGCAGTAATGATTGCCTCATTCCTTTTCATTTGCTCACTTTCCAGTGTGTCTATTACTAATTCATCCTCCAACTCTCAAAGAAAATTGTAAATCTTTTCTTAGAAAATTGTCAATCTTCGCTTGGTATATCCGCGCACATCAGGTAATCTATATGTTTCATTTTTTATGGGGACAAATCCTCCTGAATCTCTTTATCGTCCTGATTTCTCTCTAAACTAGCTGCACGGTGTCATCCTGGGACCCACCCCCATCCTGAATCATTATCTTCATCATCATCAAAATCCCTTCCCTTCTTTCCTCCTGTGGATCTTCTTTTCTCTTGCTCCCACATGTTCTTTCTCAGTTTACATTCTCACTGGCTTCCTAAGAAAAAAAGATTGGCAGGTAAATTCTTTGCAACCTTGCATTCTGAAAATATTACATTATATTGACTGATAGTTTAGCTAGGTGTAGAACTTTGGGGGCCTACAGATAGGCTTATCAATTTCTGCTTCTGTATTTTCACCTTTTAAGAGTCTTTTTTATTCTCTCAATATTTTTTATTTTTTTATATATTTATATTTTATAATTCCACTTCTGGGTATTGTGCAGAATTTTTATAATATAATATATAAATTATATATAAAATATATAAATATATTTATAAATATATAAAATATAAATATAATATAAAATATATAAAACATATAATATATAATATATAAATTATATATAAAATATATAAATATATTTATAAATATATAAATATAAATATAAATATATTTATAATTTTTATTCTATCAATATTTTTATAATACCCTATTTGTATTTTATGAATATAATAATTTATCTCTCTGAAATGTTTCTTTTTGCATAATTGTTTTTATCATTCTCCCGGAATTATCTGTTTTCTCAGGTATATTTTTCTTTTGTTTTTGTTTGTTTTGTTTGTATTTTTTTGTTTATTATTAGTAGTATTATTATTTGTTTGTATTTTTTTTGTTTTTGTTTGTTTGTTTTGTTTGTTTGTTCCAATGTACCACGGCCTCCAACTTGTGAATAACTCTGGAATTGTGAATAACTGGAATTTTCTGCCTTTGGGGTGGTTCACTTCTTTTTTCTTTTTTGCTTATCCACTTACATGTCAGCATTGTTGGCTTGGTTGTTATATCAAATACTATTCACCCATTTTTCAGCCCTCAAAATGTTATTGCTATCTCTGATCTATTGTCCTCGCCTCTCCTGTTTTTCACCCTGTGGCTTTATATACCATTTTATTCCTTTACTGTCATTTCCGTTGGTGTTTTCTGGAAGTGGCATAGAAAAATTCATGTCTTTGCTCCTTCACATTTAATTGGAAACCTGTATTTCTTCTTAAGGGGATCTTATTAAAAAGTCTGTTTTAAATGACAAAGGGTGCTTTCAGTTTGAGGTCATACCCTTCCATACCAGCAATAATGACTATGATAGATCTGGCTGAGTTTCTTAGTCTCCTTTTTTTTTTTTTTTTTTTTCCTTTTAAGCTTCTTCCAGTACTGACAAACTAGCATTTATTTAAGTAACTTCAAGCCAATGGCTCTTCAAAAATGTGCTGTGTGCTTGGGTGACTTGGTTGAGTGTCTGACTCCCAGTTTTGCTCAGGTTATGATCTCATGGTTCATCAGATTGAGCCATATGTTGAGCTCCTCACTCAGCCGGGAGTCTGCTTAAGATTCTCTCCCTTTGGCCCTCCCCCTACTTGTGAGCACGCACTCTCTCTCTCTCAGATAAATAAATAAGTCTTGGGGCGCCTGGGTGGCACAGCGGTTAAGTGTCTGCCTTCGGCTCAGGGCGTGATCCCAGCGTTCTGGGATCGAGCCCCACATCAGGCTCCTCCGCTATGAGCCTGCTTCTTCCTCTCCCACTCCCCCTGCTTGTGTTCCCTCTCTCGCTGGCTATCTCTATCTCTGTCGAATAAATAAATAAAATCTTTAAAAAATAAATAAATAAATAAATAAATAAATAAATAAGTCTTTATTAAAAAAAAAAAAAACATGCATTGTGGAGCACCTGAGTGGTATACTCCATTAAGTGCTGACTTTTGGTTTCTGTGAAGGTCACGATCTTGGGGTCATGAAATTGAGCCCACATCAGGCTCCATGCTCTGTGTGGAGTTGACTTGAGATTCCCTCTCCCTGCCCTTCCCACTTGTGCTCTCTCTCTCTCACAAATAATTGAATAAATCTTTTTTTTTTAAGACTTATTTATTTATTTATTAGACAGAGAGAGACAGCCAGCGAGAGAGGGAATACAAGCAGGGGGAGTGGGAGAGGCAGAAGCAGGCTCCCAGTGGAGGACCCTGATGTGGGGCTCGATCTTGGAATGCCGGGATCACGCCCTGAGCCGAAGGCAGACCCTTAACGACTGTGCCACCCAGGCGCCCCTAAATAAATCTTAAAAAAAAAAAAAAAAGTGCTTTGTAATTCAAGTAACATGATTGAGAAATTATTTTCATAACACAAGAAACTATAAAAACTTAAATATAGACCAATTCTTTCTAATACAAAAGAGAATTTGGGGGAAAGAATTTCATCTTATGGATGACATATATTTTATTTTAAAATAATATCTTTCAGGGATGCCTGAGTGGCTCAGTCAGTTAAGCTTCTGCCTTTGGGTCAGGGCGTGATCCCAGGGTCCTGGGATCGAGCCCCACATTGGGCTCCCTGCTCTGCTGGGAGCCTGCTACTTCCTCTCCTACTTCCCCGTGCTTGTGTTCCCTCTCTCACTGGCTGTCTCTCTCTCTGTGTCAAATAAATAAATAAAATCTTTAAAAATATATAATAAAATAACTTCAGGGCACCTGGCTGGGTCAGTGAGTACATCACGCGACTTTTGATCTTGGGATCATGAGTCTGAGCCCCTCATTGGAGGCAGAGTTTACTTAAAAGTAAATAAATAAAAAATAGGGGCGCCTGGGTGGCACAGCTGTTAAGCATCTGCCTTCGGCTCAGGGCGTGATCCCGGCATTCTGGGATCGAGCCCCACATCAGGCTCCTCCGCTGTGAGCCTGCTTCTTCCTCTCCCACTCCCCCTGCCTGTGTTCCCTCTCTCGCTGGCTGTCTCTATCTCTGTCGAATAAATAAATAAAATCTTAAAAAAAAAAGTAAATAAATAAAAAATAAATAAAAATAGCTTTATTAGGATAAATTTGACATACAATAAACAGTATATACTTAAAGTGTACAATTCAATACGCTTTGACATATGTACAAAGTCTTGAGCCCATCATCACAATTAAGATATTATCTTGGCACCTGAAACTCTGTCCTATATGATCTCATCTTTATGGGAGATCCTTCTTAGTGCTTATTTGCCTTATTATTCTTGAATATACCATAAACTTTTAAAAAATATTTTATTTATTTTTTTTTGAGAGAGAGTGAGAGAACAAGGGTGGGGTGAGGGGCAGGGGGAAAAACAGAATCCACACCAAGCAGGGAGCCCAACAGGGGCTTGATCCGGAGACTCAGGGGATCGTGACCTGGGCCAGAAGGCAGGTGCTTAACCAACTGAGCCACCCAGGTGCCCCTATTATAAACCTTTAGAAAGACAGAGTCTTACTTGTCTTTGGAATGCTCAAAATACTTGATAAATAATACATACTCAAAAAGAATAACTGTTTTTATTGAGGCCTGATCTTCTGAATCTTTAAATAGAATCAGTACTAACTGAACTATTGTTACTTTTAACCTCCTTTAATAAAGTAAATATTTCTATGTTCATCGTAGATGTCAGATCACTTGGTCAATATCATATCACACATAGATAGGAATTTAGTATGATAAAATAAAGAAAAGTTTTTTTAGTACTTCTAGGCCTATACACAAATAAAAAAGAATCCATTTTATTTTTTTAAGTAACCTCTATGCCCAAAATGGCACTCAAACCCTTGATCCCCAGACTGGGAGTTACGCGCTCTTCCTACTGAGCCATCCAGGTGCCCCTAAAAGAACTTTTTAAAAAGTTACGTGTAATTTAAATTACATTTTCTGCAGAATCTTGAGGGGGAAAGTAAGGTTTAATATCTTACTTCATTAATAATTAATAATAAAAACAATGATAATATTTTTACTTTACTGTTTGAGAAGTACTTCTTTTTGAGAAGTACTTTGAAATTTATTGTCTCATCTGGTATCATTAAGATAAAATAACAACACAAATAGGTAACTATGAAATTTTAAAGAAATATCATCACAACTGATTTACTTTATGACATTAATGCAAATTAGAAAGATATATAATTCCTATATGTTTGTTTTCTAGCATGAAGATTGGAGAAAATATCACACAAAATACATTTTGTAAGAATACTTGAGATGATTTTTAACATAAAATGTGCTTTAGAAAAATGGAAAATATGGAAACCTGAATGAAAAAATTTTCGGTAAATGCTGATAACTAAGGCATCCTCAGGTTTGAGGTTACCATTGCTCTCCTCAAACCACAATTTTATGTAGTATTTTTATTTTTAAAGTAGGATCTAAGCCCAGCGCAAAGCCCAGCATGGGACTTGAACTCACCACCCTGAGATCAAGACCTGAGCTGAGATCAAGAGTGGGATGCCTAACTGACTGGGAGATGTCCCCGAACCACAACTTTAAAAGCATTCTGGTAATATTATTCAAACACTGACTAGACTGTGAGGTCTTTGAAAACAGGGCCTGTGTCTTAGAATAGTTTCTGACACAAAACATTTAATAAATTTTTATTAAATGATTCAAGGACATGGTGGATGAGAGATTTCAAATAAAGGGGTTGATATAGTGTATGCGTCTGTGCACATGCGTGTATATACCTGTGATAAGATAGACTGTTGGTATAATATTTCATCAAATAGAAGAGTTCCTTTTAGTTTAATTTCATTTATAAGCAGCCATTGTTCCAACAACACAATAACAACAATGAAACCCTTTTGTTACATGGTCATTCTGTTTGCTGAGAACAAGCTACATTGTAAGTGCTGCTATTAGAATTGTTACAATTAAAGGTTACGTTGAAGATATTGGGGATGTAATGTACAGGATGGTGACTATCGTGTATTTATTGCACATTTGGAAGTTGCGAAGTCCTTATCACAAGAAAAAAAAATGTCTGTAACTATGCACAGGGTCAGATGTTAACTAGACTTATTGTGCTAATCATTTTGCAATTGATATAAATATCGAATCATGTTGCACACCTGAAACTAATATTAAGTAAAATTGAGGGGGAGGGGAGGTTATGTTGAAATGCGAAGGGTTACAAAGAATTTTCTATGGTGCTATTTTAATTATTTCTCTAAGTGTAAACTTCCCGGGGGGAACACAATCTTTAGAATGTTACCAAATACCTGTGCTTCACAGATTAGGACCTCCAAGAGCTGACTCTGAGATGTTCAGGGTGCAAGAGGTTTATGAAGGATTAACCCCTGTCAAAAGTCAGGGCAGGAAGCTGAACTGAACAGAGGAAAGAGTTGAACCTAAAGCCAGCCTGACAAAACCTCCTGTCAACTTGTCTGGGAGCTCAGGAGCCAAAACTGCCCCTTAGGGTTGTTCCTTGTAGGGCTTTGGTTGTCTCTGATTTTTCTCCTCTGCATCACACATATTGGATAAGTACCTGCCACCCTTCGGAGAAGACCAGAAGCATCAGGCTTTACTCCACCAGTTTCCAGCTGCCATTGTCAGGCTCTCCAGCTGTGCTCTGAATATCACTTCTCTAGTCTCTTCCAACACATCCCTGCTGTGGAATTTTCACCTCACTGTCTTAAACCTTCCCCCTTCTGCTGATTCATCTTCCAAGGTCTATGAACATGTTCAACCACTTCATTCTTTTTTTTTTTTTCAGGTGATCATATTTTACTCCTAGGAACACTTTCAATATTTCATCATGAAAAGGATGCTTTTTAAAAAAATTAACATATGATGTATTATTTGTTTCAGGGGTATGGGTCTGGGATTCATCAGTCTTACGTAATACTCAGCGCTCACCACAACACATACCCTCCCAATGTCCATCACCCAGCCACCCATCCCTCCCACCCCCCTCCACTCCAGCAACCCCCCGTTTGTTTCCTGAGATTAAGAGACTCTTATGATTTGTCTCCCTCTCTGGTTTCATCTTGTTTCATTTTTTCCTCTCTTCCCCTATGATCCTCTGCCTTGTTTCTCAAATTCCACATATCAGTGAGATCATGTGATAATTGTCTTTCTCTGATTGACTTATTTCACTTTGCAACAACTGGACGGGACTAGAGGGTATTATGCTAAGCGAAACAAGTCAACCATTTCAGGCTTTATGCAGCCTTTCTTGTCACGTGTCTCTCCAGTCCACGCTAAACTCTTTCATAGTCGTCTCAGCCACCGTTCCTCACTTTTAGCTCCGCACGCTCTTTTCCTGCCTTACTTCTCAAATCACTGACTTCTGACCGCTCTACCCCAAAACCCTCCTGAAATGACCTTTGCTGGGGCTGTTGATTACCTCCTGCTTTTCACATGCAGCGAACATTTTTCTGTCTCAGTTACTTGACATCTCTGTGGTATTGACACTATTGACCACGTGGTTTTACCTGGTCTTTCTTCTCCCATTCTGAACAAACTGTTTCTGTCTGCTTCTTCTCCTGCTAACAGCCTGCATGTTAGTGTTTTATCAGAGTTTACCCTTACTTCTTCGCTTCTAACTCTATAAAGATCTTCTCCACAATGGATCTCAATGTTCTTCCTTAATTTTGAATACCAGCTATATGAAAAGGCAAATAATCCAGTTTTCGAGATACACACTCTAAAATCAGACTGCGTGGGTTCATAGCCTGGCTCTACCACTTCCTGGCTGAGGATAACCTTGGACAATCTCTCTGTGCCCTTACCTTTAAAATGAGAGTAATAATAGTATTTATGGCATAAGGTCACTGTAAGGGTATGTGGGTTAATATATCCAAAGGGTTTGGAACATTCCCTGGCCCAGGCAGGAGAAACCCATCCATGCTTTCAAAACATATGTCTTGGGGTGCCTGGGTGACTCAGATGGTTAAGTGTCTGCCATCCACTCAGGTCATGATCTCCAGGTCCTGGGATCAAGCCCCACATTGGGCTCACTGCTCAACAGGGAGTCTGCTCCTCCTTCTCCCTCTGTCTCTTCCCTGCTTATGTGCTCTCTCTCCCTCTCTCTCTCTTTAAAAAGAAAAGAAAGAAACCCCAAAATGTATGGCTTATAGCCGATCACACCTTCATTTTTCAAACATGGCATTTGCTGGTGAATTCGAACCAGTGCATTACAATCAAGTTGTCTCGTTCAGCTTTAGATTCAAGGCCTATTGTTTCAACTCATTTAGGGGACAGTCTGATGCCTAAAGAAAGTCTTACTAGAAAACATACTGGTTTCCTATAGAGCTAGGCCCACAAGGGGATTAATTTGGGGACCTCTACGGTCCTGAGAAATCTACTTCTTACCTTAGTAACCAGAAACCCACAAGTAAGACACAATTTTACTCCAGTCTGAGCAAGCGCCCAATTTGATTCAGACACAATAATCTTCGAGGTCTTTATTTTTTGTAAATGTAGCTGTGTTTCATTGCCTTGTGATTTAGCTAGGAGATGTCACCAGGATGAACTTTCAAAACATTTATTTTATGGGGCGCCTGGGTAGCGCAGTCGTTAAGCGTCGGCCTTCGGCTCAGGGCGTGATCCCGGCGTTCCGGGATCGAGCCCCACATCAGGCTCCTCCGCTGGGAGCCTGCTTCTTCCTCTCCCACTCCCCCTGCTTGTGTTCCCTCTCTCGCTGGCTGTCTCTCTGTCAAATAAATAAATAAAATCTTTAAAAAAAAAAAAAACACTTATTTTGTTACCAGTATGAGTGACTCTTACACTGCTGCATCATTCTCGGGTACAGGTCATGTCGTATTTCTTTATCTTTCTGAATCAAAGTAAATTAGGGACGATCACAGTCATCTTTTGAGGCATTTCCCCACCCTCGGCTCTCAGCCCACGGTCCCTGAGTGATGACTTCTTCTTCTGTAACTTGAAGCTGTTGAATACCTGGGTCCCTCACCTCTGGAAAGGGCAGCCAGGGGGTGCTTGCTCCGGGGAGGTGTGCCACAGACTGCTGACCCAGCAAGGGACCTTCACGGAGGAGCCGCAGGCCATGCTGACGGTGGCAGGGCCAGGTCCCGTAATATAGGTCCTAATCCTAGGTCCTGAAGCAGGACTGGGTCTCCTTCTGTGATGTCTAGAAAACTCTCAGAGACTTGAGTATTAGTGGCTTGCTCAGTTTCCAAGGAGACCGTTTCTGGGGGCCAGTCCTAGTCTTTTCCTAGAAGTGCAAAATCCATGGGTCTAACTGAGAGGAGACAATTACCTTTCCTCTTTTTTTTTTTTTTTTTTTTTTTTGGTAATGAGACTGCATCTGGAAAAAGAGACAAGGCTTAAAGCATACCTCTGTTGTACTTTCTGAAGTTGCGTTCACGGTTTACTATCAGGAGGTATTATTTTTTAAGAAACCAAGTGTTTCCTTCAAGAAAGATATCCCATTCTGACTTGATTTTCTTTTAAAGATTTTATTTATTTATTTGAGAGAGAGAGAGAGATCACGAGTGGGGGGGGGGGAGAAGGGTACAGGGAGAAGCAGACTCCCCATTGAGCAAGGAGCTGCATGCAGGACTCAATCCCAGGACCTTGGGCTCATGACTGAGCCTAAGGCAGACGCTTAACTGACTGAGCAACCCAGGCGCCCCGACTTGATTTTAACATAACTTTTTTTTGTGTACTTCTGACTACCACCACACCCCCAAACCTAAAAAGGCTACTTGCTCATTTCCTTTTTTATTTGTGTCCCTTTCATAGAGTCCTTTTCCAGACTGAAAACTCCCTAATAACTGAAAGCTAGTTTGTTTCCTGCCATACCGCAGGTCTGATGCCTAGCATGGTATTTAGTGATGGCCTGTACTCTTAATACATTTTGATCAAAATGCATTAAATATTGAAATCAAGCTCAGATATTCTGGTCAAATGATGAAGGGAAGAGAAAAGCAAGTCATCAGCCAAAAAGGTAAACCATCAGAATAAAAAATAAAATTTTAGAAGTTTCCCGAAGTTCCTATATTGAAAGTAATAATGAATGTAAAATAATACTAATTCTCTTTTCTGTGGGCTGCTGTATCTCAACTACAGTTTCTCTGTAACCAGAGCACCGCAAACTTAAAAGATTGTCTTCAAGAGCAGAATTTCACTGCTAACAGAGCCAGTTCTAGAACCTGGCCTCATCTCTTTTAGCCCATTGATGTACACCTCATCATTATCACTATAATAATTTATTCAGTGCTATCACTAATAAATAGATTAATGAATGTCCTTGATAGAATGTAAGTAATACATTAATTCCTATTTTACCTTGCCAATAGTAATAATAATATACTGGATATAAAATGGTGGGAGGGAAGTCAAACAGAGGATAACTAATGTATGTAAAATGGTAGTGGGGAGTGCCTGGGTGAGTTTTTCACATATTCTCAGAGCCCAGAACTGAAAACAATTGATATGTTAAGTCAAAGAATTGCTAGGAGTAGGACAAGCCATGTCCATACAGGATTTGACGAATTCCAGTCATGGTTTAGGACAGAAACGGAACTGGGGGGGGGGCAGTGACCATGCCTTCCCCCTTCTGCATCCTCACCTTGGTGGAGATGGGATAGATGTTCCAGGTTGATGTTGCTGGAACAAGAAGAAAAGTGTCAGAGGGAGGGAGGTGCCTAGCGGAGAGCAGGAGCGTCAGAAGGGCCGCCTGCTTTCTCACCATCTGAAAACTATTATCTAAATAATACTTACAGCTGTGCAATGTAATAATATTTTATCATTAAAAAGAGAAGGCAGGGGTGCCTGAGCGGCTCCATCGGTTAAGCATCTGCCTTCAGCTCAGGTCCTGATCCCATCCTGGGATTGTGCCCCCTCCTCCAGCTCCCTGCTCAGCGGAGTGTCTGCTTGTCCCTCTCCCTCTGCCCCTCCCCTCTCTGGCTCGTGCTCTCTCTCTCAAATAAATGGATAAAATCTTTAAAAAAAAGAGAGAGAGAAGGCAGTTTTATGTGTACCAAGAAGGTACAATAGGCTTCAAGACATAGTAAGGGGGGGAGGGGAAACAACATATAGAACGATGTATGTAATATGCTATCATTTCCATAAAATATAGAATATATTTATATACACATATGTTTGCATACACATAAAGCATATCTGGAAGAATATTTAAAACTTGGGAACCTTGGGGGAAATGGACAATGCAGGCCTTCCAGGTGATGCCACACAGGCTAGACACCTGGGGCATCAATCACATAGGACCTCGCTGTTCAAAGTGGGTTTACAGACCAGCAGCATCGGCACCCCCCGGGAGTTTGTTGGAAATGCGGAATCTCAGATCTCCCCCAGACTCACTGAATCATAATCTTCATCTAAGGAAGACCTCCAGGTGTTTCTTACTGTGTTAAATTCTGAGAAATACTGATCTAAATGACAGAGACTGGAGCCCCTAGAATTCTGTAGCGTATAACCCGCATAACCAAGAGCGAAGGAAGGCCTCGTGCGTAAGGGGCGGAAAGAAGTCTCTTTGTTACAGAGCCTTTACGTACCTTGTACATTTTGAGTCACGTGGTACAAAAAGATTCCTAGATACTGTAAAATAAATAAAGTGAGCAGGACTTTACATCCTCAAGGGGCTGGTTTTAGTAATTGAAAGGGACTGAAAAGGATGATTATGAAATCCGATATCGTGGAGGAAATTCGCTGTCCGTGACAAAGAGCAGTCCAACTTAATACAGTGGCAGCAGATGTTGGAAAATAGAACTGTATCATGTTTATATTTCAGAGATGTGACATCAGTCACACCGGGCATTAGTTTAGTTTAACACCTTTTTTTTTTTTTTTCAAGTAGGCTCCACACCCAAGGCGGGACTTGAACTCATGACCCTGAGATCAAGACCTGAGCAGAGATCAAGACCCTAGCGGAGATCAACAGTCCGATGCTCAACCAACTGAGCCACCCAGGTGCCCCACTTAGCAACTTTTGAAGATAAACTAATTAAGTATTTGGAACATCCAGGTAACATGTTAGACCTCCCAAATCAGAGACTAACGTCTAAACTGCGCCTTCTGGTCTATCTTCCAGTTGCCCCACCTCCTGCTCTCTGGGACGTGTCACCTGCACTGCCGCCTGTGAATTAGCACGAGGCTCAGATTTTGCTTCAGAAAAGAAACATAGTGGAGCCTCGGAATTATTTTGTCAGTTCAACAGCAAGCAAATACTACTGTATAAATGGGAAATGGGGAATAACATTTTAAAATCTAATTGTGTTTACACTTTAGAATTGGTACCATATTCACACAACACAGAAAGTATGAAGGGGTCCACAGAAGAAAGCTGTTCTCTACATCTATTTCCCAGCTGTGCTGTTTCCTTTTCCAGAAGCATGCAGTACAAAGAGCTTTTGGGTATCTTTCTAGAGATCATTCTTTTTTTTTTTTTTTTTTAAATGATTTTTTATTATATTATGTTAGTCACCATACAGTACATCCCCGGTTTCCAATGTAAGGCTCGATGATTCATTAGTTGTGTATAACACCCAGTGCACCATGCAAAATGTGCCCTCCTTACTACCCATCACCGGTCTATCCCATTCCCCCACCCCCCTCCCCTCTGAAGTCCTCAGTTTGTCTAGAGATCATTCTTACACAAAAAGACAATTTACATTTATTTTTTCCTCCTGTTTTTACACAAAGGATAGCAACCTATGCATGCCATAGCTTGATTTTTCTGAACAACGCTAGGTCATGGAACCCATTCCATACCCCATAAAGAGCATCTTCATAGCTGCCATATCCCAATATAGAGATGTGTCAACATGTACACCCTCTACTGATTTGCCTTTTGATATTGCAAACAACGTTATAATGAATAATCTATTTCATACATCATTTCGTACATGAGTGGATAAAGTCTGGGATAAATTCCCAGAGGAAGACCTGTTGGGTTGCATTGTTAATTCAGTGAGATAGTGCCAAATTGCCAATTTATACTCAACTAGAAATACATGAAAGCAAATTGTCTAAACTAACCTTTAGATCTTTGCTAATATGATAATTAAGAAATGATATTCCAGTGTTGTTTTCATTTGCATTTTTGCTTTTGTGAATAAGGTGGAGCATCGTTTCATATGTTTCTGGGTCATTTGCCTAGGGTCTTACTATCTGGGACAAGTGGGCAAAAACATCCTCGTTTCTTTTGGATAATGGAAATAGGTGAGGTCAAAATACACAGATAGGTAGAGATGAGAGACAAGCCATGGAGAGAGAGAGAGAACCTGAAAGATGCATTGGTGTTTCAACCCATGAATCCCATCATCCCTGATATCAGCCCTGTCTCCTTTTCCTGAAACTTAGTTCCCTACTCTTAATTCTGTGAGTTTCCTCAATGTCTTTCCAATGATTTCTACTGCTTCCCTCTTTTTTTTTAGTAACAAGAGAATTAAGATTAATAGGTAGAAGTCAGATTGTAATTGGTTTAAAAATGAATGATGTAAAACACCTCAGAATAACCGTAATAAGAAATGGACAGGAACGATATAAATAAAACCACAAAATTTACTGAAGAACATAAAAGAAGACTTGAATAAATGGGAAGTCCTACCATGTTCCTAGGTAACAATGACTATTATAAAGATGTCAGTTCTTTTCAAATTAATGTATAGGTTTAATGCAACTCCAATCAAAGTCCAAATAGGAATATCTTTTGGAGCTTGAAACAGTGATTCTAAAATTGATTAGCTAGAAAAATAGAGAAGAGCCAAGAAATTTTTTTAAACAGAAAATTGATGAGGGGAGCAATGAGTACCTACTGGGTGCCCTCCCCAGCTCAAAGGATTTAATAAAGGTGCCTTGGTATCTGTCTTTCCTGTTCAAAGTAATCCTCACCTCTTTTGCTTAAAGTAACTTTATTTTTTTTTAAAGATTTTATTTATTTATTCGACAGAGATAGAGACAGCCAGCGAGAGAGGGAACACAAGCAGGGGGAGTGGGAGAGGAAGAAGCAGGCTCATAGCGGAAGAGCCCGATGTGGGGCTCGATCCCGGATCACCAGGATCACGCCCTGAGCCGAAGGCAGACGCTTAACCGCTGTGCCACCCAGGCGCCCCTTAAAGTAACTTTAATACATTTTTGTTAGTTGTAACCAGAAGTCTCTTAATGCAAGGATTTGCACCACAATGTATCAAAAGGTATTAAAACAACACATGAGGGGTGTGTGGGGGGCTCAGTTTAAGTATCTGCCTTCAGCTCAGGTCATGATCTGGGAGTCCTGGGATGGAGCCCTGCATTAGGGCTGCTTGCTCAGCAGGGAGCCTGCTTCTCCCTTTCCCTGCACCCCGCTCGCTCGTGCTCTCTCTTTCAAATAAATAAGTAAAAAAAAAAAAAAAGATGAAACAGAGGGCTACTTGTATAAATATTTATAAGCATATCTTTGGGACAGAATGGTCACAAATAGATACTATTATTTATAAAAATTAGATAAATAATAAAGTTGGTATCACATTGTAATGTGTAAAAGAAAAATTATTCAATACATTGGCTGGCTTTGATAAGTTACATTGTCAACTTAACACATATACTAAAATAAATTCCAGATTCATTGTGATTTAAATGTGAGAAGTGTTCAATGTAAGATAAACAAACAAATATTAAAACATGTGCCTGAAATATAACCGATGTTTGCCAGAGTGCTAGTTAAAAAGCTAAAAGAGCATTTAGGAAACTGTTTACTTGTTCTTGAGTTGAGGGAAAATTTCTCTTAAACATAAAATCAATTGGTAAACACAAAAGAATAAGAAATGAAAGACTTGACTACAGGAGAAATTTAAAAGAAACCATCAGAAATTGAAAAATAAATTACAAAGGAAAAATATCTGACAAAAAGCAAGTAGCAGTTTAAATTAATAATGAAAACCCTGAAACTTCAGTGGGAAAAGGTGCAATGACAATGTATAGATAAATCTCAGAAGCAGAGATATAAAGTGAAACAATTCACCATTAATAGTTACAAAATAAAGCATCAAGGACATATCATTGCATTCTATCAAAAAATGAAGACTGTAAAATTTATAAAATTTGAGGCTGATGAAGTTGTTTCAAAAATAAGCCCACTCATCCACTCCCATTGAGAGTCTAAATTGGTATATATATTTTTGATACGTAACTGGCAACATCTATCAAGAAGTTTATAAAAGGTCCATACTCTATGCCAAATTCCCTTTCTAGGGATCTAGCCTACTATGATTATTTTTCTTTAAGCTACTATGATCACTAAAAGGGCAAAATGTAAAAAAATAAAAAATAAAATAAAAATAAAAGCACAAAATGTAGCTCTTGCCTTCAAAAATGTAAATATGTATGTAAGCATAAAACTGAGAGCCAGGGGGGATAGGGGAGGGGGGAAAAGAAAGGAGTGGCATTGAGCCCTTGGTTCCAGGTGAGACCCCTAGAACAGCTCTGTTTCCTTCAGAAACTGTGAACTATTTGAGGACCCTTCCATTGAATTCTTCCCTGACCCATCTCCCCTCCCCTCCCACCTTAGTTTCTGTTCCTTGCATAAGAAAACTATTGACTCACTTAACTACTTTGGCAGAAATGGATATAGCTTCTTTCTGCTAGATTAACATACCATATAATTTTTGGTAAGAGTACTGATTGCTTTGAGTCATGGTAGTTGGTTCTGGTTCAAGCTTAACTAGTTTGAAATTAGAATGGATACAATTCTGGCACTTTCCAGAGTGTCTACCTAAACACAATATTAGATTGACAAAATCCTTCATGGATGAGAGTGTTGGTGAGATTTTTAACAAAGACAAAGCAATGTTTACTAGACCAAGTAGAACAGAAGCAAAAATTAGAAGAAATTTACTGGATTTAGTTCCAGTTAGAGAGATAAGACTGGTTCATGGGGATGCTGTGGCTAAGTCATTACATTACACTTATCAAAACACAATGAAATTGAGCATCCCAAGGGGATGCTCTTGAATCCATCCCTTGCTTGATGGATCAAAGCCTTTGACACAGTTGACCACTCCTTTCTGTCTTTTTCCTCAGTCTTCACAATTTCATTCTCTCCTGGCACTTCTCATTTTTTCCTTTTCCCTTGGGCTTAAATAATAGTTGGGTTAGTTCAAATAAAGGCTAGAGTCTTGTAACAAGAGACGAAAATTACTTAAACAAGATAATTATTTCTCATGTAATATTTTGCATATGTGCGCCAGGAATAATATGGTGGCCTGGTGGTTTAGAGAACCCATTATCCTTTTAACTTATGACATCTATTTGGCTATGGCCCTCATCCATGTGGTCTCAGTTACTTTACTACCATATCGACATTCAAGATCATGGAAATGGGGGCCATGCTTCTTTCCTATAAAGAGCTTGGCTAGAAGTTGCAAATATCATTTCTGCTAAATGTCAGAAAGAGAACCCAGTCACATGGCTACAATTAACTCTAAAGGAGGCTGGGACATAGGGTCTCTATTTGGGGAGCTATGTATCCAGCTAAACCTGTATTATATAGAAAGATAGCAGTCTCCAGGGGCACCTGGGTGGCTCAGTCGTTAAGCGTCTGCCTTCAGCTCAGGGTGTGATCCCGGTGTTCTGGGATCGAGCCCCACATCGGGCTCCTCCGCTGGGAGCCTGCTTCTTCCTCTCCCACTCCCCCTGCTTGTGATCCCTCTCTTGCTGGCTGTCTCTCTCTGTCAAATGAAGAAATAAAATCTTAAAATAAAAAAGAAAAGAAAAAAAGATAGCAGTCTCCAACACACCTTCGTTATACACTGATGTTTACTAAATATTTCTTCAGTCCAGGTTTCTTTTCCAAAATACAGAGCTGATGAGTAAATAATTGAATAAATATGATATATATACGACACATAACTTTTATTTAAAAAAATTTTTTTAAGACTTCATTTCTTTCAGAGGGAGAGAGTGAGCACAGGAGCAGGGGGAGGGGCAGAGGGAGAAGCAGACTCCAGGCTCCATCCCAGGACCCAGAGATCATGACCTGAGCTGAAGGCAGACACTTAATCGACTGAGCCACCTGGCACCCCACATATATCTTTTAAATTGAGGTATAACATAAATGCAATGAAGTCTGTAAAGTGCACTAATATACATGTTAAACCTTAATGAATTTTACCTTTGTGCTTACCTATTCAACCACCATCTAGATGAAGACATCCTTCAAATTCTCTGTCTTTTCCCAGACAAGCATTATTTCTTCTGCTTAGATAATTATGTCAGCCTTCTCAAGGGTTGCATGTGTTGCAATAAATTCACTGATGATTTTTCAATTTCTCACTCTATGTATATATATATCTATATATGTCCGCATATGTATATATATATATATATATATATATATATATATATATACAACATATATAATTTTTTCTCTTGCCTCTTGCTTTCACCTCACCCTTCTCCCTTCTTTTTTCCCTTGCTAATCCTGCTGTAATTCCGGTCTCAGCTAAGACATCACTTTTTATCAAGAAACCCTGTTAGTTGCTGTTATGCGGATTTGCCTACAATTTTTTGTTATGCTTATCTTCGCTTGGGAAAAGGAAAAAGAAAATTCAAGTCGAATACGTTTTTATTTGGAATATATTGTTTTGGGTAAATGAACTAGAGATAGTATTTTACTGGTCAATGAGACCTGGTCACAAAAATATTTTCATTCCTAATATTAGTTTAAACAGTGCTACTGTAAGTTAGCTCCGGCAGCAAATCAAAAATATTGAAGCCTTAGCTCCTCTGAGTGGTTCTTAGGAGTAAATAAACAATATCAAGTTAAGCTCGTATTTATTTTTAACCATCCCGAAATAAATGACATAATGTAAATAGACACATCTTAGTAAAGCGTACAGTTTGATGAGTTTTGACAACTGTATATATGTGGGTAACTAATACCTCAGTTGAAATGTAGCATTTTTCCATTACCCCAGTTTCTTTATGCCTCCAGTCAGTCTCCATGAGGCGGCCACTGTTGTGATTTCTATCACAATCCATTCATTTTACACGTTCTTTTTTTTTTTTTTTAAAGGAAGATTTTTTTTTTTAAAGATTTATTTATTTATTTATTCGACAGAGAGAGACAGCCAGCCAGAGAGGGAACACAAGCAGGGGGAGTGGGAGAGGAAGAAGCAGGCTCATAGCGGAGGAGCCTGATGTGGGGCTCGATCCCATAACGCTGGGATCACGCCCTGAGCCGAAGGCAGGCGCCTAACCGCTGTGCCACCCAGGCGCCGCCCATTTTACACGTTCTTGAATGCCATATAGGTACCATCAGATAGCATATATTGTATATGTTTGGCTTCTTTTGCTCAATCTATGTTTTTGAGATTCATCCGTGTTGTTGCATATATGAGTCACTTTTTTCCTCTTCTTTTGCCGAATAGTATTCCCATGTAGTATGTATATTGCAACGTGTTTATCCACTTTGTCAGTTCTTGTGTTGATGAGCTTATGGATCTCCCTGTTTATGGCTATTTTGAACGTTCCTACATAAGTCTTTCTATAAATGTGTATTTTCATATTTCAAATTTAATAAAAACCTAAATTTAATAAAATCCAGTTGAATAGCTGGATCATAGAATAAATGTATTTTTATTTTTGTTGTAAACTGCTAACCAGCTTTCAAAAGTGTTGGTAACCACTTTATACACCAACTAGAAACGTAAGTATGTTCTGGTTGTTCCACATTCACACCCAAATCTGGCATTTGTCAGTGTTTTTAATGTTCGTCATTTTATTTTATTTTATTTTATTTTATTTTATTTTATTTTATTTTATTTTTTAAAAGATTTTATTTATTTGAGAGAGAGAGAGCACAAGCACATGAGCAGCAGGGAGGGCTAGAGGGGGGGGGAGAAGCAGGCTCCCCCTGAGCAGGGAGCCCAGTGTGGGGCTGGACCCCAGGACCCCGGCTGGGATCACAACCTGAGCTGAAGGCAGATGCTTAACTGACTGAGCCACCCAGGCGCCCCAGATGTTTGTCGTTTTAGAGGTGTGGAATGGTATCTCACTGTAATTTTACTTTGCATTGCCTAAAAATGTTGAACAGTGTTTGTAGTCTTCTATTCTGGAATCCTAAGGGTGTAGCATTCATTCTCATTCTTACAAAATGGCTGCTGGAGCTCTAGCTGTCACCCTGAATTGTAGGCAGAAGGAAGAGCAAAAGATCCAGGTCCTGAAGTCGTACATCTGTTGAGTCTTTCTCAGAAGACTCATCCCGTGGTTTACAACTTAGTGGAAAGAATGATGTCATGTGGCCACTTTAGTCTACATGGGAGGCTGGGAAATGTAGTTTTTAAAGTCGGTGCTCTGGGCATCCATTGCTGTGTAACAAACCGACGCAACACTGCGTGGCTTAAAATAAAAACATGGTGTTGTCGTTGTTGTTTTTTCTTCACAGAGATGCCATTTGGGCAAAGCTCAACAGAAACAGCCTATCTGTGCTGCACTTGACATCAGTGCAGGAACAGGTGATGCTGGCTGCCGGCCAAGAAGACTCACACGGTTGGAACTGTGGTTAGAAACTTACACATGACCTTTTAATGTGGCTGCTTGGCTTCCCGCACCACGGTGGCTGAGTTCCAAGGGTGGGGGGGTCCCAAGAGAGACCCAGGTGGAAACCGTCTTGCCTTTGATGACCAAGACCCAGAAGTCATACAACATCACTTGTGCTGTACCCTGCTCATTGTGGCCAATACAAGGACCTACTCAGGTTAAAACGTAGGGGAAATAGATTTTACTTCTTGATTTGGGGGTGACAAGGTTTGGAAAGAGCATGGAGGATCAAGATATTGGTGTGGCCATTTGGGGGAAACACAATCCCCTACAATTGGGCATGTTGCCTGCCCCCAACAAAAGTGGGTTCTCTAAGCAGGAAGGATGTGGTAAACAGATATTGGGTAGACAAAGTGAGTTTCTGCAATGTTCCTTGCACATATCACATTATAATTTTTTTTGCTTTGCCAGTAGACAGCAGTTATCTCCGTGAGGGCAGCAGCCAGATTTGTCTGTCTTATCAATTATTGATTACTCATGGGCTAAGGAGGAAAAAGGCCATTTAAAAAAGTCAATGAATGATTTTTTTTTTAAGTAGGCTCCACACCCAATGTGGGGCTTGAACTCATGACCCTGAGATCAACGGTTCCATGCTCCGCCGACTGAGGTATCCAGCCAGCCTGTCAATGAATGATTATTAAACCAAATAAAACTATATAGAAAATATCAGTCACTTAAAAAAAAAAAAAGAGGAGGGGAGTGACGCCTGGCCAGCTCAGTTGGTAGAGCACACAACTCTTGATCTCACAGTCGTGAGTTTGAGTCTCACGTTAGGCGTAGAACTCACTACAAAAAGAAAATAAAAGACAAGAAAAGAAAAGATCAGTTTTGGGGCGCCTGGGTGGTTCAGTCGTTAAGTGTCTGCCTTCGGCTCAGGGCGTGATCCCGGCGTTCTGGGATCGAGCCCCACATCAGGCTCCTCTGCTATGAGCCTGCTTCTACCTCTCCCACTCCCGCTGCTTGTGTTCCTCTCTCACTGGCTGTCTCTCTCTGTCAAATAAATAAATAAAATCTTAAAAAAAAGAAAAAAGATCAGTTTTGGAAAAGAAACTGTTGGCGGTGCCTGGCTGGCTCAGTTGGTGGAGCACGTGACTCTTGATCTCAGGGTTGTGAGTTCAACCCCCATGTTAGGTGGACAGATTACCTAAAATCCAAAAAACAAAAGAAAAGAAAAAGAAACCATGACATAAGCATTAGGAAAGAATGAAAACATTGAAACTTAAAAGTCAATAACCTACAAAAAGTCTAATAAAACATACAGTAAGGATTAAAACAAACTTCCTCCGTCCACATTTTAAAATCGAAAACAAAACAAAATACTACCTCCTTTATTAGAAATTTATGTACACAGGGGGCGCCTGGGTGGCTCAGTCAGTCAAGCAGCTGACTCTTGGTTTTGGCTCAGGTCACGATCTCAGGGTTGTGAGATTGAGCCCCATTTCGAGCCCCATGCATAGAGCCTGTTTCGGATTCTTTCTCCCTCTGCCCCTCCCTCTCATGCACTCTAAAATAAATAAATCTTTTTTTTTTAAGATGTTATTTATTTATTTGAAAGAGAATGAACGAGAGAGAGAGCATGAGAGGGAGGAGGGTCAGAGGGAAAAGCAGACTCCTCGATGAGCGGGGAGCCCTTTGTGGGACTTGATCCCAGGACTCCAGGATCATGACCTGAGCTGAAGGCAGTTGCTTAACCAACTGAGCCACCCAGGTGCCCCAACAAATAAGTAAATCTAAAAAAAAAAAAAAAAAAGACAGAAATCTATGTACACACACACACACACACACACACACGCAAAGAAACCTATATGCAAATAAATGGCTGTGTGATTATTATGTGGAAAGAAAGATCTCTTAAAAAGGATAAAGAGTGCTTCAGAGGACTGGCCCGTCCTCATGATTTTTGTAGGTATTACAAAAAACTGGTTTACAATACCAAACCATTGACCATTATTTGCTATTTCTGGGGACCGCCTGGAAACTGCAACTTCCCTCATCTTTCCCGGATCAGGAATGGGGTCAAGAACTTCTTCATTCTGTAAACTTTCTCTTCCTTATCTTTAAATACATTGTTGGTTCAAGTGGCTTAAAATCTTTCTGACTTATTTTCTTTGAGAAGTTTAAATCTTTTTATTGTTTTCATTAGTTTTATAATCCCTTTCCAGGAGATCTTGAACTGTTTTTTTTCTCTTCTGGTCCATTTAATAAGTAGTTTACCATTAATCTTGTCTTCTCTTGGCACATTCCTTAAGACTATGGGACAACCGTTCTCCTGCAATCCTTTTAACATGCAAATCTGATCTTGCTACTCCTCAGCTCACAGTTTCAGGGGCTCTCGGGCCCACACGGAGGAAGGGAAACTTCTTAGCTTGACACATGGGGCCCTTCCTGAACTGGCTCCTCAATGCTTTTCACCCTTCTTCCCTCAGGCTACTGGGCTCTTTCAGGGGCCAGTACCTCCCGCCCCACCCTGCCTTGTGTCCTTCCAGACTTATTTGTTAATAAGTCTTCCCTCCTCCTCGGCCCTGTGACAAACTCTTACTCATCCTTCAGTCTCAGCTCAAGCATTACTGCTTGTTCACCCCATCCCTGAGCTCCCTGCTCAGGTTGGGTATGTTTCCTGTGTCTTGGGTTTGAATATCTAAATCCGGATTAAGGCTATTTTTTCCTAAACTTTTCTTCATAGCAAGCAGTTTTAAACGCAGTCTCATTGGAAGAAACCAAACACAATAGTTTTTTTAAGCGACACTTATGATTCCTTCGTCTCCCCATATCTTTGTGTAGGAATACAGGGATACCAGGAGAGAGAAAGGCATCCTACTCCTTTTTTGGCTCTTTCTGTACTTGCTTTTGGCCAAAGAAGGAGCAGATGAGAGAGTGGGGACGCTTCTCTTGGACTGCCAGAGTGGAAGAGGCCACTCCTTGGAATGTCTTCTGAAAGAGTTTATCCATTCCACCGAGTGTGGGACTGATTGGGAAGCTGAAGT
This sequence comes from Ursus maritimus, assembly GCF_017311325.1. Taxonomy (NCBI): domain Eukaryota; kingdom Metazoa; phylum Chordata; class Mammalia; order Carnivora; family Ursidae; genus Ursus; species Ursus maritimus. Next base: position 13,410,743 of record NW_024424119.1, on the reverse strand, counting down.
TACAATGGCCATATAGGTCCTCCAGTTGCAAGCAATTGATGTGAACAACCCTAGCACACTCTGGGGTGTTAACTGGGCGACTATGTGAAGTGAAGGCAAGTTTTCCATGAAGGGCATCTCGTAGCGGGCCCAGATTTCAGGGTTGGTTTTGTTTGGTCTACTTCTGAACATGTTGCCTCCATGTGGCTAACATCCGCACCCTCCCACCACAAAGGACAGGCCTGTGAGTGTCAGACTCCAGCCCATGAGATCTGCCACTCCTCCTTCACAAGAGGCAACAAGAGGTGTTCACTCCCATATTCTATGGAAATGAAAGAAGGAGTGGATTATAGATTTTTCTCCCCACCTACAGTCTTTTGACTAAAAGCTCCCCTCCTTGAAAATATTGGTCTTGGTGACTAACATAATATAATAATAAAAAATATATTGATTAAAGTTTTGAAGCTGTAACCCTTGGAGTTCAAATCTAGAACAATGTTCATGGCAAAGAGTGCATGCACTCTTAAAAATATTTAAGAATAACAAGATCTTGGGGTGCCTGGATGGCTCAGTCAGTTAAGTGTCTGACTCTTGATTTCCACTCAGGTCGCGATCTTGGGGTTGTGAGATTGAGTCCTCCATCAGGCTCCATGCTCTGGAGGAAGTCTGCTAGAGACTCTCTCTGTCTCTGCCCATCCCCACCACCAAAATAAATAAATAAATCTTTTTTAAAAAAATGTGGCTATTAGAACATTTAAATTACATACGTGGCTCACATTACCTTTCTATTGGACAGTACTAATGGAAAATAGTCAGAAGAAAGGGGGGGGCAAGGGGCCCCGTTCTAAGAGGAAACTACACTTAAAAGGAAAAGACCCCATCCGGTTCTAGAGGTCACAGAAAGGAAGGGAATGGCCGTTGGCATCCTAACTCAGCCCCAGGGGTCAGCTCAACTGTCAGGAGGATATTTAAACACAGAGCTTGATCTGGTGGCCTGCGGGTAGCCAGCATGCCTTAGGGCCATGGCAGCCACTGCCCTCTTGATCCTGGAGGCTAGGAAACACCACCCTGGAAGGAGCCATCTGCTCACCGCCCACCCCCCCACGTGAACAACTACCTGGTAGGCAGATAGATGAGCACATGGACAAAAGCCTGATTGGATGACGGACTTGTGGAGGGTTAATCAGATTAAACAGCCCAGCCCAAGGAGGATCTCATAAAAGCCCCTAGACTTAGAAACTCCGCCAGCAACCCTTTGGGGTCCCCTACCTCTTTGGGAGCTTTGTGCTCTTGCTCAATAAACCTTGCTTTGCTGCCCACCACTCTTCTCTCGGCCTACCTCTTCATTCCTTGAAGTGCATGACCAAGAACCGTTGCCACTAAAGGGAAAGCAATCCTGAAACAGTACTGTTCCAGATCAGGGGTCAGCGACTTTTTCTGCAAAGGGCCAGATGAAAAATATTTTAGGCTTCATGAGTCATATGGTCTCTGTCACATTGACTCCATTTTGCCCTTGTAGCACAAAAGCAAAAAAACTAACGAGCTTTGCCGTGTTCCAATAAAACTTTATAAGCACCGAAGTTTGAATTTCAAATAATTTTCACATGTCATGAAATAGACTTTTTATTTAGCTATTGTAAAAAGTACATACAAGCTTTTTTTCTTTTCTTTTTTTCTTTTCTTTTTTTTTTAAGCTTAAAGTGCTTCTTAAAGCCTGATTCGTCCTGCTGGCCATGGTTCGCCCACCATAGGTTACCCACATCTCTTCTATGTCAACAATGGGATCCTAGGGGTAAGATTAACTTCTCTACCCTAAAAATGGTTTCAAGGTCTAAACTGCTTGAGCCAATGAGCATAACCATAGGTAACTGGACAATGATTACCTAGTCCGATGGAACAGTCTGGATTCAGCGTCAGCTGAGGTGGCCCTCAGGTATGTGAGTGTTGCATGCCCAGATCTTCTGACTTTTTTTTAACAGAAGAAGCAAGGAGATCAAATTTTTATTTAAAAACTTCCAATTACTGGGTCACCTGGGTGGCACAGTCACTTGAGTGTCTGACTCTTGGTCTCAGCTTGGGTCACGATCTCAGGGTCGTGAGATCAAGCCCCAAAGGGGCTCTGCACTTGGTGTGGAGTCTGCCTGAGATTCTCTCTCCCTCTGCCCCTCTTGCTTGTGCTCAAGTGCTCTCTCTCTCTCTCAAATAAATAAATCTTTTAAAAAATTTCCAATTACTAATTCTTTTTTCCCTACTTCTTATATAATTCTCCCATTTTTTTATGGTTTTGTTCTTTGTGAAAATGTATTCTTTCCTGAAAATGGCTTTTAAGTAACTAACTGGTAGATGAGAACTATCATTACTCAACAAGGCCAGACTTTTATTTTTGTTTTACTGTGATTTTTTTCAGGGAGAATGAGTACTTGGAAAACTACGTGTATTCACTGGAAAAAAAAATGCGAACTGATTTGGGGGTTTTAAAAATATTGCTTTCACCTTTGGTTTAACAGTTACTTTGGGGCCATCTTTATTCCGAATTTAAATATATTTTATACTATTAGCTTAATGAAAGATTATTTTTTTTCTCTTGCTACAATAGAATAAGATGTCTCAAATTTGTTATTTTGGGAAAGTCTGCTGTTCCTGAACTCTGCCAGTTGGAGACAAGTTCTTGATGTCAAAGAACTTCCTTTTTGAGAAATGTGCTTGGCTCGGAATTTCTTATGCTCCCCAGTTTTGCCAAGTGGGCTTGCTTATACCCAAGAGTTAAATCATTTTATCTTTGACATTAAGGAGTAGTTTAGCCAATTTATATTTAGGTCAACACTTTTAAAAGGAAAAATTCTGCTAAGATTGATTTAATACTGCTTTGCCGCATTTTTCAGATATATTCATATGAGTTCAATGAACTCTTGACTCCAAACATGTAAAATTAAATAATGAAGCCTCAGCAATTACCTTCAGACCTAATTTTTCAAGGTTTTTGCCCATGAAACACAAAGCGGCTTTTCAAAATGACCAATATGATCAAATACTAGAGTAGGGAGAAGAAATGAAGTTAAAGACAACTGCTATAATAAAACCAGGGCCAGGAATGTTCTAATCTATCCCAACTGGAAGAATGAAGTTCATGCACCTTAACCCTGATAGTATTTGTTCATAAGGGCAAAATGGTGAGCAATGATAAATGCCCTGGTTTCTCCATTTCCAAGTTTTTATGAAATTCTAACTATGCCCATGTTATTCATATTGTTTCCTGTTATTTAACAAATAGACTTAAAAAAAAAAAACCCAAATAGACTTATTCCAGGAAACACACATCATCCAAAGGAACTTTAAGTTTTCAACATTGTCTTTTTGCAGATTTTCTTATTTCTTTACATAATTCCAAGTATTTCTTTCCGTGCCTTCTCTTTTTCTTATATTTATTTCTCTCCCCTTTAACCAACATCACTCCAGCCAAATTGTCTTTCCATTGAATTCTATTGAAAGTTGCAAAATGTAATTCTGTGTGTGCTTTAACATATAATAGGTGTACAATAAATATTTGTTAAATAAGTCTATAATGTTAGGGAAACTGGTTATTTTCTGTTTCATATTCTTAAAATGCATTCCATTAATAGTTTTACAGATGGGTGACTGCAGAAACAGAAGCAATTTCATATACTACTCTGGTGATTGCCAGTTTTACTTTTAATTAGGATTCGAGGAATCACGACTGCTTCCTATTCTTCCCAAAATAAAAACAATGAAAATCAAAGCCTTGAGTGTCTAGTGAAAAAAATCTGTACCAAGTTGGTGAATCAAGGAAGACAACAATGGTTTGGGATATTTTATGTTGTGACCTGGAAATTCTCTTTCCGTCTTTTTCCTGCCATTTGCAAATGATCACTTCCTGAAGCTCAACCTAGGTTTTTGCTCATAGTAAGACCATTGCCACTAGCTCTCTGATCGAAATCTTGGGCATATAGTGGGACCAGTACAGAGTTTTAAATTTAGGTTTGTATAAGAGAATTAAAGGTCTTTACTGAAGGAAAGGTTAAGAGGTCTGACATCTCCAAAAGACACTTTTGAGCCCTTTTGTTTACACAGTAACCACAGTTTGGGTAAGAACTACAGTATAACAGGGGGCGCCTGCGTAGCACAGTCGTTAAGCACCTGTCTTCGGCTCAGGGAGTGATCCCGTGTTCCGGGATCGAGTCCCACATGGGGCTCCTCTGCTGGGAGCCTGCTTCTTCCTCTCCCACTCCCCTGCTGTGTTCCCTCTCTCGCTGGCTGTCTCTCTGTCACATAAATAAATAAAATCTTTAAAAAAAATATTTAAGAACTACAGTATAACAACTCATTAATTAAGAAACTACATGGAAAACTGTAGTTATATGCAATTATGGCTATCACATCGGTGTTGCTGAATAAATTCCAAAACCTGCCTCTAAAAGCTCTGCCTTTTCAGCAAAATAATTTTTCCACAGTATAGATATTATATTTATAATTCCGATACATTTTATTTTGTGGTCTAGTTTGGATATTTTGTTCTCAGAGTGGTTTGAATTTACTTTATTTGTTCTTTATTTGGGGCCTGATCTCCCCCCCCCCCACTTCTTTTACTCATTGACCTTCTCTACCCCTGACCAACATTTTAAGGAATGAGTGGTGCCTTTGTGCATTCTCTTGCAAGTTTGGAAAGGAAACACAGAGCCCTCTACCTTATTCCTATTTTATCTACTCTTACACATTCCTCTCTTTGGTACATGGTTGGCACAAAAAAAAAATCCCCATAAAGATTCTGGCCCTGTTAATCCGTAATTCAGGACTGCTGGACAGTCTTTACATTTTGCATTGTCTGGACTTGATCAAGAAAAGGTCCTATTCCTGATTCTGAGAAGTGCTAACCTGACAGGTGTCAGATGTAGGTGACCTTTTAAAAAAATATTAACTGAGAACAAAAGCATTGGATGGTTTCTAAATGAGCCAAGGTTACTCATCCAGCTGTCCTTGAGCAATGAAAAAGGAAAGTCAGTGCATTATACACAGGGTCAGTGATAAAAGCCATGGAAAAAAAATAATCTTTCTAAGTTAGACAATGCTGATATTGGCAGTCCTTGAATGCTATTAAAACACACACACACACACACACACACACACACACACACTTCTTTTTTGAGAAATGCTTAATGGGGCACAATTAAGCGGTCTGTAGAATTGAATGACCTTTACATTGCTGTAATCTCATGAGGGTAACCTTTCACACACAGCATCTACTTCTGAAAGAACATTCACATGAAAATATTGTCGCTAATTCAGCAGACGATGTCCAACCCATGTCCTGCGTCTTGCTCCTTTTGGAGTCCCTCATTGCCAGAGAAAAGCTAAGATCACCAAAGATGCTGACCTCAAACCTGTCAGTCAACCAAAAGCCATCAAACTATTATATTTCAGAAGCAAATTTGGTGGTGAGCAGAAAAGAGAAAATATAAAGCCTCAAATGGCCAAACAAGCAAAGATTCTAACCCTCTATCTTTTCTTTCAAATAAAATCCTTTCGATTATAACATCTTCTCTTCCCATTTCCCTTACTTTTATCCTTGTTAAGCACCTTTTCTTGAAACAAAAAGAAATACTATTGAAGAAACATATGAACTATGACTTCAGAATTTCGTTCTGAATCTTGAGGATCACTTTTTCCCCTAAAATTAATATTTTGAAAAACAAACTACAGAAAAGGCAGTATGATGATCGTCTCAATTCATTTGCTTGCTCTTTTTTTCTCTACCTCAATTTATATCTCTATATCATTTTATGTATTTATTATTTTGACTGATCTGCTTAAGAGGAAGTTATAGGGGGGGCCTGGGTGGCACAACGGTTAAGCGTCTGCCTTCTGCTCAGGGCGTGATCCTGGCGTTATGGGATCGAGCCCCACATCAGGCTCCTCCACTATGAGCCTGCTTCTTTCTCTCCCACTCCCCCTGCTTGTGTTCCCTCTCTCGCTGGCTGTCTCTATCTCTGTCGAATAAATAAATAAAATCTTAAAAAAAAAAAAAAGAGGAAGTTATAGACATCATGACACTTTCTGAAACATTTCAACACATGTTTTCTAAGAATTGGGATAGTCTGCTATACAACCACAGTACCATTAGCACATCCACTGAATTTAACTTCGATATACAGTACATATTAAAATTCCCCAACTGTTGCAGGAATTTCCTTAGGCTGTTTTTTGTTTATATTTGTTTTTGGATCTGGAATTCAGGGATGTCTGGCTGGCTCAGTCAGTAGAGCACACAACTCTTGATCTAGGGGTTGTAAGTTGGAGCCCCACATTGGGTGTAGAGATTACTGAAAAATAGAATCCAGTTAACTGTTAAGAATTGTTATTTACTTGTCATGTTTCTTTAGTTGTCTTTAATCTAGAACATCTCCTCACTTTTTGTGGGTGGTGAGGGGTCTCTTAAGATAATTGATTTTTGCAAAAATCCAGGCCAGTGGGGTGCCTGCCCTGGCTCAGTTGATAGAACATGTGACTCTTGAGTTGAGGGTCAAGAGCTCAAGCCCCACATTGGACCTAGAGCTTACAAAAAAAAAAAAAAATCTGTACACTCATGTAAATTAATGAGTGAATTATTTGGGGTGTCTGGCTGGCTCAGACATTAGACATGCAACTCGATCTCCGGGTCCTGAGTTCAAGCCCCACATTGGGCATGGAGATTACTAAAACAACAACAACAAAAAACAAAAAAACCCAGGCCAGTTATCTTGTAAAATGTCCCACATGATCTTGATGGGTCTGATTTCTTCTTCACAGATTCAAACGCTTTTGGCAGAAATAATATACCCATGATGTTAGATGTTATATGCTTTTTATCATTCCACATCAAGAGGCCCATGATGTCAGCTCTTCTCATGACTGGTGATGTCAAGTTTGGTCACTTCATTAAGCGGTGTCCACCAGATTTCTTCACTGTAAAGATCTCTTTCTGCCTTTGTGAATAATATGTAATCTGGGCAGTAATACCATGGGGCATTGTTAATGTATTTTCCAAAAATTTTCACTCCAAACTTTCAGCATATATTGATGAGCCTTGACTAAATCTGTTACAGCTTTGGTGCCTGCAAAATGACGATTTTTCTAATTCTAACATTCCTCTTACATATATTAATTAGCTAGTATCTTTCTGTATGGAGAAGCTTTTGTTTTTAGCTGCTTGTTATTTTTTTAAATTTTCACTATGAACTCATAGATTCTTTTTTGAGCCTCAAATTGTCCCAAATTTGACCAGTTGGAGCCCTTGAAAATGAAATTTTGATTTGGAGTACTCTTAGTAAATATGTTCAATCATTTTTTGTTTCAAAGATTTATTTATTTATTTAAGGGGGATGGGCAAAGGGGAAGGGAGAGAGAGAATCTTAAGATTCTCCCAACATAGGGGTCATCCCATGACCCAGAGATCATGATCTGAGCCAAAATCAAAAGTCAGATGCTTACCCACTGAGCCACCCAGGTGCCCCTTAATCATGTTTTTCTAAGTAAGAATTACTGCTAATGTTATGACTAAATCTTTTCCTTTTAAACCTTTTTTTTCTTAAATAGAGACACAAGTAAATAACAAGAGCTTATTGTTATGTGCTCAAAAATATCATTATTTGTGGGGTGCATGGATGGCACAGTTGGTTAAGCAACCGATTCTTGGTTTCGGCTCATGTTGTGATCTCTGTGTGGAGAGATGGAGCCCCACGTGGGCCTCTGTGCTCAGTGTGGAGTCTGGTTAAGACTCTTTCCNNNNCTTTCCCTGGGATGCCTGGGTGGCTCAGTAGGTTAGGCGTCCGCCTTTGGCTCAGGTCATGATCCCAGGGTCCTGTGATAGAGCTCCACATTGGGCTCCTTGCTCAGGAGGGAGCCTACTTCTCCCACTGCCTACTTCTCCCTCTCCCCCTCTCATGCTCTCTCTCTCTCTCTGTCTCTCAAGTGGATACATAAAATGTTTTAAAAAATTAAAAAAAAAAAAGAATTTCTTCTTCTCCCTCTGCTCCTCCCTCCTGCACTCTCTCTGAAATAAATAAATCTTAAAAAAAATAACATCTTTATTTGTTATAACAACCTATCAACTCTGAGGCAATTATGAAATGCCTTGACATAAATGAGAATGTTAGAGGCATCCTGTACCTGTATCCTGATTCCAAAGGACCAAGTACAGGGGCTGACCTTCAGTGGACAGCCAATAAAAGTTAATAGAAAGCACTGAATTAATAATAAAACCAAAATGTCAAAGTCATGAAACACAAGGCAAAAGATTGAAATAATATATATTGAAGTTCTAATTATATAGAAATAAGTTAAGTTCTTTGGCTATTCATAAGTGATTTTTAACTTCCTTTTACATCTTGAAATTTCCCAACTGCTGCCACTACACCTGAGAAGATAGTCCTTCACTAACTTTCCCTTATCTGGTTTCCCAGGGAATACATAATACATAATAGAACTATAATTAGCAATAGCCTCCAGGAGTTCTTTTGATTCAGTGCACTGGCAAATGAATATTCCTTCTTTCCTATCAATTTGTATTCCTACCCAGATCAATAGTTGTTTGCAAAGCATTCTATCCCTGGGATGACAAATTGCTTAATAATAGTCAGAAAATGGGGTCTAAAAGAGAGAGAATAGACTAGTATAAACGCTCTCCTGTGAGAAAAAAGTATGAATCGAAACTGGAAAAAAAAAAAGAAAGAAAGAATCTGGCAATTAGATATAGTCATGTGCATTTTTGTATAGTTAAAAAAAAAAAAACAACCGGACTGTAACATAAATTAACATAAAAAAACCTCTACACATAAATTGTGTCATTGTAGATTAGCTACAAAGTGGATAATATAATCATGGATTATTCAGAGCTGACTGTAAATAGTTTAACCCAACTGGGATACTTGATCCTACCAGAAGGTGGTAAATCACTCACTTCTTAGAGGCTTAGTACTATTTTCAAACCACTGTTAGACCGTTTAATACACAGAAGGGAGTAATTTCTTCTTCTTAAATTTCTTCTGTAGTTTTGTAATTCTTTTCTTTTTTTAAAAGATTTTATTCGTTTATTTGAGGGAGAAACAGCAGGAGTGGGGGGAACAGCAGAGGGGCAAGAAGACTCCCCACTGAGCAGAGAGCCCCGAAGGCTGGGGCAGGGCTCCATCCCAGGACTCCGAGATCATGACCTGAGCCAAAGTCAGAGGCCTAACGGACTGAACCACCCAAGTGCCCCTCTTCTGCAGTTTTAATTGAAGTTTGACCTGTCTACATTAGTTCATAACCCTCATATGTTATTCTCCCATTTTTTTCAAACAAGACAAAGCATAGTTTATGATTTTTGGACAAAGTGATTACTTTAACCCTCCATTCATAATACGTGAATGGGAGAAGTGAAATCATATATAAAAACAGAATTTCCACTGGAAAATCAAGGAGGTCAAATCATTATGTAAAGAAAGTTAGGAAGTTATGCAGTAGCCTTGGAAGAGATGCCAGAAATACATAAAGATATATTAAAATAATCTACTTTTTAGATAGTTTCACAGCAAGCAGTTTCAATTTAATATGTATTGTACCTATAAATATTCCACTGGGGTTCTTGTATATATTAGGAAGACGTTTTCAATCACACTATATCAACTGATCTCCAATATTTATCTTGTTTCATATTGTTGGTCTTACATAACATCCTTGATTAATTTTCAGGCCTTGAGGTGCTATAGTTTGAATTAGGCATACAGCCCACTAAATTAATAAATTATTACTGTGGAGGCACTCTTGTCTTCTGAATGTATAAGTGCATTGCTTAAATTACTCTCAGGGAATAATTTACACATGAAGAGGCTCTGGTGGTTAAAAAAGCTTTGTGTATTTCTTATCACTGGAAATAGTCCTAGACTAGGTGCTTAAATGGATATCAAAGCAATTGTTTTTTCAAAGCAGTAATGATTTGTACTATTCTGGGGTTCCCAATACACTATCCTGGGATCATGAATTAAATATAATGTTAAAAATGTAACATTTTGAACCAAAAATTTCCATAAGAAACAGGGAGACCATCTCAGCTGAGAAAATATGCTCATGATCTTGAAAAGGCTTAGTAAGCTTTCTTTCATTGTGAATTTGTTTCTTAAAAGAGCTGGAATAAGGTGAACATAGAAAACACTTCAGATCAAGGAAAAGGAAATTAGGACTTGGCTGTTGCAAAAAAAAAGATATCAACGTCCCTCCTACCTTATCTGAGTATTAACAGGTGGAATTGACGGCAATGAGTCCTGGCTTCTAATCTTGTGCTACTGTTTTTCTTGTCCTTGTGATGTTCATGTCAAATTTGTATGAGGCTTGCTTATGTGTGTCACAGATCTCCATCCCAAATTTAGGTAATAAGAAATAAAAAAAAAAAAAAGCATTTGGTGAAATTTCTCCCCTGGGTCTTAAACTCTTACAACAGGAACCCTGTCATTCTTATTTTCTTACAGCCTACCTCTGTGCCTGGCACATAGAATGAGCAAAATATGGTTTTGGTGAATGAACACATGAATAAAGTACACAGAAAAAGTGCACTATTATAAAAAAAATCCTTAATTATTCTGAGTCTAATATTTGTCAGATGTCTGGTTAGTGTCTGTCCCATTATGTTTTTTTTTTCCCCATACATCTTCTTCCCTCTCCCCCCAAATCCATGCAGTAAAGGATGAACAATGGTTAATGTTTATTGATTTGATTATTTGAGCTTATGCATGAATAATCTATCACAACAAATAAATAGATAAAATCCTATTAAGAAGAAATAACTGCTCCTTAACATCGTAATTACTCTTTAAAGGACCTCTTTATGTTGTGCCGGAAACATCCAAACTGGCCTCAATCTCCACACTACACAAAACTATTGTAAATAAAAGTGCTGGGGCCAAGATGATGGTTGAAGAGCTACGTTGATGGCGGTGGTGATGACCAGGAATTAAGATCTGTCCCAGACACTCTCCTTTTGTATTCTTCATCACAAATTTTATTTGAAATGATGATGTCAATGCTTTTCTTTTCCGCTCCTCAAAACGAACCCTACAATGTTTCATATCGTGTTAGATGAATTTCAGTAAAATAGTTGCTTTTTGGATGGTTTTATCCCTAAGCATTTCCATGAAAAAAAATTTTTTTGGAATATTTAGTACTGAAGAAGCTTGTCTTAAAATTTATTTGCAAAATATTTTCCATAATTGCACTGTTAAGTAGTCAAAAGCTTTCTCACAATTTGTACCTCACTTGAAGTGCAAAGATCTCCAGGCATGGAGGACAAAATTAATCTGCTGTTATTCCTGTTTTGATTGCTTTTAATTAATAGCCATCTTGTTAGAACAGGCTATAAACGATACATTGAAAGACTGGCATAAATTCCTTTGCCCAAAAGTTGAATCTGGCGTATTCAGGGTTGTGTTTTCTTTCTTTTTCTCCTCCTCCTGGTCTTTTTGTTGTAAAGAGGTCACGTAAGGACGTTGGTGGAAGGGCTCCATGCGCCATCTACTGACCGAATCTATATTTTTAGTGCCTAGAGAATGAAATTTACCCCTACATTGGGTTTTTGAAAGTCTTTGAGAAAGGAGAGGTAACAGGAAAAGACCCTCTCTGACTCTAAGGCTTATTGGTGACTCCTGGAATAAACTTTAATCCAACAAACACATAATTCAAAACAGAGATATCAGTCCCTCAGTGCGGGGACAAGTTATAGAGAGAATCACAAGAAAGTCCAGGTGGCACTGGAAGAAGCTAGCCAAACTCTAAAGTCAACTCAAACTTAAAATCAGATTGCTGTTTATCACTTGTGTGTTAAGCTTCACTCACTGCCCAATGGTTGCTGCCTTACAGGAAATGGCTTTACCCTAATGGCACATCCAGATAACCATCAGTTCCCTATCTTATTATTTTGGAGGCTTTCTCTCTAATTATTTCATCAAAAATTGAATAATGCACAGCAAGGAGGTCCACCCTTCACCTGGATCCCAACACACAGCTTGTCTAGGTCTGTGTAAACTTAGTCCTGATACACACACACATACACACCCCCCTACTCCTACAGATATGCAAGATGATAATGCATCTATGCACAGGTGGGTCAGCTGGGAAATCTAAGCCCTTGGATTTGGATTAAAACGTTGCTCCCCTCAGTGGCTCCCTTCACTCTATGCTACTAAATCCAATAGAAGGGTGGGAGGAATTGGGGTCCTCAAGCCAAAGAAGTTTTCCAGGTTGTAACTGGGGAGACGTCAGAGTGTCAGTTTTAGTAGTTCAAACCATTGGAGTTGGAGGTATGGATTGGAAATTAAAGGTGGCCCGAAATGCTCTGATCTGATTAGGGTTCTCTTTCTGTGAGCAGCTGGGAGAACTGAAAACTAGGAACGAGGACTACGGATGCCCCAGGTAACCTCCTTCCCCCCTTACTGCTCTCTTTAATCCAAGAGCTGAGACAACTTGCTTTCGCGGTTTTAAGAAAGAAGAAGAAAGCCAGAAAGTTGAGCCAGAAAGAGGAAAAGAGGCAAATAAAGAGGGAAGGCAGGGAGAAGAGAATGAAACCAAAGGAAAATTCAGAAAGAAGTTGGGAGGCGAGGGAAAAAGGGGAGGAAAGAAAACAGACAAAGACCGGCAAGAAAGGAATGAGGGCTAGGAAGATGCAAGTATCTTTCTTTAACGAGCCGGAGTTACACCCATCTTTCACTTTCAAATCAATCGTCTAGATCTTATCCGTTTCCTTTGTGAAGGTTGTCCGGGTTGCTGAAGGAAGCTAGTCAGTACTCCTCCCCCTGCCCCTCGCGTGGCTCCCCTGCTGTACCCCCGGGCGCTGAGACCCAACACACCCCGAGTGGGATCCTTTGCAGGAGCGCGACTCTGGGAACACTCTTGCGGCTGGTTGTCACCTGGGAGCCTAACCGGATTAATACCCAGAGTTGGATTACGCTGGCTGTCACCAATACGCCTAAAGATTATAATCCAATTTATGCACATTACTGCCAGTATTAACTTTATCTGCTATTTTAAGACTCCCAGTTGCCCCGCGTGTCCTCAGAGGACAATCCTCCACGTTCTGATGCAACCCACCAGGCTGTCAGGAGGGGAAACCTCCCGAAGAAAACAACTCCAAGCCCGGTCCCTGAGGGTCTGCACCCGGTACTCCCAGGTGTCTCACTTTCACCTGGGCACCGCTTTATGATGCCTCCCAGCCGGGGATTACCAAAGCGGGAGGAGTTCCCTTGGAAGGAAATGGCATTTTTGTTCATTTCATTTTTGAATTTTCTGTGGCGGTGGCAGAAGGGCGGGGAGTGGGGCCGGTGGGCGGGTGCCTGCGAGTAGCTTGGGAAGGGGGCCAGGGGATTGTTGCCGGTTATAACAGTCTCAGCGAGTGCTTTTTGATGTTTTGTTTGTAGAGTGGCACTGCTCTCGCTCTGTCCTTAAAAGTTCGTTTGGGCGTGAGTTCTTGCCTTTTCAGCACAAAACCACAAACAGACGGGGTGGAAAGTAAAAGAAAGCTCCCCCCCCCCACGAGCGTGCAAACGCCGAAGACTTGATTTAACACCCCTTCCCCGGCTGCTGGGGGCTCTAGGCAGTGGCTACATTCCAGCAGTTTTAATCCGTTTTTTATTGTAGGGCGAGAGGAGTTTACACAGGGGCTGGGATGGCTCCCCAGCTGGCCGCTCTCCCCACTCTAGCGCCCCTTCCCCGCCCTCTGCTCCACCTCCCCCCCTCCTCCCCAGTAGGAACCTGTTACTTTAAGCAGGGCTTTCCAGTGTGGCGGTGCGGGCCGCCGGGGTTTCGGGAGGTGGCCGGTGATTGGCTCCTTCGAGCTCCCCCTGGCTTGCTCGCTCGGCCTCCCCGCGCGCTCCGCCCCGCCCGCGCGCCCTCCCTCCGCCCCGTAAGGCTCGGAGCCCCGGTGTCAGGCGCCACGGCGCATGCTCCGGAATCTCATCCTCTGGCCCTGGAGCTGCTGCTGCTGCTGCTGCTGCTGCTTTTGCTTTTGGGGCTGAGTTTAATAAGCGAGCGAGCGAGCGAGCAAGCGAACGCGGGGGGAAAAAGGCAGAGAATGTCCGCCATCTACCCTCCGCTCCTGGGCGCGCTCTCATTCATAGCAGCCTCTTCATGAATTACAGCTGAGGGGGGCGGGGGAGGGGGGTACCACACAACACCCCAGCAAACCTCCGGGCCCCCAGGCATGGCTAGCTCGGTAAGTACATGCAAAAAAAAATAATAAAAGACCCCCCCCTCCCCGCCTTTCCTCCCTCGCCCTGCGCCGCCGCCGCCGCCGCAGCCCAGACAGCGCCAGCGCTCCGCGGTTCCAATTAGAGAAAGGTTGGTACGGCTTGCAGGGAGCTGCTGTCTCTCCCTCAGCCTCCGCTCCCCTCCCTCCCTTCAACCCCC
>NW_024424119.1:13394534-13396336 GCF_017311325.1 Ursus maritimus | reverse complement strand
GCCGCCGCCGCCGGGAGCCGCGGGCACAGTCCGGGGACGCGGCGAGCAGCCTCGGCGGCCGCTACGATGGTGCGTTCTCCGCGGCGCGCGTGTGTGAGCCGGAGTGTGCGGGCTGACAGCCGCGGGGCCGCACGCAACTTTGCCCCCGCGCCGGGCTGTGCGCAGTCGAGCCTCGGCGGCTGTCCGCCCGCCGCCCTGCCTTTCTGAATTTTATTTTCGGGGGGAGGAGGGAGCTACTTTGGGGCCACTTTGGCTCTTGGAAGTGTGTTTCGGGGGCTCTGTGAGGCTGGCCTCGCCGATCGCGTGGGGCTTTTCGCTGGGGGGTGCGGGGTGCCTTAAGTTATGGATGCCTCGCCGTGTTCTCCTGCGGGCGTGTGTGTGTGACGACGTCTCATTTTTGTTGTGCACGAACCCAGTGCTCAGAGCACGGGAGTTTGTGCCCATCAGCAGAGGCTGCCTGTAGTTTCCATTCCGCCTGGCACAGCGCTCCACACGCACGCACACACACACGTACACAAAGACTTCCTCGGCGTGTGCCTGTCGCCGCGGTACTTTCAGGGAGGGGGCTCACCAGAATCCCCCCTCGGGGTCCAGGCTACCTCCCTTCCCACGCCGGGAAACCGCCCCGGCATCGCCTCCTAATTGTCTTCTAATTTGTTTCCGATGCATTTGTTGTCGTGTTTGTAGTGGCTGAGTGTGCTCTCCCCTCTCCCCCCCACCCCGGACCCCCTTCCCGATTGGGGGCAACATTCCGTTACAATCCCTGCGGGTTTGGATGCGGGGCCCCGGGGGCCGGGCGGGGTGTCTTTGGGGGTGTGGGGTGTGCGCGCGCCCACGCGCGTGAAACGTGGATGCAGAGGGCACCGCCGTTTCCTTTTATGTGCGTTTCAAGAAGGAGGAAAAAAAATGTCAGGCGCAATGTTCAGTGTCGAACGGTCGCCTTCCTGTTGTTCACGGCTCTCTCTCCTCCCCCTGCCCGCAGTGTGCCGTGCAGGTGAAGCTGGAGCTGGGGCACCGCGCCCAGGTGAGGAAAAAACCCACCGTGGAGGGCTTCACCCACGACTGGATGGTGTTCGTGCGCGGCCCGGAGCACAGTAACATACAGCACTTTGTGGAGAAAGTCGTCTTCCACTTGCACGAAAGCTTTCCTAGGCCAAAAAGAGGTAGGGCTCGAATACAAAAGGAGCTTGATAAAAAATGTCTTTGCTCGCGGAGGAAACAATCGCTTGGCCCGGGCGGTCCCCCTGCCCCTCTCCCCGCCCCCCGCGTCGCGCTCGCCGGCGTCGCCTCGGGACCAGGGTGCGCGGCGCCGCGCTGGCCAGGTCCGGGCTCCCGCCCGCGCGCGCGCCACTTCGGCCTCGGGAAAGTCACCGCCGAGAAAGGACCGTCAGGTGTCGAGTGTTTATTCATCCCAAGCCAGCCCTCACCGGTCCTCTGGGGTTAGCAGCGGGTTCTGTGGGGAAGGTTCAATTAGTTGTTGGGTTTGGAGGTGTCGAGGGGGGTGGGGCTGGAGGGAATAAACAGCTTGCGCCTTTTTTCTTTCCTAGAGAAATTGAGATTTACCTGTGTTATTAGCAAGGCATGCATGGGATGTAGTTATTGTTCCGTCTTGGGAAGTCGCCTCTCTTTAGGGTCTTCTCTGCCTTCCTCCCTGTGTATTCGGCACCGGGTGCCGGTTGTCAGATTTTCCTTTCTGTGGGTTAGCCACCCCTCTTCGGCACCGTCAGCATTTTCTGGGTAGTCGGGGGGCTTACCCGTCCCTAGCCCCCGTTGGCGCTTGATTGCTCCTTCGATTTGCGAGC
>NW_024424119.1:13392598-13394524 GCF_017311325.1 Ursus maritimus | reverse complement strand
CCGCGCCTCCCTCTCTCCTCGCCTCTCTTTGCAATCGCAAGAAGCGCACTCTCGCTCACACGCGCGCACTCACACACACACTCACACGGTGGAAGGAGGCGAATAATAACTCAGCCATATTTCAGCCGCCGCCGCCGGGAGCCGCGGGCACAGTCCGGGGACGCGGCGAGCAGCCTCGGCGGCCGCTACGATGGTGCGTTCTCCGCGGCGCGCGTGTGTGAGCCGGAGTGTGCGGGCTGACAGCCGCGGGGCCGCACGCAACTTTGCCCCCGCGCCGGGCTGTGCGCAGTCGAGCCTCGGCGGCTGTCCGCCCGCCGCCCTGCCTTTCTGAATTTTATTTTCGGGGGGAGGAGGGAGCTACTTTGGGGCCACTTTGGCTCTTGGAAGTGTGTTTCGGGGGCTCTGTGAGGCTGGCCTCGCCGATCGCGTGGGGCTTTTCGCTGGGGGGTGCGGGGTGCCTTAAGTTATGGATGCCTCGCCGTGTTCTCCTGCGGGCGTGTGTGTGTGACGACGTCTCATTTTTGTTGTGCACGAACCCAGTGCTCAGAGCACGGGAGTTTGTGCCCATCAGCAGAGGCTGCCTGTAGTTTCCATTCCGCCTGGCACAGCGCTCCACACGCACGCACACACACACGTACACAAAGACTTCCTCGGCGTGTGCCTGTCGCCGCGGTACTTTCAGGGAGGGGGCTCACCAGAATCCCCCCTCGGGGTCCAGGCTACCTCCCTTCCCACGCCGGGAAACCGCCCCGGCATCGCCTCCTAATTGTCTTCTAATTTGTTTCCGATGCATTTGTTGTCGTGTTTGTAGTGGCTGAGTGTGCTCTCCCCTCTCCCCCCCACCCCGGACCCCCTTCCCGATTGGGGGCAACATTCCGTTACAATCCCTGCGGGTTTGGATGCGGGGCCCCGGGGGCCGGGCGGGGTGTCTTTGGGGGTGTGGGGTGTGCGCGCGCCCACGCGCGTGAAACGTGGATGCAGAGGGCACCGCCGTTTCCTTTTATGTGCGTTTCAAGAAGGAGGAAAAAAAATGTCAGGCGCAATGTTCAGTGTCGAACGGTCGCCTTCCTGTTGTTCACGGCTCTCTCTCCTCCCCCTGCCCGCAGTGTGCCGTGCAGGTGAAGCTGGAGCTGGGGCACCGCGCCCAGGTGAGGAAAAAACCCACCGTGGAGGGCTTCACCCACGACTGGATGGTGTTCGTGCGCGGCCCGGAGCACAGTAACATACAGCACTTTGTGGAGAAAGTCGTCTTCCACTTGCACGAAAGCTTTCCTAGGCCAAAAAGAGGTAGGGCTCGAATACAAAAGGAGCTTGATAAAAAATGTCTTTGCTCGCGGAGGAAACAATCGCTTGGCCCGGGCGGTCCCCCTGCCCCTCTCCCCGCCCCCCGCGTCGCGCTCGCCGGCGTCGCCTCGGGACCAGGGTGCGCGGCGCCGCGCTGGCCAGGTCCGGGCTCCCGCCCGCGCGCGCGCCACTTCGGCCTCGGGAAAGTCACCGCCGAGAAAGGACCGTCAGGTGTCGAGTGTTTATTCATCCCAAGCCAGCCCTCACCGGTCCTCTGGGGTTAGCAGCGGGTTCTGTGGGGAAGGTTCAATTAGTTGTTGGGTTTGGAGGTGTCGAGGGGGGTGGGGCTGGAGGGAATAAACAGCTTGCGCCTTTTTTCTTTCCTAGAGAAATTGAGATTTACCTGTGTTATTAGCAAGGCATGCATGGGATGTAGTTATTGTTCCGTCTTGGGAAGTCGCCTCTCTTTAGGGTCTTCTCTGCCTTCCTCCCTGTGTATTCGGCACCGGGTGCCGGTTGTCAGATTTTCCTTTCTGTGGGTTAGCCACCCCTCTTCGGCACCGTCAGCATTTTCTGGGTAGTCGGGGGGCTTACCCGTCCCTAGCCCCCGTTGGCGCTTGATTGCTCCTTCGATTTGCGAGC
>NW_024424119.1:13241044-13392588 GCF_017311325.1 Ursus maritimus | reverse complement strand
CCCGCCGCCCTGCCTTTCTGAATTTTATTTTCGGGGGGAGGAGGGAGCTACTTTGGGGCCACTTTGGCTCTTGGAAGTGTGTTTCGGGGGCTCTGTGAGGCTGGCCTCGCCGATCGCGTGGGGCTTTTCGCTGGGGGGTGCGGGGTGCCTTAAGTTATGGATGCCTCGCCGTGTTCTCCTGCGGGCGTGTGTGTGTGACGACGTCTCATTTTTGTTGTGCACGAACCCAGTGCTCAGAGCACGGGAGTTTGTGCCCATCAGCAGAGGCTGCCTGTAGTTTCCATTCCGCCTGGCACAGCGCTCCACACGCACGCACACACACACGTACACAAAGACTTCCTCGGCGTGTGCCTGTCGCCGCGGTACTTTCAGGGAGGGGGCTCACCAGAATCCCCCCTCGGGGTCCAGGCTACCTCCCTTCCCACGCCGGGAAACCGCCCCGGCATCGCCTCCTAATTGTCTTCTAATTTGTTTCCGATGCATTTGTTGTCGTGTTTGTAGTGGCTGAGTGTGCTCTCCCCTCTCCCCCCCACCCCGGACCCCCTTCCCGATTGGGGGCAACATTCCGTTACAATCCCTGCGGGTTTGGATGCGGGGCCCCGGGGGCCGGGCGGGGTGTCTTTGGGGGTGTGGGGTGTGCGCGCGCCCACGCGCGTGAAACGTGGATGCAGAGGGCACCGCCGTTTCCTTTTATGTGCGTTTCAAGAAGGAGGAAAAAAAATGTCAGGCGCAATGTTCAGTGTCGAACGGTCGCCTTCCTGTTGTTCACGGCTCTCTCTCCTCCCCCTGCCCGCAGTGTGCCGTGCAGGTGAAGCTGGAGCTGGGGCACCGCGCCCAGGTGAGGAAAAAACCCACCGTGGAGGGCTTCACCCACGACTGGATGGTGTTCGTGCGCGGCCCGGAGCACAGTAACATACAGCACTTTGTGGAGAAAGTCGTCTTCCACTTGCACGAAAGCTTTCCTAGGCCAAAAAGAGGTAGGGCTCGAATACAAAAGGAGCTTGATAAAAAATGTCTTTGCTCGCGGAGGAAACAATCGCTTGGCCCGGGCGGTCCCCCTGCCCCTCTCCCCGCCCCCCGCGTCGCGCTCGCCGGCGTCGCCTCGGGACCAGGGTGCGCGGCGCCGCGCTGGCCAGGTCCGGGCTCCCGCCCGCGCGCGCGCCACTTCGGCCTCGGGAAAGTCACCGCCGAGAAAGGACCGTCAGGTGTCGAGTGTTTATTCATCCCAAGCCAGCCCTCACCGGTCCTCTGGGGTTAGCAGCGGGTTCTGTGGGGAAGGTTCAATTAGTTGTTGGGTTTGGAGGTGTCGAGGGGGGTGGGGCTGGAGGGAATAAACAGCTTGCGCCTTTTTTCTTTCCTAGAGAAATTGAGATTTACCTGTGTTATTAGCAAGGCATGCATGGGATGTAGTTATTGTTCCGTCTTGGGAAGTCGCCTCTCTTTAGGGTCTTCTCTGCCTTCCTCCCTGTGTATTCGGCACCGGGTGCCGGTTGTCAGATTTTCCTTTCTGTGGGTTAGCCACCCCTCTTCGGCACCGTCAGCATTTTCTGGGTAGTCGGGGGGCTTACCCGTCCCTAGCCCCCGTTGGCGCTTGATTGCTCCTTCGATTTGCGAGCAGCGTTCCGGAGTCTCTGCCCCATGTGATCTGCGGGGAAGAGGGTCCCCGCAAAGGTCGAAGCTAAGTTTCAGAGGAACGATGTGGTGCTGCCTTCTGCTTCTGTCCTTCCCCACCTTGGTTTTTAGCCTGGGTCTTTAGTTTGCATAATCCAGCTCAGCCCGCTCGGGTCCCAGACATCTTCCATAAAGGGCAGGGCAGTTTTGAAAAAAAGAAACGGGGTGTTATTTTGGAAGAAATTTAAAGAGGGTTTGGGAAATCCGATTTCTATTCGCTTCAGCCTCCGGAAAGCTACTGTCTGGTTGTTTTAGTTGGATTAGTGGAGGTAACAGTAGAAATACAATAAGGTGCTTTGTTTGTGAGCGGGTTTATTTATCTAACTCGACACAATGGTTAGTAGTTATCTTCCATTTGATCCGTAATCTTTATTGGCATCTAGAACTCCTGCAGTTTCTTAGAGTAACATCATAATAAATCCATTCTGCTTAGAGCTACTGGAAATTATTGAGCATTGAAGAGCTGAATAAAGGAGAAATGCCACCTCCAAAGGTGGCAGAGGTTTGTGTGGATGCTTATTTTTGCTTCCAGAGCTCATGGAATGTGGTGTAGGATTGTGTGTTTTGCCTTTAGTGGTTTGTTTTTTAGCTCCTCTCGAAAACTTGCACAGTTGAATTTGATGGGCTTTGCTGGATGCTTAATAAATTAATACAGCCCCTAATAGAGGGGTAGGAATATGCATGGCCTCTAGGAAATAACATTTTGATTATGTTAGCATTTTAAATCAAAATATAGCCAGAGATCTTTTACTTCATATTTCCTCAACACTGTAATTAGGATGAGCGTTGTCAAGTTTCTGTCACTATGTGAGGTTGAGTGTGATGCTTCTCCCTCTCCCTTTTCCATGTTATCTATAGAGCCACTGCAGAGGAGTTTAAACAAAAGAAACCACCTTCTAAGGTCCTTGGTATCCACTGTTAGGACTACTTGGCTGCTACTCACTTCGAGATGAAATACATTGAACAACAACAACAAAAGCAATATTTATTGTATTAGGAAAACTAAGTCAGTTGGCAGAAGATGTAGCTCTTAAGATAACTTTGTTTAGGCGCCTTAACAATCAAGCAATTGGCATTATGAAATTAAAGATGACCAGCCTCCCCAGAATTCACCACTGTTTCTCTGCTTCAGTGTATCTGTGGCCATGTTCCCCTGCATTTCCCCTACTTAATGATTTTCTGCCCAGCCCAAGGGAACATGAGGGTGCTGCCCTGCAAAGCCCACACCTGGGAGTTGTTGCTAGGCGTGGTAAGCTGCTTGATAACACTGATGTCTTAGCCGTCTCCAGTGAGAGATGCCTGCTTGCTGGTTGGGCTCTTCAGTGTTTTATTTTCAACTGTGGAGTTTCTTTATGTAGTCTATAAGCCATTGTTTTAAAATGTTTATTTTTGGATTTTTATTTGTATGTGTGCTTCCCATGATGTGACAAGTCCTGGGAAAAATGCCAGCTTACATAGCCCAGGAGAGACCTTGTCATACTGTAATTACACATGATTCAGATTGCAAGAGAAGGTTTCTCTGTTCATTGGGAATAGTTAGTTGTAAATTCAAGTAACACCAAACATGCCACTTAATCCTGAGACTTATATTTGGGCTTATAACATCTTTCAAAATGATAAGAATAAATACAGAATAAGGATGCCAGGCATTGCAGAATCTACTTCTGTACCTTTTAAGGTGCTATATTTGCCATTTTATAGATCTGTAAGTGAGAAATTGGAAATGGGAGAAACTGCAAGAATGGCTTTGTGAGAAATATGAGTTACAAGATATTTAAAAGAAATGCACTTACGCCAAGCTGTAAATGGCTCTTGATAATGACAGGTTAAATCACTTTCACTATATACAGTAGCTGATAAACAGAAATGGACCTTCACACTGAGGATGAACTGCTCAGCCATGAAGATGGATGAGTCCTTAGTTTTGTAAATCTTTGGTTTGGAAAAGCAAATTGATTTTCAGGTTGATTTCCTTTATTTCACAGTAATATTATGAGAACTTGTAGAGGGAGAAATTACAGTATTTTCAACTTGTTGCTTAATGAGAATTACATGTACCATTTCAGAATTGAGCTAATTGGACTTGAATTAATGAGGGTTTACTCTGTCTCAAAGATGGGTTGGAGACTTTTAACTTAAAATTACTAGCCTAGAGTCCTAGAAGAGAGATTTTGATGAAATAGTGAAGCCTGGAATATCCATTAGCTGGTGCAGAATAGGCAGGTCAGAGTATAATGCATTTTAAAACTATCTACTTGCAAAAAAAGACCATATCTTATTTATTAGTACCAAAGATTTATAATAGTCTGATATGACTGAAATGAATGGTCACATTCAAAACATTTCATTTAAAATATTAATGTTTTCATTTTCAGTATGATGTGAATTTGAGTGAACTTTCTTTCCAATTACAGCCATTCTTAACTATTGCAGTCTGTTCCATTGACATTTATGATATGAAATCTGTTGCTTATTATTTTATGTAAGCTAATTTGGCCACTGGTATGATTTGATAGCTTTTTATTTGTAGCCCTAGTCCTTTGAGTGGGCAGATAAAGCATAATAAATCCACACTTAGAACTTTCCTTTGATTTAAAAGGTTGAACCCAGTGTTACTGCATAGTTCTGATTTGTGTTAAAGAGTCTTCTGAAATAACTTGGGTAACTTTTTATCAGGGTACCTAAAATTTGAGACCCAACTAGTTGAAGATACTGCGTGCACCTGGTGTGTTTTCTCTTCTGAATTATTTAAAAGGTTTCAGGAAAAAATAAAGACGGATAACTATTCTGATACATTCAGTGAGTGTTAGAAGATTTGTGTAGAGTTCTTCATGGAATTAAGATGACCATTGAGAGCAGTTCTGCTACTTGGCATTTTGAAGCAACATACAGCATAATTTTCCAAGGCACTTAAAAGTTGAATTATTGAAGGAAATCTCCGGTGCTATTAGTGGGAATGCAGATCGGGCATGGACATTGTGGAGGGCATTTGGCAACATCTATTAAGATTTTAAATGCTTATACCCTTTGACCCACCAATTTTACTTCCAGGGATTTTCCAACAGATAAGGCTTCACAACTATACATCGCTACAACATATTTCTTGCGACTTTTTTAAACAGCAAAAATTTGGAAGCAAGCCATAGAGAGGACCCCTGCTGGGTACAGTTAAATGATGGTGATCTATTAAAAGGGGGTAAATCTATTTGTAGATGCAGGATGATCTGCGAGAGATATTAAGGGAAATAAGGCAAGTCACTAAATCAGTGTGATCCATTTAAAAAGTATGTTGTACAAATAAAAAGTGTATGTGTGTGTGTGTATAACTAAATGAATTTTGGATGAGCGGGAACCCAGCTCCTACCAGTAGTTTTCTCTAGTGGGTGCACAGGCAGTGATAGGAGGTTGTTTTTATAGTGTTCGATTTTTTAAAAGTTATTTCTGTATATTTAAAACATTCCAGTGAGCACTCATTACTTTTTAAGACTAAAAGACAAAGAGTAAAGACCCAATATAGAACTGTCTTGGGTAGATATTGTTGCTCAGCGGTGAGGAGTTAGGGTTAGGAATTACAGACTTGTATTCAAATGCTGGCTTAAGAGACTCCTTGTATGATTTTTTTCTTTTTAAGATTTTATTTATTATTTGAGAGAGAGAAAGAGCAGGAGCAGGGGAATGGAGGGGGAGGAGCAGACTCCCCGCTGAACAGGATATCCCAACTTGGGGCTCTATCCCAGAACCCTGAGATCATGACCTGAGCTGCAGTCAGACGCTGAACCGTCTGAGCCTCTCAGGTGCCCCACTCCTTGTATGATCTTGAGCAAGTCCTTTCGTGATCTTATCTGTGTTCCTGGAATGATGAAAGAATAGAACCATTATCTCATAAATTGAGGGTTAAATATGAATCAGCTGTCCTCAAATTTGTTTGTCTTAAGACTGATTTACACTTTTAAAAATTGACTCCAAAGAGCTTTTTCTAGGTAAGTTATATCTATGGATATTTATGGTATTAGAAATTAAACTTGAGACATTTAAAAAGTTATTTATTAATTTGTTTAAAGATAACAATAATCAACCCATTAAAGGTAGCATGTGAATAGTATTTTAATGAAAAATGAGTATTTTCAAGAAAAAGGAGTGAGAAGTGTGGTATTATTTTACTTTTTGTGTGTACAAATCTTTTTGATGTTTTGAAATAACTGGATCAGCGTACGTGCTTCTGCATTCAGTCTGTTGTGTTATCACACATCATGTAGCCTCTGGAAAACTCCACAGTACTCTCATGAGAGAATGAGTGAAGGAGGCAAATAATATCTTAGAGTTGTTATAAAAATAGGCAATAGGATTGCCCTGGAAAAGGTTTTGGGGATCCTGAGGTCCCCGAATACACTCAGTGAACCTCTTGATATAAAATATTCAACACAGAACCTGGCACGGATCAGCTCCCCTATTAATATGTGGAAGCTGAGTTTTTAAAGCCATTATTATCATTGCTAATAAAAACATTTAATGGAAAGAGGAAAGATAAGTCTTCCAAGGTATTTGCACGGTTAAATTCTATTATAGCAATTCTCTAACAGTTTTTTTTTTTTTTTTCAGAAAAAGAAAATCCAAACTTGGGTTTTAGTGGATATATTTTACCATTAATATCATTGTCCAGTTTATGGCATATTATTTGTATAAGCAGAAGCCTTTTACATCTCTTATTTTAGGTGACCGTCTCTAGAACTACCTCTGTGAGGTAGACCTGGCAGGGATATCAATCGCTTTCTTAATTTTACCTTTAAGATTCTTTGTTCTTTCAAGTTTGTTTCCAGTGGTCTTCTGCAGGTCAACCTTAGCCCTTTAGTTGTTTTTCTGGTCAACTATTACAGATGACCCTTACTACTTAACACAGCTTTTACAGTTCTAAGATGCAGAGAATCTTCTTCTTCTTCTTCTTTTTTTTCTTTTTAACTCTCTTAGTGGCTTACGTCTTCAAAAGGTAACTTGGAAAGCTTAAATACTTGGGAGGGGAGGAGATGTGAAACACAATTGTCCCAGTTACATAATTAAGCAAGGACTTGGTGTATTACTGAACTTTATTTATATTTAAATATATTTATTGGACAGATTTTAGAATGATTTCGATCTCTGATCTCAGGGTTTCTTACTGTCCCGATGAAAGTGATATAGAATTCTGTAATTTTTTCCCTTGGCTTTTATACTTGCTTGATTTTATGTTTTACTCCTCAAAGAAGAAGCTACCATGTAGAAAGAGAAATTCTCTTGTCTCAGTGATACATATTAATGTTCTTTTGAAACATTTTGCTTTGTGTGTGTGTGGCCAGAGTCTCTGTAGTTCATCTCTTCCTTGTAACATACATTTTCATGCTTTAATCTTTTATTCTCTTGTATTTTGTGGTTCTCCTTATTCTTGTTTGTAGTGCAGTATTCATTTTTGAGAATGTAATTTGTCTGGAAAGAGTCCATTGATATTACAGGTAATTCATTAGTTTTTTTTAAACTTATAGAACTTGTACAGTGTACAATGCAGCTTTTATGAGGAACCCATATATTTTTTTCATGCAGTTGAGAATGGTGTTTTTTTTTTTTTTAATTTATAGGTGTGTGTTCATTGTGAAAAATCAAACCGTACAAATATAAAGAGAAGTTACCTGAAAATTCTTTATAGAGAACCATAATTAATATTTTAGTAGATAGCTATATCTGTATATACAAACACACACACACACATACACACACACACACACACGTTAACTAAATTACCTGAATTCATTCAACAGGTAATTTTTGGAGTTCCTATGTGGCTAGAACACTTCTAGGAGCTGGGGATACAGCATAAATTAATATTCCTACCCTCCTGGTATATGATAAATATCATCTTTTTAGAGCTGGATTTTATGGTATTACATCAAATATACATTCATTACAACTTCACGTGGACATTTAGATTGTTCTTAGTTTTAATTTGTTATGAATAATGCTATGATGGACATCTGAGACATTCGTTTTTATGGTTTTTCCTGTAATTTCCTTGTGTTAAATTTCCCAGGAGATAGTCGAGACAAGGTGTAAAAATTTAAAATTTTGATAAATGCATTACCAAACTTTCCTCCAAAAAGATTATATCAGTTTATACTTCCCCAGGGATTGGGAGAATTCCCTTTTCCCCACATGGTTGCCAATACTGGGAATTAACTGTTTGTTTGTTTTTGTAAATCTTTGTCAATTTGCTGGATGAAGCAAAACTTCGTTTTTATTTGCATTTATTTAATTAACAGTGCTGCATATATTTAGGTATGTATATATTTACTGTTTGTCGTTTATGATATGCCTGTTTTGTGCTGTCGTTGTATTGCTCAACAACAACAAAAACAAACAAAAAAACCCCAAAACAAAACAAAAAACCCAAACAAAACCCCAAAAAACCCCAGGAAGATACAAAGGAAAGAATAATACAACAAACATTCATATCCCCACTATCAAGGTTGAATAAATGTTTACGTTTTATCACATTTGATTTTTTGTTTTGATTTTAGAGGATTAGGTATTATAGATGCCGCTAAAGTTTTTAGATGCTTCCCAATCCTTTCTTTCAACTCCAGACTTTCTTCCATTCTGTTTATGTACATTTGCACATTTATACTACTGCAAGTAATAATATGTTACAAAATCTCCATGAACAGTATCATGCTGGATGAATCCTTTTTAAAAATTGAGATATAATTCGCATACTATAAAATGTACCCCTTTGAAGTGTAACATCAGTGGCTTTTAGTATATTCACATGTTGTGCGACAGTTGCCACTGTTTAATTCCAGAACATTTTCATGAGTGAATAATTTTGTACCTTGCTGTTTCCCCCCACTCTGCATGTTTGAACCTTTTCACACACATTTCATCTGTAGAGAACCAATTTATTTCCTTTAGTTTCTTCTTTTCAGTATTTCATGGTAGGAAGAGGGTCTATGCTTACTTTTATGTTCCCCTATTAAAGAACATATAGGTCATTTTCTGTGCAGTGAACATCTTTGAACGTGTTACCTTGTACAAATGAACAAGATTTTGGACATAGGCCTGGAATTTGAGTTGTGTGTGCGTTTTCATTTGTATTAGACATTGTCAGATTGCTCTACAAAGTAGTTGTGACAGTTTATACTCTGTCAGGGAATGAGTACCATTTTCTGTACAGCTTTGCCAACGTTGGATATTTTCAGATTTCTTATTTTTATATTTAGTTGAAATATGGTATCTTTTGTTTTCATTTGCATTTCTCTGGTTTCCAGTGGGGTTAAGAGTTTTCTATATGTTTACTGACCGTTTGGATTTCCTCTTTATTGACTTTTAAAAATATTCTTTGTCTTTTTTAAAAAAGAAACTATTGGGATCTTTGTCTTTTTCTTATCTGTAGGATTTTAATCCTTTGTTATTTGCATTGAAAATATTTTGTCTCATTCTTGTTTCTTTTTCTTGTAGCCTAATGTATGGTATCTCTTTGGCATACACAAGTTTTTAATTTTGCCAAATTGATCTATTTTGTTTTGTTTTCCTGTGTGGTTTTGGGGTTTTGTTTAAGAATATAATTTGTGGGCTTGGTAATGTGCTTAACCAACAGACTTTATATGGGCAGGATACGGGGAAAGGACTGGGGGAGAAGTAAGAAACAGGAGGTCCCTGCCTTCAACGTGCTTGTGTCTTGTAGAGCTGGAAAGGACATTTGAGATTCTTCATCTTTATTTATCCTCTTTTTACTTTGAATCGGAAGCCTAGAAATGTGAAGTGATCTTGCATGTAGACACAATGAGTCACAAATGTGCTGGTGCAAAAAGATAGCTAGTAATAAACGGTGGTAAATGTTTACTTTTAAAATGTTGAATAATTATTCACTTATATTAGCAGACAAATGTTCAGCAATAACTGCTTTTGTAGACATGATCTAGGATTTAATTAAGTGGTGGTAACCATGGTAGATGCTGTTGAAGGGGGAAAAGTTCTACAGCTACTTTCAGGCAAAATCAGATTTATTGTGTGGATTAATTTAAGGTTTTCCTTTGAGATTAAATCATTAGGAAAAATTGTTACTAAATGGTAGGTATCCCCTGATATTTTGCCTCCCCACCACGGTAGGATAGCAGTTCCATAAAGGGTCCAGAACACTGTTTTAAGAAATAATGTTGTATGATATAATTCTTTTAAGTGTGATACATTTGCAGTGATTAAGGCCTGAAGAAGGCTATTATCATTGAGTTTCTAAACAGATAACGCTAGTATTTGGGTGTGATTTAGTTGGTATGTAGTAGTTAACAATTAACTCTTTGGATAAAATCAATGCATCATTTTTTTTTTTAAAGAAAATTATGGTTTATCTTGAACTTAATTCTAAGGTCCGTTTATTTAAAATAATGTTCATAAGTGATTATAAAGATGACCAGTTGAATTTAATTAGAGTTATTATCCATGTCAGAAGATTGATATTCTCTGAGCCAAATAAATTTTAAAATATTTAATTTTGCCAAAAGTAGATTTTTTTCAGCAGAAATCGTTATTTTCCCATCAATACCGGGCCAAATGCTGTGTGTATGTATTGATTTTAAGAAGCAAAATATACATTAACAGTTTCCTAAAATATTAATAACAGCAGTGGCCTGCAGCGGCTCTCAGAGTTGCTTGCCTCTTAATGTATCTGGATACAAATTTAGTCTACATGACGTCTTTAATCTTTGCAGATGGGTTTTATGTCCTACTTCTTCCCCCTCCTAACCTGGGTGGTGTTGGGGGAGATTACTATCAGATTATTTTAGGTACCTATTTGTTTTGCTGTACATTTGTAACATTTTGGATGTTTAAAAGCAAGGTTCATTGGACTTTATGTTATCCATACCTTTTACCCCAAATACTGCATTAGTGGGAGTTGCAGCATAATGAGAGGTTTCTTTGTATTGAAGAAATATTTTATTTTACAAATTTTTTTTCTGTTGTTTAATTTCTTTCCCTGTTCCCGTATTATAAGCAACTGTTTTGTAGTGACTAAATGAAAAATCAAGTTTAGGCTGTTGGGATTTGGTTGCTTTTAGTGGGATAGCTTATTCAAAATGTCGATGTAGCTCCAAATTGTCTTACCACAGATGCTTGTTGTGCGACTTCCTACCTATGCACAGATACAGTAAGGAGCAGTGGGAAGCTACTTTTTCCTCATATAAACACTGAGCGGGAGCACGTGTTACATGCTCCATGAGTCCTGCACTGGCCTCTCCTTGTATATGTGTCTGTTGTTCCTCCTATGTTGCATTAGTTACACGTCCCATGAGATGGGACCTATATTATCACTGTGGACGGTCCTCATACCTTCCATCAATGTAGTCTGGACATTGGACGTTTTTGGCAACAGTATAAAGGCAGATACTGCAAGGCGGCTAAGTTTTAGAATCCTGACTTCAGCTTCCACTCCCTTAAGTGGTAAATTATTACTCCGTGTTCTGAAACTGATTTCTTCTGTACCTCTAATAATTGACTTTGTGTAAACAGAACCACCACTTGAATTTAGCAAGAAGCATTGTGTCGGCTGAGAATCACATTTTCTAGAATGGGTTTTAGCCTATGTTGTAGGCAAAAATGAATTTTCTCCTTTTCTGTCTCTTCTTCCTTAATCTTTTTTTTTTTTTTTCACCTACTTTGGATGCTTTTTCAAAAGTTAGTCACAAATTTGAGAGACTTGGCCAGGTCTGTCACTTTTTTTTTTTTTTTAACTACTTAATCCATGAAATACAACTAGCCTTTTAGCTTTAAAAATAGGAGTCAGATGTATTCCAGAAACTTGTAGAGCAGTATTCAGCAATGCAGTAGGAAAGGCTCTGGCCTGGGAGGCAGAGGGATGTGTTTGGACTAAATAAGCTCTGTGGGCTTTTCCAGCTCTGAAATATTATTTTTCCTTAGTTTTTTTTTTTTTTAAAGGATAAGTTCTGAGCATATCCTTGATCTAGTGTGTTCCTAATGAAATAACTACCATTTATTAGATATCAACTGTGTATTGGTTATCATGGTGGATAGACGTGTTGCTGTATTTAATTTCTTACGTTTCATAATGTGGTAGTTCGGAGAATGATTTTTTTTGAAAAAAGAAAATGTTGATATGAACTTCTGTATGTTGGGATTTTTACCTTTGTTAATGGTGAGTGAACAGTGAACTGGGTGAAAGACTCACCTGCAGTAACAGGGAAGTAGGGTAATTAACCAGATAGGTGATTATGTTTTTGTTATGAAAAGTTACTTTCTGATAATATTGGTGCCATTTTTGCCAGCCCTCAACACTGCTTGTAGGTTGGAACATTCCAAGAACTCAAGATACCCTATGTTTACTTGGAACTTCTGGTTCAAATATGGCTCTTGACCAGGTTATTAGACCACTGCGTTTTTCATGAAAGTTAACTGATTTTTTTTCCCTATTTCATATAATGTAGGCCAGACCTTGAAATTTTGTCACTCAGTTTGTTTTTCTGAAGCATCATGTTTCAGATAACTACTTATGTTTCTATTATCAACAGAATAATTGGGGACTTGGACTTACCATGTAAACAGGTTAAAAGAAAGTACAGTACATCAAATATTTGATCACTCATCATACCTTTAAGGTTTTCTATTTACTAATTCAGATTCTTAATTGAAGTTGTCTTGAAAAGCAATTACCCTTCCACTTTTTACTTGTGACTTGCTGCCTAATTAAAAAAAAAAATTCTAGTTATCATTCCAACTTGTTAAAGGAATTGTGAATGATGCTAGAGCCAAGGATTTAATTATACAAATATACAAAAATACACAAACGCAGACAATTTAAAGAGAACAGCAAAGAAACGAGAATTATGTTGTAAAGGCTACTCAGTAGCTTGAAGTTAGTGCCACTTGATATAGTATCTTTCTGTAGAGGCTCTTTTTTTGTTTTGTTTTCATCCTTAATTTTCTTTTTATTTTTTTTTAAGATTTTATTCATTTATTTGACAGAGATAGAGACAGCCAGCGAGAGAGGGAACACAAGCAGGGGGAGTGGGAGAGGAAGAAGCAGGCTCACAGCGGAGGAGCCTGATGTGGGGCTCCATCCCATAACGCCGGGATCACGCCTTGAGCCGAAGGCAGACGCTTAACCGCTATGCCACCCAGGTGCCCCCATCCTTAATTTTCGTACTTGATTCAGGCCATTATCTTTGTATCAGAATGGCCAGAATTGTTCATTACTCACATTTTGAGAATTATGCGAGAGATAAAAATACATCAGTGAAAAGATGGGAAGAAAATGCTATAGCAAAATGTTAATAGAAGTTATCTCTGGGAGATGGGATATCAAGAAAAAATTTTTAAAAAGTATCAAATTGGCTTTATTCCAATATTCAGCACCCCTATCTAGCAGATAGAAAGGAGCTTTCAGGAAATGCTTATAAAATTTACTGGATTTTTTGAGCTTTCTTGAATAAGACATATTACTTAAGTGACGGTAAAACTAGATATTTAAATGTACATATGGACATGTTTACAATAAGCTTTTTAGTTTTTTTTTTAAGTAATCTCATTTAGAACGTAAAAATGTCTTTCCCAAGGAACACTTTCATAGTTTGTTATTTGAAATTTTAATCACCTTGTCACTCTGAGTGTTTCCTTTAATAGAACTATAATATATGCACAAATGTTTCAAAAGTTGATTTTGAACTTTAAAGAAAAGCATGCAAATCATATTCTTACCTTTCTTAACAAAGTTGCTGTGTTGAAGTTGTAAAATGAATCAGATTAACCTGATTTATGAGTACATGATTCATATAAGATGTTCTTTGTAACAGAAAGACAACCATGTTTAATATTTCAGTACAGTGTACATTTTTGGAGTGCTTAGGAATGTTTTGAAAAGTTTTGATCTTTTTTCCTGTGGAGTTTTGATAAGTTTGTTAATCAGTATGTTTATCTTGATGTGTGTGAATTTTCCAGAGCCTAAATCTGAGTTTAAAAATTGATGGCAAATGAAAGGGCATATATCATGTTTAGATGTATCATGATAGTGGCAGGAATAAATGGGATCTGTAATTGCAAATAAAGACCCATTTCCAGTTTGTGTCTTTGTATATAATTTGGAAGTTAAATAGTAAATTATGAGAAATAAAAAGCACCCAAACAACTACCAAAAGCAAGACAAAAATAATGTTTGGGGCAGGGAAAGAAGAGGCGGTTCTTTTTGGACGGATGCATACTTGTGTAAACACAATATTTTAGTATTAAAACAGTTTAATATTTCATATATAAACTACAAAAATAACCAGAAGTTTTAAAAAATGAGAATTGTAATTTCATGATTTATGTACAGTACAGATAGATTAATATGGGCATTCCTTAAACACAACTAAACGAAATGATTTCTGCAAAATGATAGAGTTAATTTTAGTTGTCTTAAAGGTCTCTTTGCAATCCAAAATTCATCCAGTTAAGTCCATGATATTATGATCTGTGGGATATTAATATCTTTACCTTTTTACCACTAAAAAAATAACCATTGAAAGATACTTTCAATCGCAAATGCATGTCAAAACTGTACGTCAAATAAGAATAAGTCTGTTTTTCCTTTGGTTTTAGCTGCTTTTACAAAATTCGTAAATGACAGATTAACTCCACCTCAGGATGTGAAATACAAAAATTGATGTTTGTGATCAGAGCATTTCTTTATTAGCTGCTTGAATAAAATTGCCACTTTAAGTTCCATTTGCTAGCATGTGGAGTAACATTTTCCATGGGCTTCATTTGGTTCTGCTGATAAATTCTTATTTAACTATTTCTGTTCCTTTGGAGAGAATTCTAAATGGGATTCATAATAGCCTGGTTTCTTTTCTTCAGGATTAAGATGTGTTTGAAATTAGGAAAATAGACTCTTTGGCCCCATGATTACAGCTCCCCCTTATTGCTTGCTATTTTTATTATTAACTTATGTAGATGGCTTAACTGCAAATACAGAAAATCAAATAATTGTTTTAAAACCTATTCTGACTACTCAGGGGACCACGCAAAAGCCTTGAGAACTTGAGTAATACGAAGACTTAGTTGAAGTGTTGCAGACTGTTAGAAATTCCAAATTTGGTACTAAATTAAATATACTCATAGAATTTTATTATAGCACAGACAAAGCTATGGTAGACCAAGAGAATGTATAAATGGCCCTTATTGGAGCATATAGAGTGGGAGCATATTTTGCAGTGAAAGGAGAGCCAAAGGACAAGGTGTTCTCTACTTGTAGACTTGTAAAGGCCTCAGCGTTTTCTTTATGTTATTGTAGAAAGACATTATTTTTGCTTTGGCGTGCTTAAAACTAAAGGGCAAATGATCCAAAAGAATAATCTTGAAATTCAATAGCAAGAAAACTACTTGACATTGTGGGCTAGAGGCCAGCAAACGTGTTGCTTTCATTGAATGCGTGGGAAATGGGGCAGGCCTGGAATTTAAAGAGACAGGGTGCAGTACGCTAGAAAAGAAAAGCCCTCCTGTATGATTTGCCTACTGGGAGGAAAAAAAAAATAGACTTACAGTTTTCTCTAAAGGATCTTTATTGGATCAACTATTTAAGACACTGAGTGAATTTTTCCTAACTCTGCCTCCCATCTCCCTTAGCCATCTTCTCTTGTCTGAAAGTGGTGCCGGGTAAATTTGTTTATAACAGAGGAGAAGCAGCTTTTCAAATAAAAGTACTTTGTAGCCTGTTCAAATGGAGTATAATGTAATTCTCCCTGAAATTGAGCACTTATTACTTTGTTTATGTAGCTGTTTAAAAAGGGGGGAGGGTGCGATGAGGAGTGAAGGGGGAACTACAGGAACCTTTGCTTTAGAAATTTCTGTTTTTTTTCTGAATTTCCTCCCCCATCCACTCATGAATCCCCCTTGGCCCCCTCCCCCACCTCCCACAATCCCTCAATAAAATAGTATTTAAAAGACTTGAATAACCAGTCCTATGTACCAGCTTCTTGCTCGAGGCAATAATGTTGTACTATTTTCAATGGGTGGTCTTGAATCTCCATGGGAGATTTTACAGGCAGTGGGCTCCAAGACCCACTAAGTGTATTATTTTGAACATAACCAGTTAAATTCCCGAGCCATAGAGAATATACAGAGATAATTTTACATGATTGAAGTCCCAGAGTTAATTACTTACAAATCAATTTATTTAATTTTATTTGAAGAATTTATGGTTTAAATCCCTAAAAGTGACACATATTATTAACCCAGGATTTGAGGTTTCCTTTTTAAAACAAGTAAGCCATTCATACATGTCAATTCAGGACTACCCATTTGTGTGTATATTTTAATTCATAGATTTTTTTTGTTTTAATTTTTTCCTTTAGGAAACCAACAACTAGTAGTCATTTCTAACTGTTAAGTTGTTGAAGTCCTAGTACTCCTACCGGAAATACTGTAAGATGATAGGATCTATTATAATCAAAAAATATATTAGATAGGTTTATAATCAGTATCTCTTGCCTGTGGCATGTAGCTGAAATGTATTCTAGCCTGAAATTTTGCTGAAATTGCTTTGGGTCAAAACTCCGTGGAAGCAAACAGGATTGGAATTACAATTTAATTCTGGATTGAGACTGCCCTTTAGGGGAAAAAAAATGTTTCTTTAGGCAAACTTACTTAAATAAAACAATAGATTTACTTATACATCGTAAGTATTGAAATGGGGACTGCTGCCATCACGCCCAGTCCTGCATAACTTATTTGAAAGTAATTTTGGAGTTTCTTCCCAGTGTGAACCGGCGGTTATTCGCCAGAGTGATAACATAACTTTGTTGGGTCACTGATTTGATTACTTTTTTCCCCTGGTTTACATTCTTGAGAAAATTAATTTCTGAAGAATGTTGGATTTCTATTTAGGGTACATATCTCTAAGTCCTGAAATACCTGTTTTCCGTAGGCTAAAGTAGAGAAGAGTTAGGAGCAGGCTTCAGATGTGTTGGTAAAGCCATTTGGTGATCTACGATGAGAGATGATTTTTGTTTATTTTAAACAATGTAAGTAATTTTAGGTCCACAACTGCAGTCTTGCAGGAGCTGAGGTTTCTTGCATTAAAAATTATTACACACTTATTTTAGGTCATAATGTAAAATGATGTGACTTCTGAAGTTTTCTTCCCTGCAAAATTCACATCATTTGAGTGTCTCACCGGTTTATGGCACTGACTAAATGTTTGCCTTTTCTTTTTTATTTTAGCTCAGGACTAGTCCTTGCATAGCTAAAAAGTTTTCCCGTAGTTTTGGTAAGTGGGTTTAGAGCAGTGATAGCCATCTGAGGTTTATCTAACGTAGCCAGCATTTTAGAGTCATTAAAATTGTCTCCACACAAAAAAGAAACCGCTCTTATGTCCATACATGTGAATAAAAGTTAAAGGTTGGTAAAAATTAGCTTGTCAAGTCAGCTTTCTGACTGAGGAATAATTTTGTTTTCATTATCCGTTCCCTTGGCTGAAAATGAACTAGCAACGATCTGGTTACTCAGGGCTGGCGCTGTATTGGATCCCTTCCTACAGTTTTGCTGTGATCGTTGAAGGCAAAGTTAGACAGCTGCTGTAGGTTTTGCCAGTGGCCTCACAAAAGAAGTTGTTTAACCCTGTTAGTTTCAGACACTATCCTTTCTACTTTGCAGATATCCTTGCAGTGCTCCGTATGAACGATGTCCTGGCTGTGTTGGATAGGAGTCTCTGTAATTGCGATTTGAACTTGTGACTTATAGGAAGGTGGTGTAGCAGAAAATGACGAACTTTAGCACTCCATTACCATACGGTTTCATGTCTTGGAATATGACAAGTCTCAACAGTGTTGCTTATACTGAGGCAGATTTAAAAACTTAGACTTTTCAGTTCGACCTGGCTTTTTGTACCTGAAGACTGTAAGGGAACTGGGCAACTTGTGAAAAGTTGTGGAAATGGAGTTTGACTTACAATCCATAACAGTGGCGTATTTAAGTGTCCTTTTTGGGGCTTGAAGTCCAGAGGAAATACTAAGTCATTGACTTTACAATCTCATTTTGGGTAAGTGTCGAGTTAGAACAATGCCACCTACTCTCGACATTGATGTCATAGTGTTAAAAATCCGAACGATACTGGATACTGGGTTCTTTCTGCATAATGTGTTTGCATCATTGCCATAGGTTGAAAGGGCAGGGAAATAACTTCATTGTTAAGGCTGAAGAAAGCAAGATTTTGAAACCTACTGCTATGTGATTAAATCAGTGTGTTTGCCCTGAGGCTTCAGCCATTCAATCTGAATTCGTAGTCTAAAATTTTGGATTCCTTCTCTGTTTGAAAATAATACTTCTTAAAAATTTTAAGACTCCCTTTGCCTCCTCACAGGAAAGCTACTGAGGCAAATGATCAGGGTTAAGATTTTCATGCAATCAAGATGGAAGATACATTTCAGTATTTTAAAGAGAAAGTTCGCAGCCATTTTACATAAAATTTTACTGGGCTTTTCGTTAATCTAAAATAACTGGTCTATAAGTACTTTATCAGTGAAAACTGCTCGGCATGTAAAACGAGGGGTAGAAGGAGCACAAAGGCTTCCTGCAAATTAGGGGCACAATGAGCACTAACGGACTTGCCAGCCATCTCCAGCTGTGAGATTATTATCGTTTTTGCAAACCCTTTTCTCTCAAAACTAAATCAAGAATGGTAGAGTCCTGATAAAAAGAAGTGTAGAAAAGCCTAACTAATCCTTAGATGAGTTACTTCAAACGTGCCAAAATAGAATAAAATCAGTTAATAGCATGGATTAAAGGTTACTTTTAATGCATTTTTATCACTCACGTTGAGAATTTTGTTGTATGTTAATGCATTTGGCCTTGGTTTAAAAAAAAAAAAAAAACCAACCAGAGAGAAAATATAGTTAAATTTGAGAGATTCCATAATCCAGTTGTTATGAGGAAATTTAGTACTAATGTTAGGTGCCAGAGTTGACCTAAGAGATAAAAGCTGTGTACTTGAGATCAGAGCTATAAACAGGTGGCTCCAATTTAGAGCGGTAAATTTTCGGGTTATAATGAGAAGGCTCATCTATGTACTTCGAGGGTTGATGTATAGATTTTTAAAAAACAGTCTGGCTCTGTGTCACTGGATAAAAATGTACAAGTTGTTCCTTGGATAAGATCACAGAAGAGTGCTAAAATCAGGTCTGGATCAATGATTTAGAAGTGTTGATTCTTACAGGTGGTAAAGAGAAGAGGAGAAGTAAGGGGCCGGTTTTTGGGTGCAAAGGTAGTATTCCCCTTGTATGAACATATCTGGGATCTTTCATATACCGAGGAGACTGTGTCATCTGTACTTTTAATTCAGAATCACGTGTTTGCCAACTACTTACTTTGTGAAATACTTTTTTCATTTAACTGGCATATTATGATAGAGATGCCAAAAGTATTGGGTTGAGGAAAAACTGATCTGGCACGCTGCCGTTGGTAAGAAGAATTTTAAAAAGTAACACGTCTTTCTCTTTTTAGGTGCAGGGACATAGCTTTGGGGGTGTGTATGTATCAACTTTAATAAAACTTTATTATAAGAACCTGGGCAGTGAGGGATTTTATAATCAATCATATTTACCACTCCCCTAAGATGCCAAACGAGAAGTTTCTCTAATGGGAATGAGCATTTATTTTCTTGTAATAGATGTATTGCTTTTTCCTGTGGTTTAGTTGACAATAGCCTGACTGGTCCCCTCAGCACGTGTGTGTGCTGTATATGTCGGGTCCTTTCGTGCGTGCACCATCCCACATGGAGTGATTTTTTTCATAAGCCACATTTTAAGGTCTATTAGTTTACTCAAAAATTACAGTTGCCCATACATAAATTTCCTCTGTTCGATATGCTGACCAAATTTTACCCTTATACAAAGCTTCTAGCTTGAATGAGTTTTGCAACATTGAGTAAATCCTGTGCTGTATAGTTATTTATGTTCTCAAGCTGAACTTTCGTTCCATCCCAGTAAGTTCCCATGGGATAAGTTATTCTAGTAAATCAGAAAATTTCTCTGAAAGCAGAATAATTCTTAATTTTTGGAGGCCTGAAAATGGGGGAAATAGCCCTGTGCACGAGGGGGAAGAAATTCTAGTGGACCCACATCTAAAAAACAACTCAAAGTACTTGGACGTCTTAAATTCTCTTGGAGGGGGGAGGGGAAGAAACCCCACCACCATGCTGCCGAATTGTTTTATTTCTGTAGTGATGTCTTTGTGTGTTTATAGGAGTGGGAACATTTTATCTTCTGGGTTTCTGTTGAGGTTGTTTTTCAGCAGTGTCCCAAGAAAAGTCCTGGAGGCTAGCTTTGAAGCCCTGTGGACAAGCTGGATATCAAAGAGTCAGAGGAATTCGGCAGTAATTGTTTTATGGCTGGCCAGAAATCAGACCTATTTGTATAGGTAGCACACAAAATAGCTGTGATTTGACAATTTGGTGCTATTTATACCTACCATAAAAAGAGAAAAGAAAAAGTTAAAGGGGTATTTTGGAAACAGGAACTAAGCTGTAAATGCAAATTGCTTCACCATTTTCTCAAAGGAACAAAAAAAGGAAAGGGTTAGGAAGTTTTTATTGAAGCTACGTTATTGAGGATCTGTCTGCTTTCAAGACATTTAATATTGTGCTCACACTGAGACTCCGCTTCTTTCTGTTTTGCAGTTTTTTCCCCCCCTATTCCCATCTGAATGAAGTTATTTTTGTGAAGCGAAAGGAATTCTCTGGAGAGGGGGACAGTGAAAATCACAAAGTTTCCAACTCTCTCTTAATAGACCTTTAAAATTTCATCTGACTGTTTTTATTTAGCTTTGGATAAGAACCGTCTGCTGTTGCTAGAGCGAATTTTTTCTTTCCACATAAGTTATATTTTCAACAAGTAGTCATAGGTTGTTTACTGAGGTGGTGGGTGAGGATTCATGGCATTTAGGAAATGTACAGAAGGAAATTTTCACAACTATTCTTGATGTGTCTGCGAGAGAGGTCTTTTTGAATACAAAGTGCCTAAGCTGTTACTCTCACCTAGAGTATATTCCAAGCTCAAGGTGGGCGGTGTATCACAGTTTGTCTGTACTTCCATGAGCAGCCCAAAGTGAAGTTTGACTGTTTCCAGAATGTCATTCAGACCTTTTGAGGTTGTCAAATGCTTCATTGTTTTGTCTTGAAACCCCCAGCCCCAGAGCAGTCTGAGTCTGGGGCAGTGGGGCAGAGAAAAAGCAAACACGTCTATGATTGACTACATTTTTTTTTTTTTTTTAAAGAAACCCTAGAAATGCCTTAGGGACCCCTGGGGGTTTGTCACAATTTAAAACCATTTTACCATTGAAGGCGTTCCAGTGCTGTCGAATTGGGGCTGAATTAATTTGCTTTGGTTTTTTTTTTTTTTTTAATTGGATTCTGATCAGTATTAAGTAGAGTGGTCTTTGGCATGTATACCTTAATTTTTGGGAGAAAGTGCTAAAGTTTTGATTGGATGAAGAGAATTCACTGAGAGTAGGAGAAAAGAAGGGGAAACTGGTGGAGATAAGTCTGGTTTGGGGACAATCAGTTTTGTCTTTTTTCAGATAAAGTGAGTGAAGAGTCAGAAGTGGCTGAATCAAGATTTAAATTATACCTGAAACTAGTAAGATATTGTATGTCAGTTAAACATCAATAAAAAATGGTTAAAGAGAAAAAGAAGCATGTCCTCAAAAAATGAAAAAATAAAAGGGGAGGGGGAATCTCCTAAAAGCTGGAAACCTAATTGGATTTCAAGATGGATTCCCCATAGGGAAATGGGTGAAAGGACTTTATAGAGAAGAAACATTTCGGATTGCTGTTATTCTTCACCGAATGTGAAAACTCAGGTTGGGGGAAGGCTAAGGACATAGGTGGTTACAGACCATCCTTGTGGGTGGAGAATATATAGCAGGGTTACGGCTGGGTAATGAAGGGTCGTATTTCTAAAGTAGCGATCATTTATTCAACCAACATCGAGCACTTACTGTGTGCCAGGAATTGCTCTAAACGTTGAGGATAACAGCAGGAATAAAGGTAATTTTCATCGTATAGAAGTGCATCAGGCTTGTCAAAAAACAAAATCACAAGACGACTGCTTTTATGAAGCTATGAAAGCAAAGCTGTGGAAACAAAGTTCTGAGTGACTAGTTGTGCCCAGGTATAAATTTGAACTAAGGTGTTGGGTTTATTTAATTTTTTTTAATTGCAAGTAAAAAGTCTAATAAAAAAGAGAATGTGTGGATTAAAAAAAAATCCTGACTCTCTCAAGGATGGATTTTTATTTCTTTGATGTGTCCTTCCATAAGGCTGTATGGGGTTTTGGAGTTGCAGAGCTGTCTAGTTTCATATCATAGAACATAGGGTTATATAGCTGAAAAGGAGTAGGAAAGCAATTTATAGTTACTGATGGTTTAATTCTGTACTCTGTTATTCACATTTTACAGATGTGCATCCAAGACTCAAGATTAAGTAACT
Organism: Ursus maritimus; assembly: GCF_017311325.1. Classification (NCBI taxonomy): domain Eukaryota; kingdom Metazoa; phylum Chordata; class Mammalia; order Carnivora; family Ursidae; genus Ursus; species Ursus maritimus. The sequence continues at coordinate 13,370,426 of NW_024424119.1, read as the reverse complement.
TGCCCAAGGTCCATATGGCTTGAGTACAGTGACCATATGTCCTGTTTCCTGGGGATTGTCCCAGTTTATGCCTGTTGTCTTGTGTGACTCTCAGAACTGGTGCTTTTTAGATGATAGATTGTATGGTCACTGTTTTTGAATGGCATAACTAAGATTGAATCTGAGACCTTTTTGACTTCCAAGTCATAAGCTCACTACTGTTTCACTGTTTATACTGTACTTCTAAGTCATGTCTCTATTTCCAGTTTGGTCTAGTGAGAAGGATTCTGAGGCATTTGCTGGCTCAGTATAGTATCAGTACTTTTTTGGTGTTGTTTATCATGAGTGATGGAGAGGAGCGCCTGGGTGGCGCAGTCGGTTAAGCATCCGATTCTTGGTTTCCGCTCAGGTCCTGATCTCAGGGTCTTGAGATGAGCCCCGCCTCAGGTTCTCTGCTCAGCGGGGAGTGTGCTTGAGATTCTCTCTCCTCGCTTTCCCTCTCCCCCTCTCCCTGTGCTCACATGTGTGCGTGCTCTCTCTCTAAAATAACAACAACAAAAAGAGTGATGGAGAGAGATGTGGTAGCTTTCGTGTGTTTTACATCCTGTTATTAAAATATTTTAGAATGTAATTCATTTTCCTTCAGAAATTCTGAAGCCATTTGAGAACTTTGTCTTAGGGTCCTGTAAGTAAATATCAGTCATCATTGCATGGTACTAATCAAGGAAGTTCTGGTGATTTGAGTTTTCTGGATAAATGGAAATTTGGTACATTTCTTGATCACTGAACATGTTGCTTTTCCCTGTAATTTTTGTTTCTCTTTCCCCACCTAATCAGAAGCCTAGAGCAGCAGAATAGGGTTTGAGGAAAGTAACTCTAATTTGGAAAAGAAAATTGGAAACTTATGTTCTGATTTGCTCAGTTTGGTTAGCTTTTCCACAAGGTTTGCTGGACAAATACTGAATATATCACTTCTATTTGGTTCTATTTCAATGGCTCAATGCTTCAGAAAACACGATTTTAGAGGTGTACTGACTATCAGGTAGGTCAGCTGAAATGGATTTAACTTACTAATTTAACTTAAAATAAATTTAATTTATTAATCAGTTCTGGCAAAGAACTTTGTTTTGCCCTGTGTCATTTCTCATATGTGCTGTGTCAGTTTCCATCAGGAGAGGGTCTGCACATGTTTTACTGAGCCTGTAGTCTTCACTTAAAGAAGGACTAATGTCAGCTGTTAGCCTTTGAATCAAGTACAGGAGCAGAAGCAAAACTAAAGCCATTTTTGGGGCGCCTGGGTGGCTGAGTCAGTTAAGCATCTGTCTTCAGCTCAGGTCATGAGCTCAGGGTCCTGGGATTGAGTCCCCCATCAGGGTCTGTGCTCAGCGTGGAGTCTGCTCGTCCTCCCTCTGTCCTTCAATGGCTTGTGCTTTCTCTCTCAAATAAAGAAATTAAAAATAAATAAATAAATAAATAAAAACAGCCAAAACCCAAAAAACCAAACTAGGGGTACCTGGGTGGCTCAGTCGGTTAAGCATCTGCCTTCAGCTCAGGTCGTGATCCTCAGGGTCATGGGGTAGAGTCCCATGACCAGCTCCCTGCTCAGTGGGGAGCCTGCTTCTCCCTCTGCCTCTGCCCCTCCCCCTGCTGTGTGCATGTGTGCGCGCGCTCTCTCTCTCTCTCTCAAATAAAATCTTAGAAAAAGAAAAAACCAAACTAAAGCCATTTTTAAGAACTTGTAGGTTAGGTGAAGGTAGGGTGGAATGGAAGTGCCTCGTGTTGCTCATCCTACGTCTCACCCAGATTTCCACATCTATTCACGTGACTTGTTCTGCCCTTGAAAAGCTCAGAGACTTGTATGGGGGTGGGGTGCGAGGGGAGATACAGTTGGAAGCAGATAGACTTCAGAACAACTTAATTAAGAATTATAGTTGATGTAAGAATGGAGTTTAAGGAAGCATAATGGGGCAAGTGAAGATTGGAGATGAGCACAGTTGTGTGTGCGTTTATGTAGCAAATGTTTGAACTTGAATCTCTTTTCATATTTTGTACCATTTTGTTTTCTACAGTATTTTATGTTGTTTAGCTTTCTTTTTTTCCCCCCTCCAGAGACTATTTATGACCATGCTTGAACAATGCAGTGAAATTCTTCTTTAGTTCAAGCTGTTGTGAAGCCAAAAATAGATCTGGGCTGAGATTGGACTTTGTGGTACAAATTGTGGTTTGTAGGTTGTGACTGTTATTGTTCCAACAGATAACTGGAATTTAAAAATTATTTAGAAGTACGGCAAATGTTGCCGAGACAAAAGGGGACCTGGTTGATTTTTAAATGGTGTGTTAGAACAATAAGCAGATGTCTAAGTTCCAGGGACTGAAATTGTTTTTGTTAAAAAATATTAGTAAACTTCTATGGAATAGTAGGATCGAAGCCTGCAGTCTTGCAGGAACCTTACTTGTTTTATCCCCTGGCTCCCTGTGTCTTTTTTGTGTCCTTTCTCTGGAAACTGAAAAGCACGAAATAGGTTTCAGAGAAAGAAAAACCAAAGATAGTAATAACAAGACTCTCAAACTTTCCAGTCACTTTGGTTAAGTGCAGTGCGGGAGCGTTGCTCTGCAACAGTACCTGTGTTCAGAAGTGTGGAAGAGTCTAGTAATAAACATGGAAAAAGTAAGGAGGGCTGAACCTCATTTGCATGACTCTAAGGTAGATAGCTTTCTGAAACTTTTTTATTTTTATTTATTTTTATTAAAAAAATTATTTATTTGCCAGAGAGAGAGAGTGAGGGGAGGGGAGAGAGCGTGCGCACAAGCAGGGGGAGCGGCAGGCAGAGGGAGAAGCAGGCTCCCTGCTGAGTAAGGAGCCCAATACAGGACTTGATCCCAATCATGACCTGAGCCAAAGGCAGCCGCTTAACCGACTGAGCCACCCAGGCATCCCTTTTTTATTTTTATTTTATTGAGACTCTTAATTAAAGAATGTATGAAGGCAAATCTGTTGTAAAAGAAAGGTTATTAAAATTTTTTTATCTGATATCTGCACAAATCACTTGAGGGATAAGTAGAATCTATTTCTGCTCTAAGACTGCTTGTTCCTTCTGGACAGGATTTTTTTTTTTTTTTTAATCACTGTATCACACTTTTGCACATGATAGGTGTTGAATAAACATAGTAAGATACCTTAGTAAATCTCTTGGTATATAAAAATACTTAAGATATATAAAAACACTTAATAGCTGGTATTTGACACCTACTATGTGCCAGAGTATTGATTACTATACAGGAATTACATAATTAGTCTAATGGTCACCCTGTGGATTGGAGTACTACCAGTACTACCCTCATAATAAACAGGTTCATCAAGGTTGCAGGATAAAAGGTCAATAGACAAAAATCAGTAGTATTTTGTATACTTGAACAATCTGAGAATGAAATTAAGAAAGCAATTCCATTTATAATAGCATCAAAAGAATAAAATACAAATACATTTAATAAAAGAAGTAAAATGTATGCTCTGAAACTAGAAAACATTACTGAAAGAAATTAAAGAACATCTAAATAAATGGAAAAATATCCCATGTTCATCAATCAGAAGGCTTAATATTGTCAAAATAGCAATACTCCCCAAATTGATCTACAAATTCAGTACAGTCCCTGTCAGTATCCTGTCTGGTGTCTTTGTAGAAATTGGCAAGCTGGTTTAAAATTCGTGTGGAATTGCAATGGACCCAGGATAGTCAAAACGTTTGAATAAGAGCAAAAAATTTGGACTCACACTTTCTAATTTCAAAACTTACTACAAAGCAATGTTAAGGCAATGTGATACAGACATAAGGATAGACATATAGGTCAGTGGTATAGAATTGAAAGTTCAGAAATAAACTCATGTGTCTTTGGTCAACAAGAGTGCCAAGACCATTTAATAAGGAAAGAATAGTCTTTTCAATAAACGGTGCTGGAAGAACTGGATATCCACATGCAAAAGAATGAAATTGGACCCTACCTTGCACCATTTATAAAATTTAACTCAAAATTGGTCAAAGACCTAAGAGCTGTAGATTTGGCAGGCAATGGATTCTTAGATATAACACCAATAACATGAGCAACAAAAGAAAAAAAAATAGATAAATTAGATTTTATAAAAATCAAAACCCATGTGTCTTTGGTCAACTAGAGTGCCAAGACCATTTAATAAGGAAAGAATAGTCTTTTTAATAAACGGTGCTGGGAGAACTGGATATCCACATGCAAAAGAATGAAATTGGACCCCTACCTCACACCATTTATAAAATTTAACTCAAAATTGGTCAAAGACCTAAGAGCTGTAGATTTGGCAGGCAATGGATTCTTAGATATAACACCAGTAACATGAGCAACAAAAGAAAAAAAATAGATAAATTAGATTTTATAAAAATCAAAATCTTTTGTGCTTCAAATGAAACTCTCAAGAAAAGACAACCCACAGAATAGGAGAAGATATTTTTAAATAACATATCTGATAATGTCTTGTATCTAGAATACCTACACATATAACTCAAGAATATGAAAAATAACCCAGTTAAAAATGGGCAAAGGATGTGAACAGACATTTTTTCAAAGAAGAGAGGCAAATGGCCAATAAGTATGTGAAAAGTTGCCCAACGTGATTAGTTATCAGGGAAATGCAAATCAAAACCACAGTGAGATACCATATTATATCCACTAGGGTGACTATAATAAAAAATACTGGGGAGAGTGTGGAGAAATCAGAACCCTCACACACAGCTAGAGGGAAGGTAAAGTGGTGCATCCATTTTAGAAAATAGTTTGACAGTTCCTCAGTTACTGTATAACCTGCCAATTCTACTCTTTGGTATCATGTCCACACAGAAGCTTGCATATGAAGGTTTATGGCAGCATTATTCATAGTAGCCAAAAGGTGGAAATAACCCATTTGTCTATCAAATAATGCACGGGTAAACAAAATGTGGCATATTCATATAATGGGATATTATTTGCCTATTAAAAGGAATGAAATATTGATGCATGCTACAACATGGAGAGACCTTGAAAACACTGTGCTAAGTGAGTAAAAGCTATTCACAGACCACATATTATGTGATTTTATTTATATTAAATGTCTAGAATATAAAAGAGAATTTAGGTTAGTGGTTGCTTAGAGCTGGGGAGTTTTGGGGGAAAGAAGGGTGATAGCTAAAGGGTACAGGGATTCTTTCTTTCTTGGTTTCTTTCTTTTTTTGAGATGATGAAAGTGTTCCATACTTGATTATGGTGATGGTTGCACATATCTGAATATACTGAAAACCATTAAATTGCACATTTTAAATAGATGAATATATGGTATATGAATTATCTCAGTAAAGCTGTTATTTAAAAAAAGTTTGTCTAACATTCATTAACAAAAATGTTGACACAAAACATTATCTTCATGTTTACTAGACACTTGGGAACTAAATTAAACCTGATGGCATGCCTTTCCTCTGAAAGGAGGCGCATGTCAACATTCCAGGGTGTTTCTTGGCCCCAATATAATTTATTAAAGGAGCATTGTTTCCTAGGTTGAGCAAAACCTAATTAAAAAAGTATACCTAGTTGCTTTAGTAAGTTTATTCCAATTTTGTGTATGGATTTGTTTTGTTTCCATCAATTAAAAATATAGCTCTTAGTTGATGGAAAGTAGTAACAGTGTTCATTGAATGCTTAGCGTGAATATGTCCTATTCTAAGTGGTTTTATTTATTTATTTAAAGATTTTATTTGTGAGAGAGCAAGAGTGAGCAAGGGAGAGCACAAGCAGGGGGAGCAGCAGGGAGAGGGAGAAGCTGGCTCCCCGCTGAGCAAGGAGCCCAGTGTGGGAGTCCATCCCAGAACCGAGGGAAGATAGATGCCTAACTGACTGAGCCACCCGGGCATCCCCTGTTCTAAGTAATTTTAATGTGTGTGTTAGTAAATCTCACAATAATTCTGTAAAGTAAATATAGTAACCCTAAGTTTAAAGATGGGGAAATTGAGGCACAGGCTTTAAGTCATGTAGTCAAAGTGGAGTAGTAGGTAAGTGACAGAATATGACAGTAGGTAGCTGCAATGCTTTGTAGTGCTCTGGGCCGGGCATATCTTACCTTTACAATAGATGTCTCCGGTAGTGTGTGTTTAAAATAACTTTTTGTAAGCGAAACCATATTTTTAGTGTTCTAAAGCAACCTATTATTTTAAATGAAAACTGCAAATAAATCAGTTCCTTTTTATCATCTTGACAATTGTGACATCTTAAATCAGGACACTCCTATACATTTGATTGAATGTAGTAATTTCCCTGGTAATTCTATTGACTGGAATAGGTTTAAAGCTGTACAAGTTTCATTCTGCAAACTTTTATTGAGGACTTATTTTTTGTAGTAAAGAGAAAGTGCTCCAGGAAAGTCCATAGGAGGCAATTCCTGATCTAGAATTAGCTGGTGATAAAAGCTTATAAAATAGTTTTCCCTGAAGCCTGTCCTTAATTTAAGCTTGTAAATTACGTTGCCTTTCATGTCTAGGTTTTGTATATACTCTACCAGCTGCCTTGCCCAAAACAATAGCCACTAGACACATGTGGCTGTTGACATTTAAGTATAAATTAATCAAGATAAAATAAAATAAAATTCAATTCCTTAGCCATTAACCATATTTCAAGTGCTTAATAGTTGTGTGTAGCTAGTGGCTGCCGTAGGACAAAGCTGGACTAGAGAAATGGTAACAAATCCCGAGGACTTCTTTTTACGGTGGAATTAAGATGGTATATGTGCTCTGATGGGGAATGGAAAGTAGAGGAAAACGATCTAATGGGACTTTTAATGTAAAATTATATGTTACCTTTTAAAAAACTTAAAAAAAAGATTTTATTTATTTGAGAGAGCACAAGCTCTGGGTGGGGGAGGAGCAGAGGGAGAAGCAGACTCCCCGCTGAGCAGGGAGTGTATCCGGGGCTTGATCCCAGGATCCTGGGATCATGACCTGAGCCCATGATCTGAGCTGAAGGCAGACATTTAACCAACTGAGCCACCCAGGCACCCTAAATTTTTGTTTGTTTAAAGTTTTTTATTGATTTAAACAAAAAAAATTTTCCCCCAACGTGGGGCTCGAACTCATGACCCCAGGATCAAGAGTTGCATAGTTCTCTGACTAAACCAGCCAGGCGTCCCTGTTATTTTTTTTTTTTAACAGGATGAAAAACACAAATAAGTTTTATCTGACATGGGAGCTTTTGTAAGGAAATGACCCAAAGAAACAGTTAGAACTGTGTATTTTATTTGATGAAGAGTGGGTGATTGTGGAGGAATATGACAGATTAAGGAGTATGAGGTAATTGTAGTAAAATGGAAGAAATTTAGCAAGTCCTGTTTGTTAGGATTCTTCCTGGTGTCCCTTTGTCTTCAGAGATAAGGATGCTCCTTTTACTCCAGGTATTGGGAGGGTACCTCTCACAGGAGGGTTTATGACCTCTCTGGGCTACCTGCTCTCACATTTTCATTAGGTACCTTATTGCCAGTTCCATTTTTAAGCAACATTTCTTTTCCTTTTTTTCCACTGGCTTTTTTTTTTTTAACCCACAGAGTTGTTAATTGAGTGCATCTAGGCTGCCATGTAGATTACCAGTTTATTATAAAGGATATAACTTGGGAACAGTCAGATGAAAGAAATTCATGGGGCAAGGTATGGGGAAAGAATGTGGAGTTTCCACGCATTCTTTGAGGACACCACTCTCCCAGAATCTCCACGTGTTCATCAGTTTGGAAAGCTCCCTGTGTCATATTTTTCAAAACCCTGGAGGATCTTCACAATTTCCTCCCCAAACTAAAAAATATGGGAAACTGTAATGTTGATAAAGAATATTAATTATACTGCATGTTAAATGCAATTACATGCTGTAAAATAAAGTCTCTACTCCTCCCATATGCTCATAACAATGTGGTGATAATAAATTCATTAAATGCAAAAGGAAATATGAAGGCTTTGGTATACTGTTAACTAACATTTAATTTTGATGAAAACTATAAAATATATGTTGAGAATAATGCAGCAAATGCTTATATGCCACCATTCATTAACATACGGCCATATTTTGTTGTGTTGTGGATCATTTAAAAATGACTTGTGGTCACAATACTTGACCTTTAATACTTATTGCATGCATCTCCTAAGAATCAGGATATTATCTTTTATAGTAATATTATTATCACACAGGAAAGACGTGATCAGTTTGTCCATAATATCATATAATGTCAGGCGTATATAAAAATCCACTTGTCTTCCAAATATCTCTTGTTTTTTTTCCCCCAAGCCAGGATCCCTTCACGTTTTTTTTTTTTTTTAAAGAATTTATTTATTTATTTGACAGAGATAGAGACAGCCAGTGAGAGAGGGAACACAAGCAGGGGGAGTGGGAGAGGAAGAAGCAGGCTCATAGCGGAGGAGCCTGATGTGGGGCTTGATCCCATAACGCCGGGATCACGCCCTGAGCCGAAGGCAGAAGCCCAACCGCTGTGCCACCCAGGCGCCCCCAGGATCCCTTCATGTTTTATGCAAGTCCTTAGTCTTAAGCAGTCTCCACACCTTTTATTTTTGATTTTTGTGAAATGACAACCCTTTCAACTTTCTTTTAAAGAATTTCCAATATATAGTAAAGTTGGAAAAAAATAGTACAAGGAATGCTTAGCTTCATCACTTGTTAATACTTTGCTTCAAGAGCTTTATCTCTTTATTTTTATACCTCCCAATCACTTGAAAATAAGTTGCAGATATCATGGCCTTTCACCCCTAAAAACTTAGCAGTATATCTCCTAAGAACAGTGATATTCTACAAACTACAAAACTATTGGTCACAACTAAGATTTAAAATAGCCTTAAGGTGTCATGTCTCTGTAGTCTCCTATAGTCTGGACATTACCCTATTGCCACCCTATCCCCCCCCTCCCGTCTGATCTTCACATTGATAACCCTTTAAGAGGCTAGGCCAGCAGTGTTAGAGAACCTCCAACCAGCTGCACTTGTCTGATTTCCTTGTGGAGCCATTTAACTTGAATTCTCCATCTCCTGTGTTTCTCGTGAGTTGAAGTTACATCTATAAGCTATGTTCAGTTTAGGGTAAGTGTTTTTAGTGAGAAACTTTCAAGGTACTCCTTGTACTTCACGTCAGGAGACACCTCGTGCTGATTTCCCCCATACTAGTAATACTGAGTTTTATTACTTGATGGTAGTGTCAGAATCTGTTGTAATTTTCCCCCTTGAAATTACAAAGTGACCAGTGTGATGATACTTTGTATCTTTCAAATGTCCTATTCAGTAAGTGGTCTTTCATGTAATGTTTTTAGTTCTCTACTGACCATCCTTGTGGATGAACCCAAATTAGCTATTTCACTGGGATTGCGTGCTGGTGATTTTCTTAGTTCAGTAGCACTTGAGTTTAAAAGGATAGACATGGGATCTATTCTGTTCCTCCCTCCCTTCATTTGTATCCATTAATATATGGTGTTTGAAACAGATTGTTTCATGGCAAATGCTTTCTGTCTCATTTTATGGTTAATTTAGTGAAAATGTGATATAGAAATTTAGTGAAAATGTGATATAGAAATTTCTGTATGTGATCTGGTTTCTCCAATAATTTTTAGATGTTGAGATCTGATGGAGGAGGTGGGTTCTAGAGGGAAGAAACTGATCTTAGTCAAATGTTTACGTCTATTTTAATTTACATTGCCTGTGCTTCTTGATTTTAAATATGCTTATGGCTTCTGAAGAGTCATGCTGTTTCAAAAGAAAATTCTACTTCTGTAGATTTAGCTACAGTTCAGGAAAATTTTGTGAGTTTTTATTAAGTTCTGGGCATGGACATGAAGAATGCCATCATACACTTAACAGCTTTGGAAGCAAGTGTTGGAATGTAACTGTATAAACTTTTTTTTTTTTTTTTCCTTTGCCTTCTCTTTCATTGCTTCTTTGGTTTTATCATTGGGGATGGGTGTGAAAGCAACTCTTCTGAAATTTTGTTGCCCTTAGGGAGTGAGTGAAAATTCCCAAGATAGTTTTAGAGCTGATTCTTGATCTTGGAAGTATGGAACAGACCTCCTCATAATCCACTGGCCGAAGTGAACATGGGTTCTAGGAGGGGTATAGCTAGCCCTGTGAGTAATGGGTGTTTTTTTCTCTTTCTTGATTTCTCTTGTGCTTATGAGTCTTTAAGAATTTTTCAAACTTTTTGAAGGAATAGTACTTTATTTTTTAACACCCCCCCATCCCATTCTTTGTTGAAGTCCTAACCTCTGGTACCTCAGAATTAACTGTATTTGAAGATAGTCTTTAGAGAGGTAATTAAAGTTAAATGAGGTGATGGGGGTGGGCCCTAATCCAGTATGATAGTCCTCATAAGAAGGAGAGATTAAGATCCAGGTCTAGGTAGAAAAGACCATGTGAAGGCATGAGAAGGAGACCTCAGAAGAAATCAGCCCTGCTGACACATTGATCTTGGGCTTCTAGCCTCCAGAACTGTGAAAAAATAAGTCTCTGTTGTTTAAGCCACCCAGGCCGTGGCATTTTGTTATGGCAGCCTGAGCAGACTAATATCCCATATGATCTGAAGTCATGCCTAAGTATTTATACACATAGTTAAGTAACTTAGTCTGGGTTGTATCTACAGCCACATAGAGGGCAGGGAGAGGGCAGCGTGCGTCAGGAATAACCACATGCTAGGGCTAAGGAAGGATGGATCGGGAGCTTGAAAATCCAATTTCCCACCTTTCATTTTGTGTTATGGAGATAAGTGATGGGAATAGGTAAAATGTCCACCTCTGAGCTCTCCCTGTTTTCTCTCTTGTGTGGGTTTTATTGGTTTTACTTGGGAATGAAAGGATGTTCATATGATTGGTGGCTCACGAGTTCCTCGTCATTCTGTTTCTATAGCATTTCTTAAAAAACACTCTTCCTTTCTTTTTCATTTGGGGACTCATTTTCTTAACTTTTAGTTTAATCTTCCTTTGAAACCATCCTTCACATTTAATACGCAGCCAATCCTTGCTGTGAATCTTCCCTGCTTAAACATCTGTGGCTTTAAAATCCCTTTTAGCGTGAGTCCACAGTTCGGACATAGATTAATTTTCAGATGATTCTTTGTTTCATTGTTTCCCAAACAGTTCACAATTCTGTGCCATTGGGAAAGGTGTCCCCCTCCGTCTGGAATGTCTTCGGTGCCTTACCCATAGCCAGTTCCCTTTTTATGGTCTTTAGCACTCACAGGTTGCTTTTTTAAAATTTTTATTTATTTATTTATTTTTATTATTATTTTTAAAGATTTTATTTATTTATTTGACAGAGACAGCCAGCAAGAGAGGGAACACAAGCAGGTAGAGTGGGAGAGGAAGAAGCAGGCTCCCAGCGGAGGAGCCTGATTTGGGGCTTGATCCCAGAATGCCGGGATCACGCCCTAAGCCGAAGGCAGACGCTTAACGACTGCGCCACCCAGGCGCCCCTTAATTTTTATTTTTTAAGATTTATTTTAGAAAGAGGGAGGGAGAACGAGCAGGAGGGGCAGAGGGAGAGAGAGAATCTTAAGCAGACTCCATGCTGAGTATGGACCCCCAAGCAGGAGATCTCACAACCTTGAGATTAGGACCTGAGCCGAAACCAAAAGTCAGATGTTTAAGAGACTAAGCCACCCAGGCGCCCCCCACAAGTTGTTTTTAAATGTTTCTACGTTTGTCCTGTGGACTAGCGTGAGCCTTTCTGTGGTAGCATTTGCTGAACACGCCTGTCCGATCACCACCTACAATGGAATCATGTGAAAAATGCTGCTTTCTGAATACTTACCCAGTCCTATTGGCTCAGAACCTTTTGAGTGTGAAATCTGGGAACCTGCATTTTATTTATTTTTATTTTTTAAAAATTTATTTAAGTAACCTCTGTACCCAACGTGGGGCTTGAATTCATGACAAGGTCAAGAGTTGCATGCTCTAAGGACTGAGGCAGCCAGGTGCCCCAGGAACCTGCATTTTAAACAAGCTCCCTGTGATTCTACGGTGGAGTACCTCACTGTAGAGTCGGGGCAGCCACTTAAATCATCTTCCCTAGTGTCCCAGCCCGTAGTAAGTGAGGGAGAGCAGTAAACTAGATTAAAAAAAGAGGTACGGTAGGGGCGCCTGGGTGGCACAGCGGTTGAGCGTCTGCCTTCGGCTCAGGGCGTGATCCCGGCGTTCTGGGATCGAGCCCCACATCAGGCTCCTCTGCTATGAGCCTGCTTCTTCCACTCCCACTCCCCCTGCTTGTGTTCCCTCTCTCGCTGGCTGTCTCTATCTCTGTCGAATAAATAAATAAAATCTTTAAAAAAAAAAAAAGGTACGGTAAGTTCAGAATGCCACTAAATTTACTAAAATGCCATCATTATTTGAAAGTAATAGGGATTTGAAAACCAAAGTTTTATAAACTTCCTGGAACACAAGCCTTTAAAATGTTGATATTATTTATTACTCAGGAGTAGGTACACTTTTGGGAGGTTAGGATGGCAAAAAGTGTAGGGGCTCTTTCTGTTTAGTACTAAGTTAAAAGGGGACTCTTATTTATTTATTTACTTATTTATTTTATTTTTTAAGAAATATTTTATTTGAGAGGGAGACAGCTGGGGATTAAGGGGAGGGGGAAGGGCAAAGGGAGAGGGAGAAGCAGACTCCCTGCAGGGAACCCGACATGGGGCTTGATCCCAGGACCACCAGCTGAGCCACCCAGGCACCCCAAAAGGGGACTCTTATTTCCTAAGAAAGCATGACTGCCATTTTCATCCATCCTGGCTTCCTGGATGTCTAGAAGCTTGGACGGTTATACCCATTGTAACGGTATAACCATAGCGAAGTTAGAACGCGTGGTGGAGCTCCCCCCGCTAGCTAGATGGGATGCTGTCCAATTGATGAGTCCATGAATCACTTAATAAAGTTAGTTAGAAAAAAAAAGATAAAGTCAGTTAGATAAAAAAAAAAAAAAAAGTGAAGCACGCCTGGGCGGTTCAGTTGGTTAAGTGTCAGACTCTTGATTCGGGGTCAGGTCATGATCTCAGGGTTCTGAGATTGAGCCCAGCATTGGGCTCTGTGCTCAGGGTGGAGTCTGCTTGAAATTCTCTCTCTCTGTTTTCCTCTGTGCCTCCCCTCCCCCAATGCATGCACGGCGCGCAGGCTCTCTCTCTCTCTCTCAAATAAATATGTCTTTTAAAAAAAAGTTAGAATGCTTGGTGAAGAGAAAGGTAGAAAAAGGTTTCCCAACTTCTGACAACTGGCATAGATGACTTCTTAAACGGGCCATTCATTGCCTACAGAGCGTCTTATCCTGGTAGGTACTTTGGATCATAAAGAGCTGCCTAGAAACCACCAGTTAACACCGGAGTCGGGAATACCAGTATCATCACAGAAGGAACTCGACAGATGGAAAACTTAGGAATGCTCAATCCTCAAATTCTTTTTTTCCAAAAAGGATTTCCCAGTGTACTCTAAAACCACATTATGGATTTTTTTTTCTTTTAATGCTAAAGTGGGAAGTTTTCTTTGTGTCTTATAATATATAAGCGTTGTTGTATTATTGCAAAGTAGAAAATGTAGAGGATTCCTTTGTCCTGGAGAATAGGGTTCTGACTTTGAATTTGGCTGTGCTGTGTTGAAGGCCATGCAGTGGAAAAGTTTCCCTAACCTCCAAGAGATTGCTTTCTTATCTGTAAAATGAGGATTGACAGATTAGCTTTCTGCAGCTTCACTCAGAATAGTGATAATAGGATTGAGTAAAAAAGAGATTATGAGAATGTGTTGTAAATAAGAAGCTATAAATCACTGATTTAAAAAAATGTATTACTATTTGCTGTTACCAAAAGAATTAAGTTTTGAGTAAATAGTCTGATTTATAGTTGATTATAGCTTAACATTTCAGCCATGAAGGAAAATCATTTTATCTGTTTTGTGTCTCACTGCTTTTTAAGAAAGTTTTATTTGCAGATATGAACCCATTAGAAATTATTTTCTCCACTTATCTGTTGGAAATACTCAATAATTAAAATATAAACTTCTGTTTAAAAATATCTAAGAGAAACTAGCATTATCGTTACTTTAAATTGCAGAATCTTGCCTTTTATTTTGTTCTTGATGTTTGATAAGACAAAGGTAAAGATAAAGAATTGGCTGGCTACTACTTAGTAAGTTTGAAGAAAATTAATTCATCAGATTTACTGCTCGGGAAAGAATCACGCTTTTGGTTTAAAAACAGATTCTAGGTTTCATTTCAAACTTAAAAAGATCAAAATAAAAGATGTAGAAGATAGATAAGGAAAAAGTATTGTGCCATGAGTAGTTTTTTCCTATTCCCTTTTATTTCTGCTTTTTTCTTCTCCCCGCCCCCACCCCCTTTGAGGAATGGGTAACTATTCTCCCTCCCCCAGTCCTAACTAGCAAGTCCCACTGCTTCACTACCTTCTGTCCCTTCCTTCCTCTCCTTTCTTGGAAAGCAAAAAGTAAAAAAAAAATGAAAGAACAAAAAGAAAATCTCTTTGAGGCTTATTAGGGGCTTTAAATTTGAGTTTGATTTGTGACCTGTCATAGTTTGAATAATTTGCTTCCATGGCATTTTGCTTATCTCAGTTTCTCAGCTGCATGCACAACTTCTGCCTCTTCTTGTTCTTGGCAGGTTAGGTTATTTTTAAGGAGTAGAACCAGTTGTCTCCCCATCCCTCACCCCCTGTGATTTCCAGGGAAATTGGGGTCAAATATCTCAATTCCCAATCTCTTTTTCCTGTCACTGGCTAGCCTTGACTTCCTGAACATGGCAGTACCTGTTCACACTGTTTTCATTCTTTAAAAAAAAAAAAACAACAAAAAAAACCTTTGTGATTTACAAGTCTGCGGCTAGTGAGGAGAAGATAATGAATGCACGTCTCTAACCAATCAGTCTAGCGAGGCTGACCATTGGTGATTCTCCATGTCCTTCCCTTGTCCAGTTGTGTATTTGTCCATTTAACGTTTCTCAGTCTTGAGAGTACTAGAAAAGTCAAATACATTAGTACTGGGTGGGGCCCAACTTTTGCATTTCTAGTAGGCAGTCAGGTGATCCCGTTCACGGGTGGCCATTGGACTTTTACAATTTTTGCCACCCAGTTGGTTGGATAAACCGTGGTACATCCATACAGTGGAATTTTTTTGAGCAATAAAGAGAAATGAGCTATCAAACCATAAAAAGATATGGAAGAGCCTTAAATGCATATTGCTAAATGAAAGAAGCCATTCTGAGAAGCCTGCATATTATATAATTCCAGCTCTATGACATTCTGGAAAAAGCAAAACTATGGAGATAGTAAAAAAGATCAGTGGTTGCCAGGGGGTTTGTGGAGAAGGACAGAAGAAAGGATGAGTAGGCGGAACATGGGATTTTTAGGGCAGTAAAACTATTCTGTATGATCCTGTGATGGTGTATACAAGACCTTATGAATCGTCAAAACCCATAGAATTATACAGCACAAAGTGGGGATCCGAAACTATGGACTTCAGTTAATAATAATGTGTCAATATTGGTGCATCAGATACAACAAATGTACCACACCAATGTAAGATGTTATTAATAGGGAAACAGAGCAGGGGTGGGATGAAGTGAGGGGGAGTGAGGAGAATATATGGGAATTCTATACTTTCTGCTACTTTTTCTGTAAACGTAAAACTGCTCTAAAAGTAGTTTATTAATTTTAAAAAGGTGTTTTGCATTCACCCTCATTTTATAGGGGAAGGAACTTGAAATTAAGATAATAAAAAAATTCAGAAAAAATTTTCATTGTAGTTGGATTTGAACACCAGATACAGACTTTGTTCTGTTTTATTATTTTTTAAAGATTTTATTTATTCACTTGAGAGAGAGCGAGAGAGTGAGTACACATGAGTGGGGGGAGGGGCAGAGGGAGAAGGCGAAGCAGATCCCCACTGAGCAGGGAGCCCATTGAGGCTTTGATCCCAGGACCCTGGGATCATGACCTGAACCGAAGGCAGATATTTAACTGACTGAGCCACCCAGGTGCCTCAAGACTTTGTTCCGTTTTAAAAATAAGAAAAAAAAAAGGGGGCGGCGCCTGGGTGGCTCAGTTGGTTAGGTGTTTGATTCCTGGTTTTGGCTCAGGTCATAATTTCAGGATCATGGGGTAGAGCCCTGCATTAGGCTCTGCCCTGGGCATGGAGCCTGCTTAAGATTCTTCTTCTTCCTCTCTTCCTCCCCCCAGCACTTTCCATCTCACCCGAACTCTCTCTGTCTCTCAAAAAAAAAAAAAAAAAAAAAAAAGAGAGAGAGAGAGAGAGAGAGAAAACCCAGATATCTTCAAACTGGAGGGAGGGGTACGCTTCTTAAGTAATGATGGAGACCCTCAGATACCTTTTTGTTGTTTATTATTTAGAGAAACAGGCAGAGGTGATAATACTTCTCTTACCAAATTGGAGGGTAAGATCTGTGAAGAAGGGTTGAGTGTGGAATGTTTTCTTGGTACCTGATAGAATAGCATAGTGTTTCCTGGTCATTGAGTATCTGGGAAGTAGTTTAAGGTGCTTCAGTGACTGAGCATGGAGTCATCTTCATACCTTTCATTGGCTGCCAGGGGCCTTAACAGCCCGAGCATTTTAATCAGGTGATCCCTGGTTTGAGACCTACCTGTTGGGGTGGCAGGCAGGTTGTGTGCAGAATGGGAGTCAACCGCTTCAAGAATTAAAGGTGAATTGCATCGCCTCTTTTAGTCCCCCCCCCCCCCAAATTCCAAATGAATTTCTAGTATGAGTTAGGGAAGACTTATTTAGGTTGCCTGTGTAATCATTAAAGTGTTCTCTTAGAACTCCTATTTAATGAAAAGATAAAAATGTTTTGTAATTAGCAGATCAAAGCACTACTGTAGCAGCTGTTTACATTGTCAGTATGTAAATGGAACTTCTGAAGGGAGTGAAATGAATTTGTTTAACACCTCTTTAATTTTGTTTATGTAATTCCTTTGCTTAAAAGTACCCCCTCTTCCAGCTTCATGTTGATAATGCTAGGTAAACATTAACTTACCCCTCTCACTGGAGTATCCACGAGGGGAGTAACAGCAAGTGTCCCAGTTGCTGAGGCTTATATTTAAGTCAGAGATTGAGTTCATCCATGCTTTAAAACAAAACATCATCTTTTTAAAAAAATTTTATTTATTTACTTGTCAGAAAGGGAGAGAGAGCAGAAGTAGGGGGAACAGCAGGCAGAGGGAGAAGCAGGCTCCCCACTGAGCAAGGAGCCGGATGTGGGACACAATCCCAGGACCCTGAGATCATGACCTGAGCTGAAGGAAGGCAGGCGCTTAACTGACTGAGCCACCCAGGCATCCCAAAACAAAACATGATCTTGAAAGGTTCATTCATCAACCCTACATCATATATGAATGCACTGACAATCTGAATTTAAGGAAGCACTGAAAAGCAGTGGAGATATCATGGTAATCTTGAATTAGAGTTTGGCATGATCGGGGTGCCTGGCTGGCCCAGTCAGCAGAGCATCCTACTTTTGGTCTCGGGGTTACAAGTTCGAGTCCCAAGTTGGATGTAGAGATTACCTAAAAGTAACATCTTAAAAAAAAAAAAAAAAAAGGAATTTGGCATTCATTATCTTTCTGTATGAATTACTGAACACAGTGTAGCTTAGTTTGCATTGCTTGTTTGGAATATACTGTATACGTACAAATAAACTCTGTTGACAGAAGCTTTTCTGTTCAGGTGGTTAGGCAGGTTAGCCTTGTGTAAATTGTTGCAGGTCCAGTCCAGTCCCTGGAACTGGTGGGTGGGGTACTCTTTCTCCTTAAGGCAGTGCTCTTGACTGCCTGATTTCACGACTTTATCTACCTGGGAGTGTTTGGGGGGTGGGGGCATAATGGAAACATTGGTTAGCCTTGCCTATCTGGAAGGGAAACTATTTTGTATTTCAAGTCATTCCATCCCTGATTGCTTTTTGGTTCACAGCTTTGATCTTCTCTAGGACTAGCCATTATATACAGAGTGTGGGTTCTGGATAAAATTGCTCAAAGCAAATGGATTAAAAAGCTGTCCAAGAGAGCCTAAGAACTTATTTTATGAAAGCTGTCAGCTTTGCAGTGGTGGGTTGCAATTTGGATTTATTCAGGACTAACAAGAGTGGGAACATGTCTCTGAAAGGGTATTTATTAAGAAATTTGTTCTAAGTTACAAGCTGAGCTTCAAGAAAACTTGAGCTGTTACTCTTCTGCTGTCTACTTACAGCAGCAGATTTGGCTTTAGTTAATTTCCATAAATGGAGAGACGGGATTTGACCTTTTTGTTTGTTTGGTTTAAGGAGTTATTAAATTCTCACAGGGAAGGAGAGCTGAGTAGGGGGTAGTAGCATTTGTCTTTATGACCATTAGCAAAGCCGTAGTTGGGTGCACATTCATGACTAAGATGGGTAGACGTTTTATGCTGTGAGATGGTGGTAGTAACTAGGTCAGAGCTCTTGGGTCTTGCTTGCTAAGGTGACAACAAGCAAGGGCTTTCTTTATTCGGGCCTCATTAGTATAACTGGGATATTGCTCCCTATTTACCCCACACGAGTCTGATGAGACTTAATTAGTTGTAATTACAAAAAGCTACCTGGGGCCTTCATGTAAGGGCTGCATTCACCTCCCGGGAAGAATCAGAACCACCAGCTCTTCCTCCTCCCACCCTAAGCATGCTGCACTGACCTCTCTGGGTCACCAGGCTGGAGGCCTGACTCACGTTTATGCTGCTACCGTGTCCTGTCTAGTCTTTCCTACGTGTCCCTAACCTGGTTTTGGACTCAGCAGTGAATAAAAAGGGGTAGGGTTAGAAGAAGGAGCTCTTTCCCTCTAACCACAAGACTACATTTCCTCATACCTTTCATACTTGGCTGTTTCATAGAAAATTAACTTTGTGTATGCCTGTGATGACTGTCATCAGTTTGCCGCTGAGCTTTTTTTTTTTTTTTTTTTACAAAAAGATGTATTTATATTTGTTCATTCATAGGTCAGGATTATTATGAATAAATTATTTGGGTACTTAGAAGTCTTATTTGGAGAGATGCTTTTTAGGTTTCCTCGTGGCTCTTTATAGAAGTATATTTCCCCTTGTTTCTCCATGATGCTAATTTGACTTACCCTTATTCTTACCTCTGCCTTCAAAAACTGCTACGTTTTGTATGCCTTAAGGTAGCACTGTCCAATAGAAATACAAAACAAACCAGAGTTGTAATTTTAAGTTTTCTAATAGCTACATTTAAAGAAGTGAACAGGTAAAGTTAACAACATAATTTGTTCAACCTAATATATCTAAAATGTTATCTTGCACAGTGTCTTATACTGATTATAGTGTGTAATCAGTGTAATCAGTATAAACAATTACTATTTTTCTTTGTACCGAGTCTTTGAAATCTGGTGTATTTAGATTTTATAAAATACACAGTTAAAAAAGTAGATTCATATATTCAAATTGTTCCAAATATATTTAAGTTTGCACTGGCCACTCTTCAGATGCTCAGTGGCCACATGTGTTGGTGGGTGCTGTATGGGACAGTGTAGTGTTCTTTATCTGTCATTCTTTCTTTTTTTCTTTTTAAGAATTTATTTATTTTAGAGAGAGTCAGAATAAGAGAGAGAGAGAGAACATGAGCGGAGGGAAGGGGTAGAGGGAGAAGGAGAAGCAGGCTCCCTACTGAGCAGAGAGTCCAATGTGGGGCTCGATCCCAGGACCCCAAGATCATGACCCGAGCTGAAAGCAGACACTTAACTGACTGAGCCACTCAGGTGCCCCTTTCATTCTCTCTTTGATAGGTTTCCCATTTTCAGATGATGAATCCAAGGCCCAGACTATTAATCACCCTTTTTCGTTCTGCTTCTGTAATATTTAGAACAAACCTTAGTTCAGAATGATTCAGAAATTTTGAAAACTTCTTTTGTGCCCAGTATGACCAGGGGAGGGGTGATTTATCTAGATTTATTTTTAATTCATCCCGCGGTTCTTAAATTCCTATTTAGTGAAGGTCAGTGGAAGAGTCTGGAGTAGAATCGAGATCTTCCCAATTGTTGTCTGTCTCTTCCGTTACGCTAGATTCTAGTGCTTCCTTTTGCTATGGATGATTTCCTTTCACTAGTAATAAATTAGAAGGAATCCTTTTCCTTTTTAGTAGTATGTAGGTGTGGATTCACCTGTTGAAAACAGACCACTCTAGCCAGTTTCAGAGAGTTTAATGAGGGAATTAAGTCCTTAATATATCTTGGAGGCGTGGGAAGAGCGGGCTCTGCGTTGAATTTCTAGGAATGATTCCCAGAATAACATTACAGAACTGGCCAGCCAAGGAAGCTGGTACCTATGCTGTAATCAGGAGCCTGAGCACTCAGGCTGCCTCCCATTATTACAGCAGCCAGGTCAGGACCCCATAGCCTGGTTGGCAACACGATGTGGGTGTTGGGTGTTGACTCCTCGCCTTTCAGACTGGGACCGAGTGCCAGGAATCCAGCCTCAGCAGCACAGCCCTGCCTTACAGGGTTACTTCTGCCTTTCAGATCTGTCATGGCTGTATCTGGCAGGAGCTATGGCAGTGCAGTCTTTCTCTTGATGTCCCCCATTGTGTGATAAGGGGGCTAGACTATATATACAAGTCTGCGATAGTTGCCAGAGGGGTTTGCCAGCCTGCTGATGTGGAAGTCAGAGATGGGCCAAGGTGAATCTCAGTTGAACCCAGGGCTGTTGATCCAGCTGAGGTAAAGTCACAGAGTTGCTGGGAAAGATACATGAAGTGAGAGAACAGGTGCTATGAAAGTTGTGTTTTCTGGGGCGCCTGGGTGGCACAGTTGTTAAGTGTCTGCCTTCGGCTCAGGGCGTGATCCCAGCGTTCTGGGATCGAGCCCCACGTCAGGCTCCTCCACTAGGAGCCTGCTTCTTCCTCTCCCACTCCCCTGCTTGTGTTCCCTCTCTCGCTGGCTGTCTCTCTCTGTCAAATAAATAAATAAATAATCTTTAAAAAAAAAAAAGAAAGTTGTGTTTTCTTCTCTATGTGTGTGTGTTTTCTTGAGGGCATTTCTCCACGTCAGTATCTTCTGGAAAGATAAGTACAAATGGTAATATTCTTGGATCAAACTTGATTATTCCACATTTTGAAAGATCTGAGAGTTCAGTTCTCCATGAATATATCAATATTGCTTAAATATTTAGTTTAGTGTTACAGCCTACTTTATGATGTTTTTGCGTGTCTGAACATTTAGGGCCTTGAAAATATGGGGGAGGGGAGATTATATGGAAAATTTTGCCCTACTATTGTTCTGATTGGGGTTATTAAATTTATCAAATGTGGGGATAAATCACTACAAAGAGCGGTATGTAATTTTGGTTGAGAGAGGTAGAAAGTTAGGTTTCTTGGAACTGTTGTGGGTCAAGATATAGACAATGGGCAGTGTTGCAGAATTAATCCTGGTTAAAAATATACTACATTATACCACAGTGACTTTTCACAGAACTGTTGGTTCTTCAAAAGGCTTGTAAGTCAAATAATTTGAAAATTCAGACACTGGAATTAGGCCCCATTGAATACAACTCATCATTCTTTCATCATATCTCAAAACATTTAGTGTGTTACATTATAATTAGTGTAAAGCAGTGACACTGTGAATGTGGTCCCCAGAGCAGTCTCATCACCTAGGACTTGTTAGAAATGCAGATTCTCGGACCCAGCGGGGAACCTATTGAATCAGAGACCCTGGGGGTTGGTGCTCAACATCCCACAACCTGCATTTTAACAAATCCCTCAGGTGATTTTGATTTTCAAGTTTAAGAATACTGACAAGAGGGGTGCCTGGGTGGCGCAGTCATTAAGCATCTGCCTTCGGCTCTGGGTGTGATCCCGGTGTTATGGGATCAAGCCCCACATCAGGCTCCTCCGCTAGGAGCCTGCTTCTTCCTCTCCCACTCCCCCTGCTTGTGTTCCCTCTCTCGCTGGCTGTCTCTATCTCTGTCGAATAAATAAATAAAATCTTAAAAAAAAAAAAAGAATAATGACAAGAAATGATTGATTATTCTTTAAAGGGATTACTAGTCACCAATTCTTCCTATCCCAGAAAAGGCAACCAAATTTTGTCCTTTGGCAAGTAACCTAACCTCTCTGAATCTTAGTTTCTTATTTGTAAAATGGGAAAATTCATAGTTGTTTTGGGCTTTGATGAGAATTAAGTGAGATAGGTGATTAGTGTTGTATGCATAGAACAGTTCAATAATTAACTACTATTAATATTGTAATTATATGTTCCAGTTTTTCAAAAACACTTTTGGAGATAGCAACTTGATTCCATTCTACCAAGGGGAGATTTAAGATGGACATATACTTAATCGGTTTGGTTTTGTTCTCCTAAATTGTGTTGGATTCTATACCTTGTATTTCAGATAACATTTAGTTTATTGTAGCTTTATTTTGTCCACTTAAAAATGAACCTTATTTGAATTTCTTTTAAATTGTTTCCTAGATCTTTTTCCGTTTATTTTCATTTTAATGGTACTATTTGTATGGTGTCTCAGTGGTTTTTAAGAATCCTTCTGATGTTGTGATAGTTTTACTCTGACCTAGTTTTCAAACTTGGTGTACCATGTGAAGAAATCAAAAGAACCAACCAAATTGGTTGTTTTAGGCAGTGGCCTATAGGCACTGCTTTATGTATGTAAGTGTATAATTTTGTAAAGGGGAGACTGTGGAGGAGAAAATACTGAGCAAAAGAGATTTTCTTATTTTCTTTCAGATAATAGGTCAGAATTTTTTTTTCTGAAACTAACAAGTGGAATGAGAAGTTTAGAAGTTATACGCTCACCTGTGTTCACAAGACTTAAGTAAAATATTGATTTCTTTGTAAAGTTAAATTACCCCTCTGTGAAAATACGTCTTTGTTGGCCAAGGGATTGTGTGTGTGTGTGTGTGTGTGTGTGTGTGTGTGTGTGTGTGCGCGGTGGTCCTTGCTTTTGTTTGTGGGACTAAGCCACTGTGTGTTTCTATGCCACACAGACATGCCTTCTATTTTCAGTGAGTAGTTTTACTCCTCGTTTCTTTGTGTGAAATACAGTCTAACAATTGTGTCGTTAGCTTACAAAGTCTGTGTATGACTCATCTTCAGGCTATGGCTTTTTCAAGTTACACTTAAAGGTCAGAGTCTATTTAGTCCTTAAGCCTGCCTTTTCTAAGTGGGAAGTGAGAGTTAAAAGGAGTAAAAAATATGGAATTTGTTGGGTCTGGATTCAGACCAGTAGGGTTTACCTCTTTTTGAAGGTTACTTTTTAAAGGAGAACAATCAGTATTGCTAAGAATTCCCACAATTGCCAACTAATTTGATACTCTTTTTTTTTTTTTTTTTAAACAGTGTTGTTCATTACAGTGGGCCTTTGGAGTTTAATTTTTGTTTCAGTGTTTGTTAGCTGTATCACACTGACAAGAACAAACTAAAAAATCCGTAAGTGTTCAGAATCCCTTTTCCTCCTCCTGTCATAAGTATGCATTTGTCTACATGTGTCCTGTTGTAGACATTCCAAAAATCTTAAAAATAGTTTGAAGTAATTAGCTTGAAAAATTGGTCAAACTGATAGATGTAGGAGAAGTAATTTTCATGTTTATTTGAAAATGTAGTATTTTGGCCTTATTAGTTGTGGTTTTATTTGTATTGAGCATTAGTGAATAACACGGTACAAAAATTGAAAAGAACAAAGGAACTTTGAGTCCCGATTGCTTTTTATTACTACCAAGCTGGTGGGGCTGATGGGAGAAAATTAAGATTCTATGACTTGATTCTTTGGAATTCTTCCTGTTGTCACTGTATAAACAAATAAAACAATCTCTGACGGCTCAGAGTTTTTGTCCCTTGGACAGATATAATGTCCTGGCATTTTTCATATTCCATTATCAAAGCCAAGGTCTAGAATTTTAAGTGGGAAGTTGGCTCCGAAATAATCAAATGCCAAACAAAGCCCATCTGAAAGTCCAATAAAGTAAAATTATAGTATTGCAAAATGAGAGAGTTACTGAACTAAATCCCCCCAGTTTGAGGATCTTTACTATAAAGATGTTATTGTATTATGAGAGGAGAGGGGAGATAGTTTGGGGCTCCCTGGGGGCATTACTTCGATCCACAAATGGGGAGCCGAGGGTTCATTTTCCCCTTGGGGTTCCTGAAAGGGGAAGACTGCTCCTGGGTACAGACCACAGCACTTTATGTGGGGCCAAAGCTTTTCCTGAGCTGCTGCTTCTCAGTGATTGCCAAGCCCTGCGTTAGGCGCTTTACATATAAATAGGTATTATTAGCACCAGGAAGAGGGACCAAAAGTGAGATTCCAAAGTGGCTAAGTGTTGACATGCCTAAGGTCATGGAACTTGTTGAGAAGCTAGGATTTGGAATCATCTCTTTCAGTCACATCTCTTTCTGACACCCGAGGTTCTGAATACTGAGGGTGCCCCTGAAGTTTCCGTAGTGCCTGTTTGTTGAAGTTTTATTTTAGGGTCGTAATCATTGGCTTGCGTATTTTCCCCAATATCTAAGCACAGTTTCACGTGTGTTTTGGGGACTCCCAAATCTCATCTCTCTAACGCTTTTCGGACTTTGGAAAGTCTTGGGCTATCTTGGTGACTCTTCTGTTCGGGTGTTAGGAATTTGGGAGTGTGAATGCTTACTATTCGGAGTGGACGTCTGCACGTTTGCTTCAGAAGGGGGAGTGAGCCTGTTTTTCAGGGAGCGACATTGTGTCATGGTGTGTGCGGTAGCCTGTGGAAGCTTTTTGAGTCTAAAAACCAGCTTTTCTTTATTAGCAGATGCCAGGCGCAAGTTACTTGGCTTCTCCAAGGCTCACTTTTTGTAAAATGGGAATGACAGGAGTTCCTTCAGAGGGTTTGTGAGTAGCACAGTGGGACACACGTAAACTCTGCAAATGCTGGCAGCTCTGCTTGACCTAATTTTAGTTTTATGGAACTTGCTGATCAATTCCTTTTACAATCATTTCTCCTCTGCTTGGTCTTGAGGACGGACAGGAGGAGTGTAAATGTTACTCTTAAATAGGGTTAGGTTGGAATTCCAGGCTCTGGACCGGTTTACTTTGGTGATTTTTTTTTTTTTTTTTGGAAGTAGATTAATTTTTCTTTTTCGTCTTGGGAGTTTCCTCTCCTATTTTTCTCTCAGACATCCTGAAGACAAAGATGTGATTCTTCCATTCTTGGTTGGAATCCCTGCTCCAACTCCACTCTGTTTAAACTCTGAATCGCTGTATCTTCATTTCTGAAACGTGGATAATGCTTGTACTTCCTTTCGGGGTTATTACGAGGATTAGATGAGCACACAGTCAAGTTATTTGTACATAGCAAGGGCTCAATCAACTTTAGCTAAAAGGGAAAATAAACCTTTTAAAACAGACGAGATTGCCCTTCAGGAAAAGGAATTAACTTTTTAACTGTCTATTAGGATATTTTGTCAGATTCTTTTCATTCTCTACTTGTTACATCCTCACATGGAGCTTTGTTTATGTGGATCTGGGTGTGTATGCCTCAGGCCATGGTAGCGGTCTCTTAAATTTGAATCTTGCTTTCGGTGCACTTTCGCAGAGATGGCTTCTAAAGTCATCCAGGTCATAGAGTCCTTTCACACTAGAAATGCTTTAGCAGTCAGCATCATGCTAATAGTAAATGTTTACTTTCTGAACACAAAAGAGATTTTTTTTTTTGCTAAAAAGATCAACAGAAGATAATACAATGATCAAATCCATCCACCAAGGGGTCATTAGTATTAGCATTTTATTGTATATACTTTCACACCCCACCCCTTGATTTTTATTATGGAAATTTTAAGATGGGGAAAATAGAATAGTTATAATAAAGACTTCTGTGTTCACTACTCAGCCTCAATTATCAACTCACGGACGTACAGTCAATCTTGTGTCATCAGTATCATCACCCAGGCCTCCTTTCCCCACTGTCTCCAACTGAATTTATTTTGAAGTCAGACCTAGACAGCTTATCATTTAACCCAGAAATATGTCACCGGCATGTGCTTTTAAAAAGTTATCTGTCACAGTTTCTTTCTTTGTGCAGGGGGTGGGGCTGGGGAGAGAGAATCTTAAGCAGGCTCCTTGCCCAGAGGGGAGCCAGGCCCCAGGGCGGAGCCAGGTGCTGAGCTCCATCTCACCACCCTGAGATCATGACCTGAGCCGAAAGCAAGTCTGACACTTAACCAGCTGAACCACCCAGGTGCCCCTGTGCCACAGGTTCTAAGGCATCCCCCACCCCAACACACTTACCTCTTTTACATTAGAGTATATTCAAGTAGTTATTTCTGGTCACTGTATTTAATTCTTCTTAGCTTAGGGGTTGCATGAGTTATTTTTCATTGAAATTTGAGATTTTTGAATAGTCCACAGAACCAGGCCTCCAGTCAACACCTTATTTGTCTCTGAAGGCAGCTCAGGGTGGGGATGAAGGTAGGGACTTTTGGTGGGTAGGATTTGAGGGTCAAAGAGTTCTTGAAACATAGATTTTTTTTTTAAAAGATTTTATTTATTTATTTGACACAGAGAAAGAGACAGCCAGCGAGAGAGGGAACACAAGCAGGGAGAGGAAGAAGCAGGCTCCCAGCAGAGCAGGGAGCCCGATGCCGGGCTCAATCCCGGGACCCTGGGATCACGTGTTGGGCGGAAGGCAGATGCTTAACGACTGTGCCACCCAGGCGCCCCGATTTTTTCTCTTCTCTTCTCTTTCCGAGACAGAAGGGCTGTTTGCTTTCAGAGCTAGAAGCCTTAGTCTTAGTCTGTGTAGCCATTCTTGGCTAAACAGAATACCTGCTTGGTTAATGTACAAGCCAATTTGTTCGTTTCAAACTATATGTTACTGTTGGACATTTACCCCATGTCTTGGTCAGTGTGCCATTCTATAAATCTGGATAACGATGATATTGTGGTCAGGGCTTTTTATTGACCAAGTTGTGGAATGTTTCTTGTGCCAAGTGAATGCTTGAAGTTAGGGTTTCTGAAACCCTGGCAAGGGAAAGGTAAACTGGTAAGGATGAACTGAGTTAATTCTTTTTTTTTTTTTTTAAGATTTTATTTATTCATTTGACAGAGAGAGAGCACTAACAGGGGCAGTGGCAGGCTGAGGGAGAGGGAGAAGCAGGCTCCCCGCTAAGCAGGGAGCCTGATGTGGGGCTCGATCCCAGAACCCTGGGATCATGACCTGAGCCTAGGGCAGACGCTTAACCAACTGAGCCACCCAGGTGCCCCAATTGAGTAATATCTCAGTTGGCTAAATAATTTATGTTAAAAACCTTTACTGAGTTTAGTACTACTCCCAGCTCTCCTTTGGTTATGGAAGCCCGTAAGTTTAGATGCTTGGAGAAGAGAGACCCACCCTAATTTTAAGACTTTCAGACTTAGTGTTTTAGCATCTAAATAGCTTTTTGTTAGCCTTTGAATGATAACATTTTCTCTTGGTCTTTTGGGTGTATCTGAGATTCCTGTTTTTATTCGAAGAAGAATCCACACATTTCAAACGTGGTTCAGGTGCAGTTTGTAACCCAAGAATGTCCTATTCCTAAGAGAGGATGATGCCTTGAGAGCCCTAGAGGCAGTAACTGGGTCGTGCCTCTAAGAGAGTAGGACTACCCTTGAGATTAGGGACAGAGCAGACTTCCAGAATCCTGAACTGATCTCCTTCTTAGGTCAATTGATTTGGTTATTTTTCACAAAAGCCAGATGTGCTGCTGTGTCTTGGTATCCCTGTATTGGCTAACTGTGGGTCGTTTGCTTTCATGGAGTCTGCGGTCTATACCGATAAACGGGTGCGTGTTTAAAAATAGAAACTGGACTGGAAGGAGACATACCAAATGGTTAACGGGTGGGAGGGAGGAGAGGACCCCGTTCTTACTGTATATGTGTAGGTAATGTTTGAACTTGTTATAGGCATGTCTCGTTCATGCAATTACAGTAAAGAGAAGAATCATTGTGATAGGTTCAAGAAGCATATAAAAATATGGTGGGAAAGTGATTAGTTTCATGGAGAGTGGGGACCAAGGAACATTTTTATTTTTTTTTTTAATTTTTTTTTAAAGATTTTATTTATTTATTCGACAGAGATAGAGACAGCCAGTGAGAGAGGGAACACAAGCAGGGCGAGTGGGAGAGGAAGAAGCAGGCTCATAGCGGAGGAGCATGATGTGGGGCTCGATCCCATAATGCCGGGATCACGCCCCGAGCCGAAGGCAGACGCTTAACCACCGTGCCACCCAGGCGCCCCCAAGGAACATTTTTAAACACAGATTTCCCCCCTGGGTAGGAAGGGGGAATGTGAGGGAGAAGGCTTCTCATGCAAAGGGAATAGAATGCGCCCAAGACTGACAAAGCAGCTCATTTTGTTAGGAGTTTCAGTAGTGACCAGCTTATAACAGATTTCTGGGTACCATAGCTTTTATTTCCTGGGGAGCAGAGAGGTAACATGCAATTATATTTTCTTTTGGGACTTGGAATATACTTGCTTAAATACATTTTAAACATATTAAATATTTCTGAAAAGATGCCATATTTGGTGATTAGGTTTCCAGTGAACCTGGGTAAGTTTTTTAAACTCATGATTATAGGTGAACTGTAGAACTGGGCTACAGTTAACTTTGTTTTAATGCGGATATTCCATTAAGTCGAAGGATGTCTAGCAGTGTGTGTTAGATTGTGAGGGTGAGGGTGGGGGTGGTCTTTATGGCAGTCGTCCAGCCATAAAAGTTCTTGAGTCAACTGGGGCGCCTTGGAAGCTTTCCATTTTGGGCGATGAGTTGGTAAGTTAATTCTCAGTATTGTGCCCCATCAAGGGCACAGTTACCTTACAGCTCACTGTGTGTTTTTGTTTTTGTTTTGTTGTTGTTTGCTTTTGTTTTGTTTTTTCCTCAGCCTCTGCCCTCCACCCCCCAGCTTCTGAGCTCAGACTTCTGTGAGTATAGCTAATAACCCAGTGGAACCGAAGCTTGATCACTCTCTGATTTGATCAGCAGTGCACTTACCGAAGATAATCTTGTCAATTGGAAACAAATGCTTAAGGGGATACCTTTTTATTCGTCCAACTAAATACCAAGAAAAACACATGATCAGGCAATAAACCAGAGATTTGACCTAATTTATGTGGAATAAAACACTTAATTCTTTGAGTCTCTCTGCATGTCAATACTGTAGTGATATCATTTCTGCAAGTTTTCAGGGAATTTTCCTTCTTTAACTTTTCATAGATAAATGGTAGTCATGTATGCTGAGTTTAATGTAGAAAGCAGTCATATTAAGTGCTACACATACTGTGCGGTATTTCTTCCCCTTCCTACAAAACATTTGCCTTTTGGAAGAATGGATGACTCAAGGGATTAGTGATGGGGAAGTGGAGGCTTTCACATTGGTTCAGATTTGACCTTGGTCAGTGATGCTTGAAAATCAGCACTATTTAATAGGCATTAAGAGAGCCCACTTTTTGATCCACTTCCAGTGGATAAATATCCATAGTTCTTTAATGCCATAGTTGCGGAACTAATTGGCAGAATTAAATGATTTAAGAACTTTCCTCCCCTTTTGCCCTCAGAAAATAGTTGGTTGTTGTTTAAGTCAGAATCTTGGAGGCGGCATGAGTCATTTCTGAGGACTGGAGACTAGCTAGCTTTGCAACTCTTACTGTATTGGGAAGCTTATGTGCTTTGCACTACTCTCAGTGGGGGTAATTGGGTAAAAAGGCTGTTTTCCTTTCAGTTTGCCATTTTTCCCAAATTTGGGACTGCTCATCTGACCCTAGACACTGAAAAAATATACTGGGGTCATTCATCACTCAAGATTCATTCTTTTCTCCATGATCAAATAAAGGGGGTGCAAGCGTCATCTATTTTCTGTCTGCTTGTTTTTCTTCCTTTGAAAGAATTTTAGTGCATAAGGCTTTTACTGACTCCCTACTTCTGATTGATACTGTGGACTTTTGCAGCGTGGCTCTAGTGAAGTTCGTAGTGTTTTATGTTTGAAGCCCAGTACTTGCCCATCATGATCACTCGGTATTTATAGAGCTTCCAAGGAAGGGTGAGTATTCAGTGATGATAATTACCTGCTAATTTGTTTGCTGAAAGATGGGCCCATATATTTAGAATGATGACAGATCAGAATATTTGGCTACGTGTATCAGTCAGTGTTTCATTTTTCAAAACATGAAAACTCCAGCATGTTGCTGGGAAGATGTTGTGCTGTTGATGGGTTTTTCTTGCTAAATGAATTTCTGTCCTGCCTGGATTCTTTTATTTATTAATTTATTTTAAAAAGTCATCTTATATCCTCACTTGGGTAATGAGAACTTCTGGCCGATTCCTTTTCTTTTGTAGGTTCTGTTTGTCATGCACGCAAATCACATTCCTTTTTCTTATTGCAGTATTGGACATCAACATCTTTACCACATAAAGGAGGTCAAGTACAGAAATCTATAGGTCTGACTACCCTTTGTTCACTCTGTCTGTAGCCAAGAGGTGTAGACAAGGCCTTCACTAAAGGGGAAAGGGAGAAAAACAATGGGCTGTCTAATCCAGCTGAGAAGCTTTAGGTTGTGGGAGGAATTAAAAGTGCCATCAGGAAGGCAGAAAAGCAGTGGTTACTCCTGAGTAGGTAGAGATGTTGCGTGTTCTGGACATCCCTATGGACTTTTGGGGGGCTATTTTGCCCCTGCTCATAAAAAGGATCCAGAAGTGTACGTGTCCAGAATTGAATGGCTTATTTGAATAAATTGTCAACCAAAAGAAAAGCAAAGAAAAGGACAAGGCTGTCCTCAGCTGTTGGCTGCCAAATAAATGTGGGATGCCGCCCCCACCTCAGTAGGGACTTGGCTTGGGGACAGCAAGATTAGATAGTGAATGGATGAAAGATATTCTCCATTGTAGTTCACCTCTATACAGAAAGTGATCTTAACAAAAAAAGTGGAAGGATGTTTAGAAATAGAGCAGATCAGATTCCAGGTAAACCCATTCATGCGGTTACTTGGTGACATGTTACTGATTTTCCCAGAACTGTACTTGTAATCTATAGGTTTTCAAGGTACTTACATTTGGAGGTGACCGTAGCTGAGGAGATAAAGTTTCTCCCTTGAACCCTGTGTGCTTCATTTGTTTCTTGGAAATGTTCCCCAGCCTGGGGGACAGCTCTGGCAGGCAGCTGTGCTACTCCTCACCCCTGTGCTTGGGCTCCTGGCTGTCATGCCAGCCGGGCTCTGAGCTGTGTTTGGTGATGGCGGGATGGGCTCCCTGGAAGGTGTTGGGTTGGGTACAATGTAAATAAAATAAAGACAAAATGGCAGGAATGCTGCTGTGACCCAGTGATTTTGGAGATGCCAGGACTCACATTAACTGAGCCTCAAAGCCTTGCCCCTCGGAAGAGAACCTGCTTTGTCACCTGTTCTATCATATCAAGTGTTAGGGAAATGCTTTCGTAATTCCAGTCCCACCAAGTGGAAAGATGGACCTACTGAAGCTATTATTTTTCAGAATAATGTCTTCTCTTAGGAAATCAGAATTATAAATTCTTTCCACCTGATCATGCTCTAAATACGCTTTCTATATAAAATTACATATGTCTCTAGGAAGTGATCCTTTTCCCTTTAAAAATATTTACCCCCGGGGCACCTGGGTGGCACAGCGGTTAAGCGTCTGCCTTGGGCTCAGGGCGTGATCCCGGCGTTCTGGGATCGAGCCCCACATCAGGTTCTTCCGCTAGGAGCCTGCTTCTTCCTCTCCCACTCCCCCCTGCTTGTGTTCCCTCTCTCGCTGGCTGTCTCTATCTCTGTCGAATGAATAAATAAAAAAAAATTAAAAAAAAAAAAGTTCCTTAAAAAAAATATTTACCCCCTTTTTTCTTGTCACTCTTCATTTGCATGTTCTTTTGTTCCATTTCTGGATCTGTTTAACCAAGTTGTCTCTGAAATTGTTTTTGCTGGTGTTAAGAGCCCATCAGTTGGTTGTGTATATTTGTGAAGTAGTTTCTTAAATCCTGTTAGTGTCACAGATCAAACTTTAAATTCCTTACGATGTTAGAGATAAAAGTACTACCTTTTGGGGGGGTAAATTATTTTTAAACTTTAGTTTTGTGAATAAACTTTTATTTTGTGGTGGGGGGCAGTGGCAGGAATGCAAGCCAGGACAGCAACATTCAACCATTTTCCATCACTTAGTTTCATTTGCTGTGTTATATTGCTGTAGTTGGTTCTATGTAGCCTCTGAGTAGGAAATACACTGATTATGAAACTGGTTTTCTTCTGGAAATGACGGTCATTTAGGATAAGGACATAGTCCTTTTTACCAACACGACTTTCTGCACTACAGTGTAAATAGGACATGGCTTTGAATATCTCCTCAACAATAAATGTGATTAAAGTACAAAAAATATTACATATAAAATACTCGAGAACATTGAAATTCTTGTGTCTGAGGTTACTCGGTATTCTCCCCCATCTTTCAGTGGTGATCCTCTTTACCTTTGTCTCTCAGCTCCACAGCCCTCAACAAACAAACAAGCAAACAAACAAACAAACACAAAACAGAACTCTCCATTCTTCAAAAAGATCAGAGAGAGTTAATTATAGTGATACGCAGCAACTAGGACAATCGTAGCTGTTGGTCTGGCCCAAAGCCTACAGAAGGTTCTTATTTCATAAGCAGAGATAATTTGTTTTTCTCTGTGTGCCATATGGTTTTGCAACTGCAGAGATCAAACAGATTTGTGGATGTAAACTTCAGTTCTGTACTTAAAAAATTTTGAGTTGTGTGGAGATTTTCATAATGCGCTTGAATCATTGATGCCAACCAGGTCTGTTGGAGTCAAGGATCCCTTGTCAGTTCTGTAAGCAACTATGCATGGTGGCTTTTATTTGACTTGGACTTTAAAGACGATTTTGGAAAGGAAACTTGGAACACAAATTATCAACTGGAATGCAATGATTATTTGTTTTTTTATAAAGACGATGATTAAAACCAGGAATCATTAACATAGAAGAATAATAGTTCTGAGGCTGCCCAGGTGGTCTCTGGAAAGGACTGGAGTTTTCTCTTAATCAGAAAACTTTTAATTATGCTAATTTATTTTGAGATTGTTTTGGGGATGGTCTTCAGAAATAAGAGTTTGAATTTCTTCATTCCTATTTTTTAAAGGGGGAAATGGTATAAGTGTGCCAGTGATTTCCCCTTGTTTTTTTTTTTTTTTTTAAGATTTTATTTATTTATATGAGAGAGAGAGAAAAAGCAGGAGCAGGGGCAGGAGGAGGGGGAGAGGGAGAAGCAGACTCCATGCGGAGCCCCATGCGGGGCTTGATCTCAGGACCCAAGATCATGAGCTGAGCCGAAGTCAGAGGCTCAACTGACTGAGCCACCCCGGCACCCCCGCTGGCCCCCTTGTTTCTAATGACTCTCCATATATGTGTTCTGACCTGCTAGTAGTCACAATGAGTTAAATTTTTAGTATAGTGTTCAGTTTATCCAAAGTAGGTGCATATTGCCTGGTGCCTTTGTTTTCCCAATTATTAAATTTAACAGTGTACCAAAGTGTATCTAAACTGTCTCCTATTCGTAGACTTTAAAAAAATTATTTATTTTTTTGGGGGGAGGAACATGAGGGGGAGAGAGGGAGAGAGAGGGAGAGAGGGAGAATCTCCAGCACACACTCTCTGAGCACAGAGCTTGTTGTGGGGCTCCATCCCAGAACCCTGAGATCCTGACCCGAGTTGAAATCAAGTCGGATGTTTAACCAACTGAGCCACCCAGGTGTCCCCCTTCCCTTAAAAAAAAAAAAAAAAGTAGGGCAGAGCAGGGACTGGAACTCAACCCTATAGGTGTAAAATGTTCTCTTCTCTTACACTCCCCCTCCCCCAGTTTCCCTGGAGGTAAACTGTTACTCCCTGAGGAAAGCCTCCAGGACCCTCAGATCTAGGTTCTTACACTATTAGGTTTTCCGGACACACCGTTTCTGTAGTTCTCTGCGGCAGCAGCCACCACATCTGTAATAATTAATTCTTTATTTTTGGTTAACCTGGCTCTCCAGCTATTTATCTGGTTCCAAAAAGCCAGCAACTGTTTCTGTCTTGTTTTCTGCTCTGTTCCCAGCTCTTGGCTCATAATGTGTGCTCAGTAAATATTTGTTGAATAAGTGACAGTATAGTTGGTATAAATCATGCTTACTTTGTATGTATAAATAGAACTTTTTCTCTTTTGCTAATTTTCATGTAGAGCATCTTCCAAAATAGCAGTTGTGGCTTTTTTTTTTTTTTTTTTTTTTTTTAAATGACTACGTACCTTCTGCTTGCATGTATTCAAAAAGATCTGGAGCCTGGGTATCCAGATGTTATTTTTTATTTATTTCTTTACTTCGGCGTGTGCATGGCAGCTATTATTTTGCCATTTCCTAGGCTTGTAATTCCAGAACCCACAGCAGGAATAAGCAGACAGTAATGAATTTCTGTATAAACCTTACAATATGTTTCATCTTTGTTGGCGCAGAGAACAAGAGCTGAGATTTCTTGGAGAGTAGGGGATCATAGAGTGAGAGCTCGTCGAAATCCTGCCACCTAACCCTCCCTTGTTTTATGTCTGATGAAACCAAGCGCTCAGGGAGTTTACCTGCCTTTGCCCAGAGTCAAATGAGTAGTTAGATTGGTTAGTGTGTGATAGTGTTAAGAACCTGGTTGCTCGTCTCCAAGTTGGTGTTCTTTCTGCTACAAAACTTTTGCATTTAGCAGGAAGTCAGTTTTTCTGTTTTTACCACAACTTCTTTAGTAGGTTAGTACATTTCAGACATTCCCAAGTGACTGCTCCATAAATATATATTTTATACTCCCTCAGGCAGTGGTAATAACAGATATCCAACATTTGATAGTACAAAGTACTTTATCCTTCATAAATCAGGTGGAGGAGACACTCAGATTGAAGGATGTGCCGTGGTGCATTTCACAGTGCAAAGTGATTTGGCAGAAGCCTCTGCAGTGCTAAGGTTCCTCTGACCCGGCCTGTCACCATGCCTCTGTGCCACCCCTCTAGGAGCCTTTGAAATCGATACCTCCCATCAAATAAACCCGGCAATTTATTTGGAGGGGAAAGTCAGATAAATGAAGGTGGAGTGCCAAAAGGAAGGGAACTCTCACCCGATCGGGATGCTTCTTCCCGCATCCTGCTCTGATGGAGAAACCGCCTCCTAGCCGTTCTTTCAGAAAAACAGCTGGGAAACTGGAATGTCGGCTTGACCACACACTGCAGCCAGTTAGCCAGAGCTTGGTTTATTTTATGTTGCTTTTTATTTTTATTTTTTAAAAAAATATTTATTTGAGAGAGAGAGTGCTTGAGCACGAGCACGAGTGGGGGGTGAGGGGGAAGGGGCAGAGGGAGTAGGAGAAGCAGACTCCCTGCTGATCCCAGAACCCCGAGTCCAAGGCAGACACTTAACCGACTGAGCCACCCAGGTGCCCCTATGTTGCTTTTTAGTAACACAAGTTAGAATGGTTCCATCTTTTAAAAGTACCCAAACATACACTTTCACGGTGTAGCATCTAATAATGTCTTTTATTTGCTTGATTTAAGGAACACATGTATTCCAAAACACTTGCATTTATATCAGTGTCTCAAAATGGAGTCCTATTGTAAATAAAGTATAATAACTTTATATTTTTTTATATAAAATTATTTATAGTAGATAGCAGTTAGGGAAACTGCCCAATCACGAATGATTTCCCAGATACCATATCTGTGTGAAGCCCCTTTTTCTGCTTTAGGGACCTTACCATAAAGGTGGGCTGAGGATAGGATAAACCAACCACTGCCTCCATCCACTTTCACCCTTCAGTCTTTTAGCAGGAAGACAAGCGGTGGTCATATTATCCCCAGGATTGTGCATTTGAGTTGTGAGAAAGATGCTCTCCCCTTCTTCTCTGTTTGCAAGGTGTAACGTTGCCGACACAGAGCACTTAGCAGTCATAGTTTTAGCCTTCAGGAGGCACAGTTCACCGATGCAAAGGATGCCGACATGTCTGAGTTTCTCAGAATGGGCAGAGTGCATACGAAGTGCATGCACTAAGTGATATTCCAGGGATGTGTTTCAGCCAGTGGTTGTGAAGCTAGAGTGTACTCAAGAGTTCCTGGGTGCTTGTTTAAAAATGCAGAGTCTTTGAGTCCTGCGCTGGACTGGGCCAGACTCGCTAGGGATCCAGGAATCTGTATTTCTTTATTTTTTTTCTTTTTTTCTTTCTTTAAAGATTTTATTTATTTGATAGTGAGAAAGACAGCCAGCGAGAGAGGAAACACAAGCAGGGGGAGTGGGAGAGGAAGAACCAGGCTCCCAGCGGAGGAGCCTGATGTGAGGCTCGATCCCAGGACTCTGGGATCACGCCCTGAGCCGAAGGCAGACGCGTAACGACTGAGCCACCCAGGCGCCCCAGGAATCTATTTCAAACAGACGTTTAATTCTGACGTTCCTGGGTGCTGTTGAACGGGCGAAGCCGTGGAAGATTTAGCTTTGCATTCACTGCAAGTTAAGTTTAGGTTTTATTGCAATTGAAAACGTTAGGTTCGTTGCATTAGGTTAATGGAGGTGCTTCCTCGAAGCCAAACACAGGGCCACATTTATTATGGCAAATTATTTGTTAAAAAGAAACTTTCTTTCCTAGAGATGTGATTTTGGGGGGATGGGTGAGGGTGTTGTCGTGGTCCATAAATTCGACCCTTCTGTAGCCGCACACCTTCAAGCCCGTGTTCTCCAGGCCTGCTCCTGTAGGTCCTCTCTTTGGCTTCCTTCCCACAGATTCCTTTTCTTTTTACATCCAGCCGTAGGCCAGAATGATTGGAGAGGGCGAGGCAAGTGGGATCCCTGTCAATTTCTATACTTAAAAAGTGGAGGCCATCCAAGCTCCCCTTTGGTTTTCCTTGGTCACACATACAGAGATTATCCCTCTCCCCCATTTATTTCCCATGTATCGTCTCTTAATGCAAGATAATGGAAAGCCCCGAGGTTAGAAAATACAACTTCTCTTATGAGTTTTTTTCTAAGGGGTTTCTCTCTCTTTCTTGCCGTAGGATTTTTCTGTCTTTGAAACATTAAGGCTAAGGCCATGAGGAAAGGCCAGGTGGAATTATTTGTTAATTATAATACCCTTCCTAGTGTTTCTTTCTCTTAACATGAGTTGACTTACAATGAGTTTTTATGGACCCTCTTGGGTTGGCATCAGCCGTCTTCCTCCGGGTGGGGACAGATGTGGTGGATAGTTGTTCTTGTCTGTTCCTTCCAACTGAATAGGCCTGACCTGGGTAATGGAAAGCAGCAGCTATGTATAAAGATGGGGGCTTGCACCTCTATAATAAAGTCTGTACCATGGTGTGATTAAGGTAGTTGGAGTAATAATTGTGGTGCTAATACTGATGATGATGTAGCAAAAACGGTGTGTTGAGCAGTGTTTTAAGGGTTTTAAATGCTTTAACTCATTCAATTTTTACAAAACCCCTAACAGGTAATGTTGATGATAATCTCCGTTTTATAGATAAGGAAACTGGACCGTGGAGAGATTAAGTAACCGGCTTAAGTTAGTAAGTGGCAGAGCCAGAATTTGAAACCGGGTAACTTGTCACCAGATTTCGTGCTGTCAACACCGCTATGTTATTCTGCCCTCTTACCGAATTAGCAGGTCCTGACCAACAGCTGATCTTGAAAGGGAGAATGGTGGGATTTGGAGGAGGGCTGGGTCTATCTTCCTGACAGTAAGAACAGGGGTTGGAGGTGGGAAGGAAAGTGCCAGGGCTTTGGAGGAAATGATGTTCCTGAGACTCCCAACTGCAGGTACAGCCCGAGGAGCTCTTGTTAGTGAAGCGCCGGAAAGGGAGCTGGAGCATTGTTCTGAAGGAGAGCCGTGGGATGGAGGCTGACAGCTACCGTGATGGCTCTGTGGCCTTCATATCTGCGATCTAAACTTTCATCCTAAATGTAGCTTGTTTCCAAAGATGATATTTCAGACATATTATAGAAATTCACTTTTAAAAATAAAACGTGAACATGGTGGTCTTAAGTGTAGTCGATGGAAATCTAACATTTTCTACCAGCCATCGTGCATTCAAAAAAGCGAACAAACTCTTTAACTGGAAACTCACCTTTCTTTGTTAACCTTGGACTTTTCTTTTGATCCTGCTTCTCTCCAAAGTTTTATTCTAATGTAGTACACGTTCATGTTTCAGGGTCTTTTGTTGACTATCATATTGTCATAAAAATGGATAAAAACTTAAAAATGTGTCTGCAAGGATTACCCAATCCAGAAGTAATTGCTTTAACACTTCAATTATTAGTAATCAAAATAATGTGATTATATTGCAGATTCTGATAAATGATTTAAGAAAGAAAGAAAGAAAAAGATCTCTCTTTAAAAATGTCTCCCTTACTATGTATTTGGGTGGTTTTTTTTCTACCCATAGGCATTTTTTAGTAGATAGTAAAAGATTTGGCATCACTTCTATTTTCCATTTTTCTTTTCTTTTTTTTATATATGCAGGCACTGAGAAAAACCCATTCCTAAAAACAAGAAAGAAAGGAGTATTGTAGCAAGGACAGCCAATTCCTTGGACACTTTCTGAAGTTATACGGTGAAACTCACACCATGAGCTGTCATCAAAAATTATTTTTAATGATTGGCTGATGGCTCAAAGATTGGATGCTCTCAAAGTTTGTTTGCAGCAGTCTGACTCGCAAAAGCATTTACTTTTATTTATTTTAGTATTATAATTTTTTTGCTTCCTTGCTTTTAGATGCTTTTATTTCTTACACGTTTCTTTCCCCAAAGACCCATTTGGTTTTCAGTGGTGCTCCTCTTTGTTGCCCTGGACGTATAATGCCTGGTGAGATCTGGGTGTAGCTGAGGGGTCTGTTCTCTAGAGGAAGTGAGAAAAGGGCAATTGGGAAGGAGAAGACAATATTCTCAGGCATGTCATTTGTAGGAAAGCAGGCACGAGGAAGCTGTGGATGGAGAAATTGATCTCTTTCCTTCAGAGCAGTTTTCATGTACCCTGAAGTGTCTCGATAGCCCAGTTTGAAGACCATTGCTGCAGGATGTAGTGTAACTAGGGAGATTTTAAGTTTTGTATTTTCCCAGCTCTGTGTGTTCAGGAATTCAGTGTTAGCTTCTTAAAGTGTAGCCTGAAGGATTACATACATCCAAACTTACACTGAAAACTAATTTTTGAGCCAAAATACTGTTTTCCAGAATGAAAATCAACAGGAGAATCCAGTTTATGGTCAGGTTAAGAGGATGGTTTTTGGTGTCCGTTAGATGACCTTCAGGAGGAGACTGGCCAGAGTCTGGTCTGGCGGGCGTGGGGGGAAGGGGGGCGATGGGCGTGGCCACCACCTTAGATATTGTTCAGTTCCAAGAAACCCTTCTAGTTCAACATGAGCT
Organism: Ursus maritimus; assembly: GCF_017311325.1. Classification (NCBI taxonomy): domain Eukaryota; kingdom Metazoa; phylum Chordata; class Mammalia; order Carnivora; family Ursidae; genus Ursus; species Ursus maritimus. The sequence goes on along the minus strand of NW_024424119.1, from coordinate 13,330,983 downwards.
ACTTGCTCTAATTCTAGTTGGTTTGTTAAGAAAGGAATAACTAGGGGATCCTGGGTGGCTGAGTCGGTTAAGTGTCTGCCTTCGGGTCTGGTCATGATTTCGGGGTCCTGGGATGAGCCCCGCATGGGGCTCCCTGCTCAGCAGGGAGTCTGCCTTCCTCTCGCTCTGTGTGCTCCTGCGCTCGGGCATGCAGGTGCTCTCTCTCTCTCTCAAATAAGTAAATAAATAAATCTTTAAAAAAAAAAAGGAATAATGAAAATATATGCATTTATCTTAGATGTTTAAACTGAATATGTAAATATTCTCCAGTATCTTGAGAAAGGTAATTTTTTTCATTAAATATTGGTCCACTGGTTGCAGTTCTGAGTGGTTTTTCTTGCATTAACCACACCTGATACATCATCCATTCTAAAAGTAGAGCAAAAATTTGAAGTTCTAAAATCTGAGGTGAGAATCCTTTCAAATTAAAATCATGTTTTCTTCCAGTCTTAAATTCTCTTTCCATAGTTGATCAGTTATTAATTTAGATACTCCCCTTCACTGAGTATTGACAAAGCATTTGCGTCAGCCTTTTTAAAGATTTTATTTATTTTTAAAGATTTATTTATTTAATTTTAGAGAGAGAATGCAGTGTGAGTGGGGGGAGGGGCAGAGGAAGAGAATCCCCAAGCAGTCTCCCTGCTGAGCACAGAGCTTGGTGTGGGGGCAGGGAAGCTATCTCCTGACCCAGAAGATCATGACCTGAGCTGAAACCAAGAGTCAGAAGCTCAACTGACTGAGCCACCCAAGCGCCCCTTAAAGATTTTATTTTTAAGTAATCTCTACACCCAGTGTGGGGCTTGAACTCACAACCTTGGGATCCAGAGTCACATGCTCTATAGACTGGGCCAGCCAGGCACCCCTGCTTCAGTGTTTTAAAAGTAATACTTTCCACCCTCTTTTCATTGGTTTATGGGACAAAAAATGATGTATTTACAATTAAAAGTGCAAATGGCCAAACTCACTCTCTCTTACCTAAAGAACAAACCAGATTTAGAAAGGAACAAAATGCCTTTTGGTAAGTGTATTATTATGGGAGAGGTACTTAGTAGCTGTAAGTATCTATTATTTGGAGGGCATCACCCAGGTGTTTTATAGTGGGAACTTAGTATCCTTATCAGAGTGAGGGAAGTCTGTTAAGAATTTAAAATGCATATAATTAGCTTGGTTTTGCTGAAGTCTGTTTGACTGAGTGTTTTGTCAAATAAGTAACTCTTTCTGTCATTGGTAATAGAAATCTTTCCTATCGCATGTACTGTTGCCTACTGTGTTGCTCCATGCCGTATTTTATTCCTATCACTTGTTTATGGTGTATGGTAATTTTTAAAATGAGTTTTAAGGTGGGACAGGAGCTTGAAAGTGGAACTCGGTTTTTATGATTGTGCTAGAAGCTTTCCTCTTCCAGAAACGAGTAACAGAACTTGTAACAACTTGTATTGGTTTATATTCTGCCGGGCTATGAATTTCCTTAAATAATAGGGAACAGAGGTCTTTAAAAAATTGTGAACTGAGATTTTTTTTTTTTCCAAGGTGAAATGAAAGCAGTACTGTACAGGAAATTAAATTTTTGGGTAAGAAAGTAAAATTGGTCTGATTGAAATCATTAATGTCTCTTTAATGAGGGGTTATATGAAAAATGTTAGGCAGAAAGTGTGATGCCAGTTAAAAATCATAAATATGAAATTTATTTAGTTTGAACAAACAGTATTTGGAACTGAGCAGAGAGGAAAAGGAGAATTTATGTGGAAGGAATTAGTTGTCATTCTCAAGGGTATGAAAAGCTGCTGGACCATTACAATTGATTTGCTTTTCTCTGAAGAGAAATACTTGATTCAGAGATTGGTGATATTAGTTTCTAAAATTTTCCACAAATTAATATTTAGTATTCTGGGGGACATTTTCTTTTGCCATCAGTGTTGTGAATATCTATATTTGTGTATTGTATATTTGTTTGTTTCCTGTCTTGTAGAAGTTAGGAAGGCATCTACTGCAGTTCTAAAAACTTAGTTACATACTCAAGCTTCTGTTAGTTTCCAGTCTTCTAGATCTGTAAGGTAAGAGTGTTCAAAAGGTTAAATATTGAGGTGCCTGGGTGGCTCAGTCGGTTAAGTGTCTGCCTTCACCTCCGGTCATGAATCCCAGGGTCCTGGGATCAAGCCCTCAATGGGCTCCCTGGTCAGTGGGGAGCCTGCTTCTCCCTCACCGTCTTCCCTCTGCTCCTGCTCTCTTTCTCTCTCAAATAAATAAATAAAATCTTTATTTAAAAAAGTTTTATTTGAGAGAGAGAGAGAGTGAGAGCGAGAAAGCACAAGCAGGGGGAGAGGTAGAGGGAGAGGGAGAAGTAGGCTCCCCACTGAGCAGGGAGCCTGACTTGGGGCTCAATCCCAGGACCCTGGAACCACGACCCGAGCCGAAGGCAGACGCTCAACCGACTGAGCCACCCAGGTGCCCCTAAATAAATAAATCTTTAAAAAAGTTCAAATAATTTGACCAGCTTTATTGAGAAAGTCCCAGTGAATGCTCGCATTAGTATTTAGAGCTGTGTTTTGGGTTACAGGTGAGGGACGCACCTCACTTCAAGGGGGAAGGAAGAAAATGAATAAGACCTATATAGACAAAATGTCGATGCCAGGCACTGTGGCAGGCCCCGAGTAGGTGCTCTGTGTATGTTGCTGAGTGAGTGTTACGGATGAATTGAGATCAGCTAGAATTGGCGAACTCCATGAGTAGAGGAATTCTGACTCATTATGTTCAGGGCACCTAACACCATGCCTGGCATATGGAGCTCAGTCATGCTCTGTTGTGATTGAGGTCATGTGCAGTCAGTCATAAGGACTTCCGCTTCCTTGTAGACATGAACATCAGCTCTTCTGAGTCATTTGGAAGAAGAAATCATCAAAATGGCAGCCTTCTTCTTTTCCCCTTTGTGAATCCATTTTCTACAGAGTTATTCTTAGTGTTGAGGATGGAGGGCTTTTATGTTTTAAGTGGCATTTAAGACTACACTGAGATTCATGAGGTTCAAGTATAAAGTGTAACCATAAAACAAGGACTTACTTCTGGATTCTGACCTCTGGTGGTGGAGAAAAACACCCATTACTCATAATAAAAGGTCAGACTCTCAAATTTTCTTTGGTACTTTCTGGATGTCCAATACAAGGAAAGTCTGTATTAGAAAAAAATATTTGTGTGCTTTTCAATTTTTGTTTAAAAAAAAACTTTCTTTTTTAACTCGTAGCTTTTAAATAAACTTAGAATAACATTTAGGATGTACTTTTATAAGTCTCATTACTGAATCTTTGGGATCTTGTTAGGTGAGAAAAGGTAGATTCTCCGTGAGATTTTTATATCTAACGCAGTCTTGCGTTTGACTTCTTAAACTTTCTATTTAAACTACTTCTCAAGTACGTGTAAGGTTTGTTTGGATACCAGTTGCATTGTCACCAAATATATGCAGGGATGTGTTATTTGTGAGGGGCACTGATGTGGACTGTTGGTGGTCCTTAAAAACAACAGCTTATCAGAAACTCAATGCTTATCCTTTATGTTGCACCAGTTACTGGGCTTGTAGGTTCGGTTCTCCTACCTCTTCACCTTCAACATCTCTATATATTTTCCTTTTTTTTTTTTTAACCTCCACAAGAACTGGAGCAGGAGATGTCCAAGTAGCTAGAGCCTAGCTGCTAGTGGTTCTGGAGATAATGAGGTGGTTGCAATATAAAAATTACTCTGCTTCATGAGTGACGTTGGCCTTAATTAAGATTTTTGTTTTGTTTTGTTTTTTTGCGTTTGGTAGCTTAGGAAATTAGAAGGATGTTTTTTGTTTTTGGTGTTTTTTTTTTTTTTTTTGTTTTTTTTTTTTAAAGGCAGCACTTGTTCCTGGCATCTGAACTCTACCTTGGATCTCCTGGGTGGTCTTCTGCAACTTGCTTACCCTTATTTTTCCTGTGTTAAATAGGATTAAGAATGTTTTCTTTTCGAGAGTATTGTAAGAAGGCTCTGGTATGACTGTGAAGTTCTTTGCAAACAGGACTCCAGCTAAGAAAGAAATATCTTAAAACATCTTTGCTTCTGTTGCTTACTATCCTCCAGTAATGCTTCTGAGATTTGATCAGAGTTCTATAAAAGGGAAGTAGTTACAGTGTGTCAGGGAAAAAAAAACATGAGAAATAAGTAATCCATAAACTTTATAGTCCTAAGGGGATCCGGGTGGGTGGATCTGATGACTTGGCAACTGAGCGAGGGAAGCAAGTGTAATTGTTGATTTTATCAGAGCAGGTTTATGTGTTTCTATGTGCACACAGGGGGATGGGGATTGAATATAGACTTAACGATTAACGTTAATTTCAGGTGGTTACAAAAGTGCTCCATAAATCCTAGGCAATATTACTACGTCTATAGGGTATGATATTAATACTCAGTAAAAATATCAAATTCTGGCAAAATAGAGGTTGTAATAAATATGCGGTTTGCTTCCTTTCATAGAATCTGTGTTTTGGCTCCTTCAGGTAGTTTGTGTTATTACTGGGAGTGTATGAAATTTGATTTTGGTATAATTAACTCTATGTGGAATATGGAAATAAAAAACTGGGTCATCTTGGTCACTAAGCAAGTCTTTTTCCTCTCTGAATCTGGAATGTCCGCACTTGGAGCTTTGAAGGTTGTTTTGGGTTTGTTTTTGAGCTGAAATGTCATGGGAAAGGCTGGTCGTTAAATTCATAACCAGCGAGGAGAATTTACAGGATGCAAAATGTTTGGTAGATTCCTTTAGTTAGAAGATATGTCTTCTGGACTTTTCCCAGGGAATGCAGTTCCATGTAATAATTTACCAAAACAGAATTGAAGAAAGGAGATATCACCTTTGGGGGAGAGGAGGTTGAGTGGGTGGGTGATCAGAGTGCTTTAAAAGAAGTCTTTGCTGTGTACAATACATTGATTTAGAAAGTTGCATGGGCCACAGAAAGAAGCTCAAGTTAGTTATCACGTACGGGAGTACCTTAGAAATTAGGCAGCAGGTATGTTATTCTTGGGGAGCCTAAAAAGAAATTCAAGGATTGGGGATGTCCCTTCTTTATCCTCATGCCTGCTGGCTGCTAAGGCCATTTGAAAATTTTAGCTAAGATGTCGTTTTATGTTTCTTTACCTATTAAATTTTCGTAGTGAGTATTTTTTTCCTCAACAGAATTTGTCATTTAGAGAAGCCTTTTAAACACATTAAGCAAGCTTTAACATATTAAATCAACAGTACATGGAAGCTTGTGTGTGATTAAACACATGGCAGCAAGGAAGAAATCCAAGTGGAGGAAAAGAGAGTTATGTAACAAGAGGACCAAGGAGGGTGGAGAGCCATGGCTAACTATGCATCTCTGATTTAAGATGTCCTGCATGCTAAGGCCTTTTTTCTCTATCTTCCACTTGGGTGCCTCATTATTATTTATAAGCCACCTCCCTTATAAGGTGCTTTGAGCTTTGGGGGCAAATAAGAATAGAGAAACTTGAAATAGCCAGCTGGCAGTCCATTACCAGCCCTGATACATAGGGTTGGAACTACTGTCTAAAGTAGAATTGGGAATTTTTGAATTGTAGGGAAGTTTCAACGCATGCTCTATGCCCCGCCCCCATTACTAAAAGCGGTTCGTAGCTTATGATGTTGAGAGCAAGCGCCTAGTTCATGGGGCGTATAGATCACTGGTATGCCACGGGATTTCAGCTGGCATCCGCATTTAGGTGTTTGAAATCCCTGGGCCGGGTGGGGTGGGGAGGGCCGTAGAGTAGGAATTCCCTAAGTTGGTTGTATTAATAACATTCTGGAACCAGATCTACGTGCAGCTGCTGGGAAGAGAGACAGAGGTCACAGTGGAAGGGTGGATCATTGGGCATTGTTGGTGGGCAAGAGTGGGAAGCAGTTTCATCTACTTCTCTTTCAGGGTGGAGTTCAAAGTTCTGAGGAGTCAGTGGTCTTACACTTCTTCTCAAACCAGCCCAGGTGAATTTGATATTCTGGCTGTATACTGTGGTGCTATAAAAAGCATGTTGTATGGAGCCAGGAGGTTTGGGTTCAAATCTCAGGTGTTCTGCCAGTCACCTGTGTGACCTTTGTTCATTAACTTCTCTTTCGTATCTTCAAAATGAGGATCATCAAGTATTTATAGAGGTATTGTGCAGATTAAACAATATCTGGAAAATATGGGAAATACATGCTTAGAACAATTGCTGGCTCAGAGTAAGTGAGACACATGTGGTAGCTATTATTATTATTATTATGATTATTGCTGCTGCTGTTATTACTAGGGACTATTTAAGAGTTAGTCATTGTTGCTGTCATGTAAGTCATGTTGGGTTGGTAACAGAGATGGTGTTTCTTTGTAGAGAAAGCAAAGCATGTTGTCGGTTTTACCTTTGAGTCCAGTGTTTCGGTCCAGACTTTGTATAGCTACCTGCCTTTTTTCTTTTTGAAGTTTCCAAGGAACCTCCCATAATTTAATGGTGATTGGAATAGTTAATGCCTCGTCAAATGAAAGCAGTATTCGTAATACCTTGTTTAATTTAATTTAATTTTTTTTTGTTGATGTCTTTGAGTAAAATGAGTGTGTTGGTCAGTTTGAGCAGATTGAAATTCCCAATAATGATGATGTTGTCTAGGAGTAACTTTCAAAGGCATTTAGGTGAATAATTTTCTCCCGTTACTACTGTTTGCTGCCTTCTGTTGCTCAGAGCCCTCAGGAAGGATTATACCTAGGATAGGGGATGGCCTTTTTTTTTTTTTTCTTTTTTGATGAATTTTTTTGAGCGGACCATCCAAATAGATGTTAGGGCAATTTCACATAATTAGGGCAAGCATATATTACTGTTGGGTGTTTCCAGCAACTAGTTATTACAGTTAAAATCCATTTACTGTAAGTATTCCAATGGGATGTCAAATCTAATCCACATTTAGCACCCTCCTGGGTGACTTACGCTTTTTCATGTACTGTTTTTCAAACTTCAAATGCTGACTGCCTTCCAGGAAACAAAAACACCTTTCTTGGGAAGGAGGAACTGCTTTAATCTCAGGTTATACCAGTTAGATACCATCAGAGCAATCATAAATACATGCTGTAGAACTAGAGGAGAGTGAAGATAGGAGAGATGCCTTCACGTGTTCTTGTTGGATATGCTATCCAATATGGTGGCCACCAGCTACCTGGGACTATTGAGCATTTGAAATGTGGCTAGAAAGAAGGACTGAATTTTATTTTATTTTATTTTATTTTATTTTATTTTATTTTATTTTATTTATTTATTTTTAAAGATTTTATTTATTCATTTGACAGAGATAGAGACAGCCAGCGAGAGAGGGAACACAAGCAGGGGGAGTTGGAGAGGAAGAAGCAGGCTCATAGCGGAGGAGCATGATGTGGGGCTCGATCCCATAATGCCGGGATCACGCCCTGAGCCGAAGGCAGACGCTTAACCGCTGTGCCACCCAGGCGCCCCAGAAGGACTGAATTTTAAATCTTATTTAACTTTAATGAAATTTACATTTGAATCAGGGACTTGATTTTATTATTGGAAAATTTTACGTATGTTTGGAACAACTTACGTGTGTGAATCTACTTTTTCAACTGTAAATTTTTTGAACTCAAGATACTTGTCAAGTAGTTCCAACGAAAATTTAGCATCTGAATTGAAATGTTCTATAGTATAAAATATACGCTTGATTCCAAAGACTTAGTGTGGATAAAACAATGTTAAAAGTATCTCAATTTTAAAAATATTAATTATATTGGAAACATTTTAGTATTGGATTAAATGAAATATAATAATTATTAATTTCTCCAGTATCCTTACTTTCTGAAAATGTGGCTACTAGAAAACTTTAAGTTACATTTGTAACCTGTGGTTCTGTTTCTTTTGACCAGCACTGTGTTAGGCTGTCTTCCCTTAATCTGTGTCTCTGGAAGCTTTTGCATATACTTCTGTGTTCCTGTGTGTTGGGAGATCATGTTCTGGAAGAGTTCACGAGAAATAAAAATCATCTGGAAATGAAATGACCAGTTTAATATTTATCGAATATGAAAAACCATCTCAAACATCTCCCTTTTATAATTTCAAATGGCTGTTTTATAAGTAGATTTGCTGCTGAGGTTGATTTAAATCTAATGGAGTTAAACAGGCATGACTAAAATATGAGGTCGTTAAATAAGACTTTATGTCTAGGTACTATATTCCTGTTGTATAGTCCTGTTTTTCGCCACAAAATTCACCCCCCAACAATACAGTACAATATTGTCAACCACATGTACGTTGCTGTGCAACAGACCCTCAGAATCTACTTACCCTGCTTGACGGAAACTCTGCACCCAACTAACAACTCTCTCCATTGTCCTACCCTCAAATCCAGCCAACTACCATTCTACTTTCTGTTTTTATGAATTGAACTGTTTTTGATACCTCACATAAATGGAATCATACAGTATTTGTCTTCCAGTGACTGGCTTATTTCACTTAATAGAGTGTCCTCAAGGTTTATCCATGTTGTAGCATGTGATAGGATTTCTTTCTTTTTTAAGGATGAATAATACTCTATTGTACGAATATGCCACATTTCCTTTTCTCTTTTTTCAAGTTTATTTATTTATTTATTTATTTAGTAATCCTTACACCCAGTGTGGGACTTGAACTCACAGCCCTGAGATCAAGAGTTGCATGCCCTTCCGACTCAGCCAGCCTTTCGCACCCCACATTTTCTCTGTCCATGCATCCATCCATTGGGTATTCAGGTTACTCCACCTCTTGGTTGTTGTGAATAATGCTGCAATGAATGTGGATATGTAAACATGTCTTCAAGATCCTATTTTTAATTAATTTAGATATATACCCAAAGTGGGATTGCTACCACATGGTAGTTCTATTTTTAATTTTTTGAGGAACCTCCAAACTGTGTTCCATAGTGACTAAATCAATTCACATTCCCACCAGTAGTATACAAGGATTGCAATTTCTCCACATCCTTGTCAACATTATTTTCTTTTTTCTGATAGTGGCCCTTGTAAGAGCTGTAAGATGATGTCTCACTGTCGTTTTGATTTGTATTCCTTTCTGATGAGTGATGTTGAGCATCTTTTCATATGCTTGTTGGCCATTTGCATATTTTCTTTGGAGAATGTCTATTCAAATCCTTTGCCCATTAAAAAAGGCAGCTTATTTTATCTGTTCATTGGGTTGTTGGTGAGCTTTGTGTACTCTATTAACTCCTTATCAGATTCATGGCTTGCAGATATTTTCTTTCATTTCTTAGGTTGCCTTTTCACTCTACTGATTAATTCCTCTGCTCTGCGGAAGTTTTCAAATTTGATGTAATCCTGTTTATTTTTTCTTTTGTTGCCAGTGCTTTTGGTGTCACATCTAAGAAATCCTTGCCAAATTCAATGTCATGAAGTCTTCCCCCTATGTTTTCTTCTAGGAGTTTTATAGTTTCAGGTCTTACATTTTTGACATTTTGAGTTAATTTTTGTATAGGGTGTTAAGATAAAGGTCCAGCTCCTTCTTCTTCCTCCTCTTCCTCCTATTCCTCCTCATCTTTCTTCTCTCCCTCCTCTTTTTCTTCTTACTCCTTGTCTTCCTCCTCTTTGTCTTTGTTGTTGTCCTTTTTTTTTTTTTTCATGTGGCTGTCTGGTTTTCCCAGTGCCATTTGTTGGAAGAGACGATCCTTTCAACATTCTCTACTCTCTAGTTTTGGCATCTTTGACAAGGATGTCATATATCACATATATCTGAGGGCTTATTTCTGGGCTCTTTATTCTGGCCCATTGGTCTATATGTCTGTCTTTACACCAGTATCATATTAACTGCTTTGATTACTCTATTGTACTAATTTTTTAAAAAATCATTGGCTTTTTTCATGTTTTTTAAGGGTCTGACTAGGATTGCTTAGAAAACTCTATTGAAAATGCCTTCTTCAGTTCTTCATAATTTATAACTTTCTACATTTTTGTATCCATATCTCTTTCCTGGAAGTGTAAGGGAATTTCTTTCTTCTCTTTTCCCCTTTCATCTTAAGCATGTTTAGAACAACTTGGGTATGTAAATCTACTTATTCAAAGGGGATGACAGATGGTGTGAATTCAGTTAGGAATGTTTGCCTCCTCAGGTATTCCTCATCTTCAGATGGAGGTGAGAAGGCAGGGAGGAAGTTTGGGGTTGTTTAGTATGGCATAGTCTAGAAACTTGGTTAAGAAGTTGAGTCTGGAGCCAGATTGCCCAGGTTTGAATCTCAGCTATGCCTCTTAGTTGTAAATTTTCGGCAAGTAATTTGACTTCTCTGTTTTAGTTTTCCTTGTCTGTAAAATGAAGTTAATCTTAGAAGCTACCTCACCAGAATGTTCTGAGTGAATTAAATACAGTGCCTGGCACATAGTAAGTGCTATACAAGTGTGTGTGTTTTATTACTTTGAACATCAAAAATAAAAATTAGGACACTGGCTAAATTCTTGGGTTCTGAGATGGCCAACCTTTCTAGTTCCATCAGAAAGAATGAACAAATGAGGCACACATTATTGCTGTCCTTAAGAACTCTTACACTTAGATGGTGTAATGGGAGATTATACATTCTTAGGTCAGTGGAGGGTTCCAAATCTTTTAATAATTATATGGACATTGCATTTATATTAAGGGATTTTATAAATGCTGCCATATAGTTTATCATTTGTCTTCTGGTTTGTAATTAGTTTTTTAAATGTATGTATAAAGCATAGCGTAAGATGAAGATTAATGTATTTGAAAAGCATAAACCACGGTGACGCTTTGATATTGGAGTGCTTATAATATGCCATGTCTGTCAAATAAATTTTGCAACTTAGACTTTATTTCCACGTTGCAATAAATCATCTAAAGTGTCGGAAGTTTATAAATTTAATGGTAGTGCTTTCAAATTCCATTACTTGGTGTTTTAATTACATTTAACTTTTAGCTTGTGTTGCTTTCTATTTGAATTATTTCATTATTTGAAAAAATAAACACATGGAAGTTCCCAGTGGAACCAAGGATTTGTTCAGATATATATATATCAAGTGACAGGACTCTGACTCCTCCCATCTTTTTTTTTTTTTTAAGCTGTAAATGAATACAAAATCTCAAGTGTTTTTTTTTTTTAATTTAAAATTCCAGTATAGTTAATTTACTGTGTTATATTGTAAGTGTTCTTTTATCAAGAAAATCATGCGTTAGAACTTATGATTCAAGATGTTTGTGAATGGTGAGATGATCATTGCTAGGGAAGTTAAAGCATTCTTCCTATGAAGTATATCTAAAATATCTTTTCCTGGGGCATCTGAGTGGCTCAGTCATTAAGCGTCTGCCTTCAGCTCAGGGCGTGATCCCGGGGTCTTGGGATCAAGCCCCGCATCGGGCTCCCTGCTCCGCTGGGAAACCTGCTTCTTCCTCTCCCACTCCCCCTGCTTGTGTTCCCTCTCTCGCTGGCTCTCTCTCTCTGTCAAATAAATAAATGAAATCTTAAAAAAAAAAAATTGTACAAAAGGAATACAATTTTCTCTCTGTTTTAGACTTCTCTAACATACTAAAAAATCACCCCACCCCCTAGTCCACACAAATGGAATATTTTTATTTTTGTAGCATACATCTCTGGCCTCAAGGGACGCACACCTGTGTGTAGCACCAATCCTCTGTGGGTCTATGCATTGATTGAGTCTTAGCAGCTTCTTGCCCACCTGTAATAACATTGAGTGCTTGTCTGTTTTTCCCAGGCCATTTTGGAATGTGTAGTATATTTAATATCTGCAATTGAGTGAAAGGTAAGAGTATGTGAATGCATAGGTTGAACACCTCATATGTGGCCTTGAATAACTGGCTACTTGGTGGCTTCCCATCCATAGCGTTACCATGGGCAGTGCAGGGCACCTAGGTTTCATGCTCCTCGGTGTTTGTGTGGCTGAAACCCTAGTTATAAGTGAAGAACCAGATGGTTGTTCTTCATTTGGGCTGCCAATCTTAGATGTTCTATAAAGCCGCTCCTGTCTATAAATGTAGCACTTATATTTTCTGCACAGTATGTGCCTGTTGGCAATGTTTTTGTTTTTCTAGTTAAACAGCCACTACCTGCAGGAGGAGTCTCATACCGGAGCTGAGAAGAAATAGCTTTGGCTGGATAGTTTGCAATAATTTTGTAATTAAAAAAAAAAAAAATGCACAGTAGATGCTGTTAAAACAGGTCTGTCTTCCAGAAAGACTCATCGGCATTCAAGAGCAATTTTAAATCGGAGGGGCTTTGATTAAAGTGTTGTGCCAGCAGGAAGCAGAGCTTCTTTGTCTTGACTGTGGTATTACTCTCTGCTCTACTCAACTTTTCTCCCTAACCTACCTTTGCCTCCGGTTGGTTCATTAGACTGATTCCAAAGGAACCAGAAGGATAGAGCGTTTTCAGTTTGTCACTCAGCGTCGTGGTTTTTATGAAATTCTCACAGTTAAAGAAGTTGGGGGAAAGGGTTCGATCAACCTAGTATATTCTTTCTGTCTAAATCATAGCCATCAAAATCTAGAGTCAGAAATGTCTTTTTCATGCTGAAGTGCTCTCTTCTTTTATCATTGCATGTGCCGTCAAAACTTGGGACACTTGCTCATCTCCAAGGACATGGTGTGAGCCAGAGTGGTAGGATAGGTACCCCAAAGGCATTTTCCACTTTCTGTTCTGCTACCCATGTATCCTCTGATGTCCAGTTTTTTTAAAAAAAGATGCTAGTAGTATTGCTCTTCACATGGCTGAATTAATGACGAAGCATAGATTTCTGTCTTTTTGATTTTTCTAATGGATTGATTGGCTCTTTGCCTGCTTGACTACATTAAGAAAAAAAAAATCCCCCTTTCAAAATTATAGTCAGAAATATACCTGTGATGGACTTTTAAAAGCTGTTTTATATTTCATAAGTGCAGAAGGTCTTTCTGAGTTTGAGGCGTTCTCCCCTTACTGCCACGACTCCCTGTTTAGTAATAGAATCACATCGTCCTGTCTGCCTCTTGATGGATGAAGAGGCAAACCTCATTGGGTCTAATTTATGCCTTGCTTGGCTATTTCTAGCTGAGCTACGGATGGGCATCTTCCCACTTCTGTCTGTTTTTAACATTTGCCAGTATCAAACGGTTCTTGAGCACATGGTGATGTCTTAGAGGATGGGGAGCATGTGGGGGCTTGAGACCAGCCACCGGGGCTTGTGGAGTGTACTTCATTGTGGCGAGTGCCTCTGTTCCTGCAGGACCCCCTGCTGCACTACCTGTCAGGACCTATTGTCATCCTGAATGTGCTCCCTGTGCAGCCCGTTCCTGCCCAGTGAATGTAGTTTTCTTTCAGTAACTGTTTGGTCTCTCATGACTCAAATATTTTATGATTGATTTTTTTTTTTTTTTTGGATGTGCATTTCCTTCCTTCCTCTTGGTTTCTATTAAAAGCATGTAGTGTCTAAAAAAGCATTGCGGGCTCCGGCCTCTTTGGCACCGTTTCCTGGGGTAGACCCGATTCACCGTGCTGTTACTGAGTAGCTTTTCTCCGGTTTACGTTGCTGCGAAAGACGTGCTATTTGTCGTTCAGAATGCTCATTCTTGTTTGTGTAGACCATGATTCGTGTCTGGTTTTAACGATTTGTATTGTCGTCTTGTCACTGCTGGCAGGTGTAGAGGGCCTGTTGCGAGTACACTTGAGAAAACGGTGTATTTTTAATTTAAACTCTCATTTTCTATTCATCCAGGTAGGTAGGGCAAGGCAGGGTAGACATGAAGGACAATTCTACCAAAGCTTAGAACTTTTCATATAATTCTATCAAGTCATAACTAATTAAAAAAAAAAAACCCTTTTTAAAATTTGAGTGTAGTTGACATACAGTGTTACGTTAGTTTCAGGTGTACAGGGTAGTGATTCCACTTCTCTCTGTGTTCATTCGTAACTCATTTAAACTTTAAATTATTTGAAATGATCTGTTTTATAGCTTGTATATAGGACTGAAGTAGAAACCCAGGATCACTATTTCAATTGGACCTTTCTTCAACTTTTTCAGAGGTGGAAAACTCCGAAGACGAATCTACAACGAAGAGATTTTTCCGTCATTGCCGTTGCTATTTGCCTTACTTTTAAAAATTGGAGCAATTTCTCCACGGTAGTAACTTTCCAAAGACATGTCTTAGAAAATTTTCACTAATATATTTGCTAAATATTTCTCCTTTGAAAATCTATATGTGTAGTGAGTGTTGAATCGTCTGTTGGTAGATTTTTTTTCCCCCCAACCAATAAGATGACATTTTCTTAGATATCCTAATGACCTGGGGCAAAGTTCATGATATAAACGGAAAAAGTAGGCCCAAACTATGTATCGTATGACTGCAAATATGTTAATTTTTCACATATACGAATATATAACATTTTGATGTCTTTTTCTGTTCTGTAAATGTTAACGGTAGTTCCTTTTGGTTTGTAGGACTATGAGTGAATTTAAATTTTACGTGTAATTCTACATTTCCTAGGTTTTCTGTACTGTATTTCTAACAACAACAAAAACCTTTTTAAAGTGTTGCTGGTGAATCTTTTTAAGGGTCACTTTAGTCGAGCAATATTTTCTAGAAGGTTGAGAAGACTTTATCATATAGTTGAATGTCTTAATTTCACAGATTAAATGATCGCTGGTAATGTTTAATCTTTTGCTTGAAGTCATGACATTTAGGGGCCAATACCAAATCTGTAATTGAACACAGCTGTGAAAACAACATTGCGATTAATTTAATTTGGTTTTTGTGGGATTTTTGAATAATGCTGCCTATCATTATATTAACAAAGAGTGGATGTTTTGTAAATATTTTATTTAGTGCAAACTAAAATTAAGTTTCTTAGCTGTCCCGTGAATCAGTAGTTTACACAGATTATTACACAGATAACATGGAGAGACTTTTTGGAAATATGAAAGGAGACCTCAAGCCATCTTCCTTCTCCCCAAAGATTTTTTTGAAATTTGTTTTTAATTACTGTTTTGTGTATTTTATATTTCGGAAATGTTGGAGAATCAACAGTTTCTTATCTTTGATATAAAATGCAATTATATATTTGGTGGCATACTTCCTGTCTTAGAAATTGGTTGAAATTAATATTGCTGGTGAAAGTGAGAGAAAGGAAAAAGTTTAGGGGAAGATAAATGAGAAGTGAAGCTTGCTTTACAAGGGGAGGCTATAGAATTACAGTGGCCGCCAGCAGGATGAAATCCTAATTAAGTAGTTGACAAAGAATTAAAGACAAGCAGTGCTTTAAAAAAGATAAAAAGAAAACAGATGAATACGAAGTTGAAAGGAAAATATATTTGAAAAAGCAACTGTGTAATGGATGGAGGGGAAGAAACAAGGGGTGGGTGGTGTGTCATGAAAAAAATTTTCTTGGATTTTTCTTTTTGGGGCAAGAAACAAGAGGTATCTACGAATATGAGTAGATAGGTTAAAATAAATTTGGGTTAAGAAATATGACATCGGGATGCCTGGGTGGCACCGTTGGTTAAGCCTACGACTCTTGGTTTTAGCTCAGGTCATGATCTCAGGGTCCTGAGTTTGAGTCCTAGCTCTGGCTCTCTGCTTAGCAGGGAGTCAGCTTGAGAGTCTCTCCCTCTGCCTCTCCCCCTACTCACATGCACGCTCTCGCTCCCCATTTCTAAAATAAATAAATAAATCTTCTTTTAAAAAAAGAGAAGTATGACAAAATAATGTGTACTTCATTAAAAACGGTAAGCAGTTTACCAAGGACTTTTGGATTGTGGCAGACTGAGTACCAGTTTATATTTAGTAATTGTGTTTGTGTAGATGTTCACCAGAAAAAAGGACACATAAAATGGGTGTGAATTTCTGAAGAACATTTTTCAGTTTTGAAAGAAAGTTGTTGTGTAAATTCCCCTTTATGTCATCTAGGAACTGACACCTTAACCTCTGTATCTTGACAGATTTAAGCTCTGAAAAATTCAAAAGGTGAGTTGTGTAGAATATTCCCTAAGGGACTTTGAAGTTCTTTTTCCACTGGGCATACATTTTGCCTTGCATTGTATAAAAACAAAAATGCATATCTCAAATCAAAAGTTTAGTCATTCTTACTTACAGTTCCCATATGGAAACGTGTGTTCTACTCTTGGTAACTTTTTATCCATGTAATGAGAAGTAAGGGTAACACTGGAAACCCAACCTTTATATTTTTTCCTGATTTGATCCTTCATTTGTGAAATCCATTTGTTGAGGTACCGTGTTTACCAGTTTTGCACTTATCACATCGATCAACAAAATAAACATGATATTCCGAAGAAAACTTAAACAATATTTTCTGTCCAACCTTTGACATTTGTAGGCTTACTTTTAATATGAAGCATTTCCAAAAAACTGACTTTTGAGTGTCCCTCCTTTTTCTCTGTAGTGGAGGTGGTAAAAAAAAAAAAAAAAAAAAAAAAAAAAAAAAAATCCCAGCTAGATGGATAAAAGAGCAGGCCCAAAAAGAAGGAAGAGGAATCAGAGACATGAAAAGAAAATCCTTAGTTTGAATAATTAGCCTGGATGATAGAAAATTAGATTTACCGTCTTGGAATCTTGACTGTCATTTTCCATGCCTTAGCAGTGGTCCTCCATATAAAAATAAAATTATGAAACAATAATCATAATTCTGAAATGATCTCAATGCAATATGAATATTTTCATGAGCTGTTTGTTCTAGCAGTGTCGACTAAATCAACTTATGGTTCCTTGTAATGAAATGAGGCATTTAGTTTGTACTATTTCTTGGTTAGTGTCCTCACATATTCTGGTTTGCCTGCAAGAGTTACGGAGGTAAGTTTTTAGAACTTCTGATATCAACATATTTTCAAATTAAATGAAGAACATGATTATTAAAGGGATCCCTTCTCCCTAAGGAGAAATATTGGTTGTGTTAAATTGGTTATAACGATAAAACAAATAAAAAAAACCCTTTCCCTGTATAAGTAAGGGGAATTTTAATGTACTGCTAGAGATGCTAGTTTTTCAACTCTGGTTTCACATTTGAATCACCTGAGTTTAAGAAACAAACAAGCAAAATACCCCAGACCTGGGCTGTACATCCAGATTCTAATTTTAGGAGTCTTGGGTGGAGCCCTAGTATCAGAAGTTGTAAAATGTTCCCAGGTGATTTAATGTTTAGCTGGAGTTGATAAGCATGTGCCAGATGTTTACCACTAATGGACGTCTGTAGTATGACACTGGCAGTCTGATTTTTCTGGACATTGGACTTTGGTGCACCCTGAACTTCATGACAGTACAGGTTGAAATTTCCTGCACTACTTTTCTACACTTGGGGCTTAATGTGTTAACTGATGAGTAATTTGAACAGTCCTGTAGTAAGTTGCTAGAGTGGGCTGAATGGTGGCCCAAAGATATGTCCATGTCCTAATCCCCAGAATCTGCAAATGTTACCTGTTTGGAAAGTGACATTTTGCAAATATGATTAAGTCATGAGGCTTAGAGGAGGAGATCATCCTGGGTTATCCCTATCCTGAGTTTTCTCTGCATACTATCATTAGTATCCTTAGAGAGGACAGGGAGATTTGATAGACACACAGAGAAGACGCTGGAAGATGGAGACATGGTTTGGAGTGATGTGGCCACAAGTCAAGGAATACTTGTAGTCACCAGAAGCTGAAAGAGGCAAGGAGCAGATTCTCCTGTGTAGTCTCTGGAGGGAGCACAGCCCTGCTGACACCTTAATTTCTGCCCAAGAAAACTGATTTTGGACTCCCGGTCTCCAAAACTGTGAGGGAATAAATTCCTGTTGTTCTTCGCCACCAAGTTTGTGCTAATGTGTTACAGCAGCCACAGGAAATTAATATAACTGCTTTTCAGCGAACAGTTGGATTTTGGCGGCGTGTTTTCCCTGTCTGTACAGAAATACGTATTAGTGTCATAGATGAACTATTTTATTATAACACCCCATTTTATAAAAATAAGTTGAAAGCACGGAAAAGGGCTGTGTATGTGTGTGAGTACACACGTGCATATATTTGTATGCACCTTCAGCGGTGTAGCCTGTAATCTTAATGTGATTGAGATAAAGATGGAAATCATTAGGATGGGTCTTTAACCTCAATTAGATGCTCATTAGATTTAAGCTGTGTTTAATGATGAAGCAAAAAAAAAAAAAAAAAAAAGCCACAACCACAATTAATGAACATCTACCGAATGCTGGAACTATTTTGTTGAAGATTGTTTCTAAAAACACGAGAGATAATTAGGGATTTTAATAAACTTCTGTTACACTGGGAATAGATCAGGTCTTATAACACTTCCTCTGCCTCTTTGATTCTGAGGTGTACCACTTTTCTCATTTCTGAAATCAGGATATTTTACAATAAATGTGTTCATTTCATACCTTTTTCCCCTCACCCAAAGATACTACAGAATTGATGTTTTCGAAGTATGGCGCTACCAGCAGCTCTGTTGTTTGACTTTTCAAAGTTGCCCTTTGCATTTTCAATTAGAGCATGTTTTCTGAAATGCCTTATGTCAGATGGAAAGTAGTACCTTTATGAAGTTCTGAAGCTTCCAATGCCTTAATTTAATGACTCTTTTGAATTCAGTTCCTGGGAGTTACCATAGTAGAAACTAAATTTTATAATAATGGTGCTTGTTGAGATCTAGAATCTTTAGTAAAAAAAATCATAGGCTTTAGACATAGGCAGACCTTGATTCTTAGTCTAGTTCTGTTCATTCGCTCTGACACTAGGCAAGCTATTTGACTTCTTCATTGGTAAATGGGGGATAATACCCATATTGCAGATTTGGGGTGATCAAATAAGGTAATGTATTTAAAGTGTTAAAAAAGGTCTGTCGAAAACTCCATAGCCCACCTTTATCTGCCTTTATTATTATTTTTTTAAAAAGATTTTTATTTATTTATTTGACAGAGAGAGACAGCCAGCGAGAGAGGGAACACAAGCAGGGGGAGTGGGAGAGGAAGAAGCAGGCTCCCAGCAGAGGAGCCTGATGTGGGGCTCGATCCCAGATCGCTGGGATCACGCCCTGAGCCGAAGGCAGACGCTTAACTGCTGTGCCACCCAGGCGCCCCCTATCTGCCTTTATTTTTATCCAGCCTATTTGGTGCCCAATAAAGACTGGAGCTTTAGGAAAAACAACATTCACCCACGAATAAGACTCATTCTGACTTGAATTTTGCTGCTCATAGCTTATTCTTCTGCTAGAATTCTTCCATCTTATTCCACTTATTTAAATTGATTAATTTCTTCATGGTCCACTTCAGATTCTTCCTTTTCTGTGTGTCCTTCTCTGTCCACGACAGCTTTAGATTGGTCCTTCCTAGTACACTTTCAGGCTGATGACAGGATCTTAACCTTTGACTTTATACTGTTCGGTGTCTTTTTGGTGTGTGTGTATCATGTTTGTTCCCAGGCTTCTTCCTAAGCTCTTAGATCCATAATATATAAAGGACTTGGCCAAATCAATACAGAATAGGCAACCAGTAGAAAAAGTAGATGAAAGACTTTAACAGACACTTCACTTCATAAAAGTGTCTAATATGTACAATAAACACGTTGAAAATTGCTTAACCTCATTAGTTCTTAGAGGCAACTTAAACCACAGTGTGATTCTTACACATACCCACCATGATGGCTAAAATTAAGAAAGACAAAGTGTTGATGGGAATGTAGAACAACTGAAACTCTCATACTGTGCTAGTAGGAATGTAAATTGGTACAACCATCTTGGACAATTGCCAGTAAAGTTAAACTTAGACATACCTAATGATCGGCTCTTCTACTCCTAGGAGTGGGTGGGAGTATGTATATGTGAATACAAGTACAAGACATACAAGAATATTCATAGCAGAACTACTCATAATAGCCTAAAATGTCCATCAATAGTAGAATGGATAAATATGTCGTAGAATGTTCCTACTGTGGAATAATATATTTCTTCTATACATTAGTGAGCATGAACTAACTGCTGTTATAGTCAACAACGTGCAAAAAGTCTCACAAACGTAACATTAAGGTAAGAAGCCAGACGCAGAAGAATATGCATTCTATGGTTCTGTTAATATAAAGTTCAAAAAAAGAATCGTGCTGCCCTTTGGGCACGTCCAGTTTGAAGGAGCATAGAACTGGTAGGCGACACTGGGGCAGGCTCTGAGAAGCTCACAGTGTTCTATTTCTTGAATTGGGTGGTGGTTACTCTGGTTTGTTGATTTAATGAAAGTTCATTAAGCTATATACTTAGGATTTGTTACACTTTTCTGTATGCGTGTACACTAAACTTTAATAAGTTTACTTTACAAAAAGTTCATCATTGACAGCAGAGTGCTTAGACAGCCTATGCGTGCCTAATTGCCTAATAAACATTTGTTGGTTTTACTTGATTTTTACATTCGTCGTACTTTATGAAATTTTTTACACGAGATATTATGGTGCTCTCTGATCTTAAACACATGTATCTGCTGCGCAGCAACCTTCCTGCCTTCCTTGTCAACATCCCAGCCTTTCTTTGCTGTGGCCAGAATTACAGAAGATATTGCTTATTTGGTCTCAGTACAAATATCCTTGCCATGATTTTTAATAAATGCCTTCAAAGAATGTCACAACATGTAAATTTAGAGGGTCAGACTTCAAGCTCAACTACTATGGGTCTTGAGAGACCAGTTATGAGTAATAGTTTGATGAAAGGTATTAAAAGCCTGGACTGACACATTAAAAGAGCTAAAAAAAAAATCTTACAGCAAGGAGGTTGTATCCCAAACCTATTAAATGGAGAAGCATGTGTGCCCAGTGACCTTGGGATTGACTAGACCTGTGTTTGAGAGTTGACGGGAATGGTTTACAGATGAATGAAATAAGAAGCATGTGTAGTGGGGATACTGTTACATTTGATAGGAGGAATGAAAACAAGAGCTTTAAATTTCATTTAAAACCTTGGTACTTAAAAAAAAAAAAAACAAAAAACAAACCCTAAGAATCGAATTTGTCTTTCTGTTAGCAGAACTCATAAATGTTAAGGAGTTAGGTACTTTTTTCACTGCTCCTTTTTGTCTCATCTTTCTTCTTTAGTTCCTTACTTTCTTGTTCATGTCCTCTCCCCTCTCTCCTCTTCTTCCTCTCCTCCCTCTGCTGTCACTCCTCTTCCGTTTCCCCCTCCTCCTCCCTAGCTGGTAGGTGGCCTTCCAGAATGTGGAAGATGCCTTGGCTCCCGCTGTAGCCTGAGGGGGTCCTTTCCCAGGGTCTATCATTTGTTTTCTTCCTCTTGGAGTTTTAACTTCTTGTCTCCCTTTGGGAATGCTTAAAAAAAAAAAAAAAAAAAAAAAAGCAGGGGTGGAGAGGCTTTGGAGTTGGGAAACCTTCAGTGAAAAGGAGTGGCCGGCAAGAGCTCATTCAGAGTTCTGCTGGAGACACATATGAATGGGAAGGGAAGCTAGAATGAGTGGTAATCCCACCTGAGACCCCTGGTAAAACGCAGTGGGTCATTCATGACTCTACGCCACAGGCATTTCCTTTAATATTTTTATTGAAGAATGTTGTTTCTAGTTAGTCACAGTAATTCTGTTCCTCTGCTTTAAAAAAGTATGAAAGATAATTTTTATTTTGCATGGTACATTTTATCTGGCAGAAATTTTTCATTATTCATTGTACTATGGAGCAGTTTTATAGACATTTTCATGGAGATTGTCATATAAGAACCAGGATAAGGATAATATTAATTGCGTCGATACAAATAGAGACAGAACATTTATTTATTTTTGTTTTCTTCCTTATTCTTATCCTATACTGCAGAATTATTATTTCCCTCCAGAAGCACATCCTGGGCATGAGCTTCCCTGAATATTTGAAATAAGAGGGAATAAATGTCACATGTGACCTCAAAATTTAATATCAGAAAAACAGAGTTGCCTTAGAGTATTAAAAAAAGAAAGCATTAGTAGGCAATAATTGTATCTTCTAAGGAGTAATTACTTTAGTATTGTGGTCCAGAATGGTTATATCAATATTTTGGAGAGGAAAAGCTTTTAAAATGTGCCATTGCTTTCTTTCACATAATGTTAAAGCTTTAATGTTCAATTTATCTATTCCTAAGTATAATACAGAGTTATTTTAATTTTTTAAATTACGGTTCCCTTTGGTGGCTTTTAAAGCTGAAAGAGAGGACTTAACAGGTCTTATTTGAAGCGTGAATTAACAGAGAGGTTTCTATATGGGACATGTTCCTCTATTTCACTGATACTTTAAAAAACATTGACAGGGACGCCTGGGTGGCTCAGTGGGTTAAGCTGCTGCCTTAGGCTCAGGTCACGATCTCAGGGTTCTGAGATCGAGTTCTGCGTTGGGCTCTCTGCTCAGCAGGGAGCTTGCTTCTCCCCCTCTCTCTGCCTTTTACCCCTGCTCATGTGCTCTCTCACTCTCTCTTGTTCTCGCTCTCTCTCAAATAAATAATCTTAAAAAAAAATAAACATTTGCAGTTTAGTGGTGATGGTAGGAGGGTCTTTCTAAAAATTTTTTTGTTTCAAAATTTGATTCTGGGTTCTAAAAATAAATGTGTTTTATATTTTTATATTTGGCTTAATGAAGAAACCTCCCACAGCATTATTTCAGAGTATTAAAAAACTGTGACAGAATTAAATTATAATTTTTTGCTTTTAATATCAAATGACATTTTTCCCCTTCCTTTAGTTTCTGTACATTTCTTCTACTTCATTTTCCCCCCTTATATCTCTTCTTTTAGATTGAGCAACCACATTGACAATTCTTTGGCAGTTTAAGCCTTTTTTTTATGGTAGAGTTACTGTAATTGTGGTATTGAACCAAAAGTCTCAATAGAGATTTGGATTTGAGGTACAATTAAATTATTCCTTCTTCTGTCATCTTGGGAGTTTTGAACTCACTTCACACACACAGACACACACACACACACACACACACACACACACACCCCTTCCCCGCTGCATCTCTGGCTCATTGCGACAATGTTGTGCTGTGGCCTTGGGCCAGCATTCTCTCGTAACGTTGCCATTTCCAAATGTGCCTTGGATTCTCCTGCTCTGTGTCTTTGAGATGTTATCCCATTTCTCAGAAGATTCTCTTTGTTATGGTTGGTCAACTCCTGCTCTTCATTGCAAGACTCAGTTCAACTATCAGCTTCTCAAGGAAACCATGTGTAGTGCCTACCAAGTAGTCAGCTGTCCCTTCTTTCTGTATGCCCGACCCTTGCATGTTTTTATTGTGTTCTTTACATGAATCTCTAGTCATTTTCTTGTGTTAGTCTTCACAGAATTCTCTATTTCTATGTTTTCCTATTTTACTAGAGTTTGCATGAGAGAAGTTGGAATTCACAGCATTTAGGATGGGAGTTGATGGTATAAAGTACACTCAAAAGAAGTACTTTTTAATTGGTAGATTGATAGGATTTGTGAGCCAAATATGTGACGGTAGCCCCCTTACTCCATTTGAGACTTAATGATATTCTGTGAGTTTAACCATGTGTATCATGAAAGATATATGTGTAAATACATGTATTTCAGGCATAATATATGCCCCCACTGAGGCATCATTTCTATAACTGAAAGTGATAGGACATATTAACAGAGTTTTTATCTGGAATAAATTTAGATTTACAGAAAAGTTGCAAAGATAGTACAGAGAGTTCCTTTGTGCCTCTACCGTTTCTTTTCTTGTTAAAGTCTTATATTGCCATGGTATTTTTGTAAAAATTAAGAAACTAATACCGACACATCACTGTCAACAAAACTCTAGACTTTATTCAGATTCTTTAGTTTTTCCACTAATACCCTGTGTTTCAGAGCAAGTCTACATACTACATTTGCATTTAGAAAACATTAATTTTAAACGTTTTTAATTTCAATACTAATCTAAATTTCTTCTGGTTAGTAAGTATTTCTAATATTTTCCCTTCTTTAATTAAAAAAAAAAAACCATTGTTTTCTTTATCTTTTTCATGAAGAAAGATTGAACTTACTATTAACTAACTGGACCCTTAGTTAATTTAAAAAGTATTACAGGGTCAACAAAATCAAAATAGTCCCTTCCTCTTTTAAATTCAAAATAATAATCCATCTTAACCTTTACTGAGAATTGTTAGCTTCCTTTAGTCTGTGTATTTTTCTAATATATTTTTCTTTTTTAACCCTGTCCAATTTTTATGTCCTATAAAATTTTATAATTTTCTCCATAATTATATTGCAGTTTTCGTCAGGTTTATATCTGGTATTTTTTGTTGTTGTTGTTGCTGGTGTGATTGGGATCTTTTTATTTTTCCTATTGTATGAGGTAATTTTATGAAGTTTTGCAGAAATAGGAAAAGGAACAGTGGCCAGGTATTTTGTAGAATGTCCCTTGGCTTGGGGTTTGTCTCATGGTTAGGTTGCGGTGATGTGTCTGTTGGGAAGGAGACCACCCACTCGATGCACCCTTCTTGGTGCATCATACCAGGGAGTGCCTGATGTCAGCATGTATCCCTGGGTGTTAACCTTGCTCACTCCGTTAAGGTAGTCTGTGCTAGGATGCTCTACTATAAAGTTCCTATTTTTCGCTACGATATTGTGAGAGAGATACTTTGAGACTGCATATTTGGTTTCTGCTTAAACGTATGTCCACTTTGCCTGTAGCAGTTACCACTATGGTGTTCTAATAATGATTTTCTGTTTCCCTTATTCTCATTTATTTATTTATTTAATTTTAGAAATTTTTTAGCATGATTGATTTATGTATTTTAGAGCTAGTAAGCATGAGTGGGAGGGGGAGAGGGAGAGAGAGAATCTCACGCAGACTCCCCGTTGAGCTCAGAGACTAACTCAGGGCTCGATCTCTCGACCTTGAAATCATGATCTGAGTAGAAACCAAGAGCTGGATGCCTAACCAACTGAGCCACCCAGACACCCCTCCCTTATTCTCATTTTTTAATTGGAATTCTATAAAGAAAAGTTGTTCATTGTCCCTGTTTGTTTATTCGTAGTTATTTATTTATATCTGTATGCTACATGGATGTTATTTGGCTTATACTGTTGTTGTATATTTTGTTATTCAAATTATTCCAGCTTTGTCCAGTGGAATTCTGCAGGTTGCCTTCTGTGCCTTTTGACATGTATCCACCTTTTTTCTCCCTTGCTTCTTTATTTTGTGACTCCCCCGAGATTGTCCACGTGCATCTCATATGTTCACTGCTGCAGCCCTGGATTCAACCAATTTTCCAAAGAGCCTTTGTTCCTTTTACTGGGGAATAGCATTTAGAAACCAAGCTCTGGGTGCTCCTTGTGATCATTGCTACTGGGGGCCACTGCTTCTAGTCCCTCTTGGTGGATAAAGCAATGATGTAAGTGTGTGAGACTCTTTTGGTTGCGGTTTTTATAGCCCTCCACAGTAGGCAGTAACTACTGGCCTATTTTTTTTTTTTTTATCCCTTTAGAGAATTTTTCTCCCATTCTGTGTCACTAAGGAAATTTGTCCAACATTCTAATGGCATTGTAATACCGAATGGGCATTATATGTGCAGTAGACGATGGGCTCTTTAAGGTTTAAAAAAATATCTTTAGTAGCATATGAACAGTGAATAAATGTTTAGTAACAAGTTAAATTAGACTAGATCAAAAAATACAAATGCCATGTAAGTGTAGCTATTTCTTATAGCTAATTAATAAAGTAGAGCACGTGTCCTTGAAGTGGATAGTGATTTCCAGCATATTACTGGAAATTTAGTAGGTACTTAAAATACATGGGTCGAATTTATTACAACACATTTTCAATTATCTCGTGATATTGTAAAAATAATATACTTTCCTTGGGAAAGATTTTACCTTCTAGCCTGCCTGTCAAACCTGCTACAAAGATTTTTGGAAACAGAGTTCAGATGAAATCTGTTACCAATTCAAGATTCCCACATAATCTTTCTACATTATTGCAACTACTTGGTGCCCTGTTAGGAGAAACACATTGTTTTTTGGTTCAAGTGTATCTGGAAATGATTCTACACACTCTGTAGGCAATAGAGCATTATAATAGATTTTGACAAAAAAGAAATAGATGTTTCTGCTCAGCCTAGCAAATAAACTTTTATAGTAGTATGTGCCTTTTGGCATGACAATTATTTAATAAAATAACATTCCAGAGACACAGAAAGTGAGGAATAACAGAGGGGACCTGACAGGTAATGAAAGTTTTGGAGGTGAGCCAAGGAATGAGAACAGTGAGACTGTTGAAGCTCTCTGATTAACTGTAATTTAAAGTATTTGGGTGTGTATACATATAGATTTTTAAGCTTTTGTATTTTTTTTTTCTTTTTGCGAGGTTGCCTATCAGATTGGACTAAGGATAATTTAAAAAAATTGCTATATCTTTTGTGCTGGTTGTGATTAGAAGAGCTATTTATGTAAACATTGGTTTCTAAGCTTTTGTGATGGAACTACTTTCTCCTTCATGTGGGTCACAGGTGGAGTTTGGTGACGCCTTGGAGGAATCAGGACATGATATTTGAGGCAGGTCTAGTGTTCACAGCAGTGAAGACCTGGGAGCAGTTCTGGGTTTATGGCGAATATCTTTTGGATCTCTCTCTCTTACTGGTTTTGTCTCCTTTTTTCTTTTCTTTCTTTTCTTCTTCTTCTTCTTCTTCTTCTTTTTTTTTTTTTGGTGAAAGCCTTCAGAAAATACATGTTGCTGTGGTGCGGAATGTACATCAGCTCATCTTTCTTCAGACATACTCCCAACCACAAAACCTTCATAGTGGGGGTTCTGTGCATGAACTCTGGGCTGGGGGGTGGGGCACAAGCCACTTGATATAGTATGGAACTTTTTATGGGTGAGAACAGTTTTTGCACATGTGTTTTTTTGGGGTGGATCGTCTGAGGTTTCATCAGGGTTTCTGAAATGGTTCAGAACCACTGCAGTCTCCGTGGCCACTGAGACACAAGTGTGAGTAGGGCCATCAGACCGAAATCTTTGTTGATGACATTATGACTCACAACACCAGATGCAGGAGCTAGTTCCCTAGAAAGGTAGTGCCACACTCTCTCTAGAGTCTTCTCTCTTCTGTGGTTGGGAAGGGAAGGGGGCAGGCCCAGGACAGTCTTGTCCACTACTGTGCTTCAACAGTTTTTGTTCTCCCTCCAGTAGACCCTATACAGGGGAGCTTGTGTCTGTAGCCCCTGTATATGGCGTACCAGTTAGTCTTTAAGGACTTACATAGTTCATGAGTCACACCCTGCTAGGCTGCTACAACAAAGAGACCTAAGAATATATATAGACTTCTATAATAAAGATGTTTTTCTCATTTATGCAAGTCCTGATAGATATCCCCCAAGCTGGGGGAATCTATGTTAATTCTGAGATCCTGGTTCCTTCCAAGTCTTTTTGCCCCCATCCCGACACATGGTTGTCATTTGCATGACTGAAGCTCTGTGGCCACCAGGTCTAGGTCCTAGGTTTCAGCAGGGGCCGGGACGGAAGGAGAAGCATATCGATATTTGAAGTCCAAGACGTCCAAAGTCCTGTATCACTTCTCACAGTCTCGGTAAGAACTATTCATACAACCACTGTACTGCGGAGGAAGCAGGGGAAAATTGTGTAAGAGGGAAGCAGGAACAGATTTTTGGTGGAGAGCTCTGAGTCTCTGCCATATTCTGCATGGTATTCTCCAACTGGTTTGCACATTTGCTGAAGTCAGGGCCTTGCTTGCTGTCTTATGTATAGTAGTAGCTTAATATGGTGTCTTTTGTATAGTAGATGTTAGATCATCTGTGTTTGCTGAATTGTCTTATACAGTGGAGGATGTATGTGTGTGTGTGTGTGTGTGTGTGTGTGTGTGTGTGTGTGTGTGTGTGTATATATATATATATGTATTTAAGTTAAGTCTTTTTATAGCTGGTGATGCAAAAAGGCAAGTGCCATAAACAGCAGGAGTTCTAGCCAAAAGGCAGACTACATACTTAATACGGGGAGGAATTTGGTCGTGTATTGTGCTCTGTGGCAGTGAAGTTAGAAGCAGTTTTGGTGATGGTCACAGATGTTTTAGTAACCTCAGTTACCAACTTAGAGGAACAAAGTTTCTTGAAAACAAAATCGGTTGCATTACAAAAACAAAAATAACAAATGAAGGTTACTGGATGAGAATGTTACACCATTATTACTGTTAAACTTTGCAGGTGTGGGGGATAAAAATCTTGTCCACGTACATGCTATTTTTACATGGGTAGTCTGAGACAGTGGTTCTGAAACTTCGGTGGGTATCAGAATCAGAACACGCTGGAGAGCTTGTTAAAACATGATCTGGACTCTTCCCCCCAAGTTTCTGACTCATTCATTTTGGGGTGAGGCCTGAGAATTTGCATTTCCAGCAAGTTCCCAGGTGGTGTTGGTGCTGCTAGTCTTGAGGTCAGAATTTGAGAACCATTGGTTTAAGGTGAGGGGAACATACCAACCTATCAAAATGGGCAAGTATCTGATATTACCAGTTTATGCTGGTATGCTGTTGCCATATGAAACTTCTAAAAAAAATCTATTATGGAATGAAAACATCTATTTTTTTTTAAAGATTGTATTTATTTATATGTCAGAGAGAGGGAGAGGGAGAGAGAGAGAGCGAGAACGAGTGCACAAACGGGGAGGGGCAGGCAGAGGGAGACACAGGCTCCCTGCAGAGCAAGGAGCCTGTTGCAGGACTCGATCCCAGGACCCTAGGATCATGACCTGAGCTGAAGGCAGACACTTATCCAACTGAGCTACTCAGGCATCCCGAAAACATGTATGTCAATGGAAGTTCAGAGCAGTCGCCAGATAGGGAGACCTCTATTATTCCCCAGTCCCTAAAACTATACCATTGCAGTCTTTCTTAGAGGTAGATCGAGAATGACTGTTTTAGGAGGAATCCTTTTGAAAGCTTGCTCTTAAAGTTTGAGGGTAAGAAAGGATATATGGAGGTGTGTGTCTCATCATTGGTTCAGACTTGGAAGCTTTTTTCCTCCAGTAAGTTTGGCTATTTGCCTTTCTGAGCCAGGGAAAGAAGATAGGTTTCTCCTGCTTTACAACTCTGAGGTCCTAGTGGAATTCTGAGGCTGTCCTCAGCAACACAGAGGAGAGTGAGATGATTGATTATTCATGTCTGTTGTCCCTATGGTTGCCATCCTTCGCCCTCAACCTGCCTCTTTTAACCTTTGCCTCTCCGTAGAGGGTGTGTGGGTGTAAATACCTAAGTGTCTTGGGCATCAATGTGTCTGTAAATGATGTGTTTATGATGTTTTATCGCTTAACCCTTTTTCTACTTCTGGTAATAGTTTGGGACCAGGAATAGGGAGATAGTGTATTGTAAGGCATCCAGCATAGAGCTCATTGTTCTCTACTTTCATGGTAGATTTTTTCCTATTTGAAAAAGAAATATGGCAATGTTGCTTTATTTGTTTTTTATTACAAATATGCCTATATTCTTTCCAGTGCTGGGTATGGTCAGTTTCATTTGGCTTTACTTATTTTTTCTTGAATTTTTTTTTAATTGTAAAAGTAACACAATTAATTTTTATAAATTATTCACCCCAGAAATCAAAACATCCCACTATACACATAAACACCCATAGCTTCTCTGTAATCAACTTTTTGTGGTGACCAGAATTAACATTATGATGTGTTTCTTCCATATCTTTCTCATATGGTCAGTAGAATAGACACATTTAAAAAATTTAAAAAAATGAATATTTTACAAAACTAGATTAATACCATTTACATGATTCTCTAACTTGAATTTTTAAGTTAAACATGTCTTGGACATATTTCAAGATCAGTAGATGAAGAGATACATAATTCCTAAAAATTTTTTTTGTGAGTATAATCGACATACAATGTTACATTAGTTTCAGGTGTACAACATAGTTCTTCAGCTTCTCCATACCTTACGCTCACCACCAGTGTAGCTACCATCTATCACCATACAACACTATTATAGTATCAACGACTGGTATTCCCTATGCTCTGCCTTTTATCCCCACGACTTACTCATTTCATGAGTGGAGGCCTGTATCTCCCACTCCCCTTCACCTGTTTTACCTAACCCCCACTCCCATCTCCTCTGGCAACCATCAGTTTTTCTCTAATTTATATGTCTGCTTCTGCTTTTTTGTTTGTTTATTTTATTATTATTTTTTTGAGATTCCATGTATGGGTGAAATCATTTGGTGTATGTCTTTGTCAATCTGACTTATTTTACTTAGCACAATACCCTGTAGGTCCATCCATGTTGTCACAAAGGATGGCACGATCTCATCCTTTTTTTTAAGGCTGTTCAGTGTTCCCCTGTATGTATGTATGTATGTATGTGTGTGTACACACACATACACATATACACCCCACATCTTCATTATCCATTCCTCTGTTGATAGACACTTAGGTTGTTTCCATATCTTGGCTATTGTAAATAACACTGAAATAAGCAAAGGGGTTTGTACATGTTTTCGAATTAGTGTTTTTATTTTCTTTGGAGTTATTAGATCATATGGTATTTCTATTTTTAATTTTTTTGAGGATTCTCCATACTGTTTTCCACAGTGGCTGCACCAACCTACATTCCCACAAACAATGTACAAGGGTTCCCTTCTCCACATTCTCCACCACACTTGTTATTTCTTGCCTTCCTGATTGTAGCCATTTGGACAGGTGTAAGGTTATCATTGTAGTTTTGATTTGCATTTACCTGATGGTTAGTGATGGTGAGCATCTTTTCATGTGTCTGTTGACCATCTGTCTGTCTTTTTTGGGAGAAATGTCTACTCAGGTCCTCTGCCCATTTTTCCTCCTCCTCCTCTTTCTTCTTCTTTGTGTGGGTTTGGTGTTTTGTTTTTGTTTTTTGTTTTGGTGCTGGGTTTTATTATTTTGGATGTTAATCCCTTATTGGATATATCATCTATAAATATCTTCTCCCATTTGGTAGGTTGCCTTTTTGTTTTGTTGACGGTTTCCTTTGCTGTGCAGAAGGTTTTTATTTTGATATAGTCCCAATAGTTTATTTTTGCTTTTGTTTCCCTTGCTTGAGGAGACATATCTAGAAGAATGTTGTTGCAACTGATGTCAGAGAAATTATTGCCTGTGCTTTCTTCTAAAGTTTCTGTGGTTTTAGGTCTCGCAGTTAGGTCTTTAATCCGCTTTGAGTTTATTTTGGTCCAGTTTCATTCTTATACATGTAGCTGTCCAGTTTTCCCACCATTCATTAAAGAGACTGTCTTTCCCCATTTTATAGTCTTGCCTGCTTTCTCACAGATTAATTAACCATATAAGTATGGGTTTATTTCTGGGCTTTATGTTTGGTTCCGTTGATCTCTGTGTCTATTTTTGTGCCAATGCTATACTGTTTTGATTACTATAGCTTTGTAGTATATAGTGAAATCTGGGATTGTGATACCTCCAGGTCTGTTCCTTTTTTTTTTTTTTTCCCCCTTTTTTTTTTCTTCCCAAGATTGCTTTGGCTATTCAGGGTCTTTTGTGGTTCCATACAAATTTTAGTATTATTTGTTCTAGTTCTGTGAAAAATGTTGTCGGTAGGGATTGCATTGACCGCAGGTTACTTTGGGTAGTATGGACATTTTAGCAGTAGTCTTCTGAGGCACAAGCATGGAATATCTTTGCATTTGTTTATGTCACCTTCAGTTTCTTTCATCAGTGTTTTATAGTTCTCAGAGTACAGGTCTTTCACCTCTGGGTTAAGTTTATTCCTAGGTATTGTATTCTTTTTGGTGCACTTGTATATGGAATTGTTTTTTTAAGTTTCTCCTCTGCTACTTTGTTATTAGTGTGTAGAAATGCTACTGATTTCTAGGTATTAATTTTGTATCCTGCAACTTTTTAAATTCTTGTATTCTTGTAGTTTTTTGGTGGAGTCTTTAGGATTTTCTGTAGTATCATATCATCTGCAAATAGTAACAGTTTAACTTCTTCTTTACTGATATGGATGCCTCATTTCTTTTTCTTGTCTGATTGCTGTGACTAGAGCTTCTAGTCTTATATTGAATAAAAGTGGCAAGAGTAGACATCCTTATCTTTTTGCTAACTTTAGAGGTAAAGCTGTCAAGTTTTTGCCATTACGTGTGATGTTAGCTGTGAGATTTTCATATATGGCCTTTATTATGTTGAGGAATGTTCCTTCTAAACCTACTTCGTTGAGTTTTTATCACGCAGGGTTGTTGAATTTTGTCAAATGCTTTGTCTGCATCTGTTGAGATGATCATAAGATTTTTATCCTTTGTTTTGTTGATGTGGTTTGTCACATTGATTGATTGAACCATCCTTGCATCCCTGGAATAAATCCCACTCAATTGTGGTAAATGATCTTTTAAATGTATTGTCGAGTGTGGTTTGCTAATATTTTGTGAAGGATTTTTGTGTCTCTGTTTTTCAGGGATATTGGCTTGTAGTTTTCTTCTTTTGTGATAGCTTTCTCTGGTTTTGGTATCACGGTGATGCTGGCATTGTAGAATGTATCTGGAAGCTTTTCTTCTTCTTCTATTTTTGGGGTATTTTGAGGAGAATAAGTATTAACTTTTCTTTAAGTGTTTGGTATAATTCACCTGTGAATCTGTCCGGTCCTCGACTTTTATTTTTTGGTAGTTTTTATGATCACCAATTCAATTTTGTTACTAGTAATTGGTCTATTCAGATTTTCTATTTCTTCCAGATTCAGTTTTAGAAGATTATGTGTTTCTATGAATTTATCCATTTCTCAGAATTCATTATTTCTAATGGCTAAATAATATTCTATAGAGAGAATCAACTGATTTATTCAGCTTTTCTGCTATTGACGACAATCACATTTCCAGTTTTTGTTCTTCTAAACAGTAATGGAAAAATATCCTTGGGTATATTATCTTTGAATATGGGTGCTTATAGTTCAGTTGAATAAGTATTAAAAGTGATGAAAGGATGTATGATTTTAAAATTTAATAACATTTTACTCTATGTCTTTCTAAAAGATTTTGTAGACCTATATTAACCCCCCCCAAAGGGCAGTGTATGAGAATGCCCATTTCCATATAGTGCTTCCAACATTGAATATTAACAATCACCAACTTTTGGCAAAATTCATCTTTTATTTTTATTTCTGTGCTTACTAGTGAGATTGACTACCATTTCATTTGTTTTTTCAGTTATTTGTATTTCTTCTATTTCTTGCTCATTTTTTTCTCTTGGGTTCTTTTCATATTCAATTGTTGGAGTTCTTAAAGGTATTAATCCTTTGTCAGATGTGTTTTGAAGTTATTTTCTGCTAGTTACTCATTTGATAGTGGTGCCTTTGTCTTTTGCCATACAGAAATATTAAATGTTTATATAATAAAATCTGTCAGTCCTTTCCTCATGGTTTTGTATAGGAATTTTGAGTATATAAAACATTTTCTCATTTGATCTGTATAGTTTACCTGAGATATAGGAAGTATTGTTGATAATCCCAAGCTTTGAAGAAGCCAACTGGCCTGCCCAGGTTTGTAAGTAGTTCATATCAGATTCAAATTAAGTTGTTTTTAAAATTCTGTATCCTGGACATTGTACTGTGCTCTGATGGATATAGTTCTTTTTACAACAAAAGTAACTTAAACCACTTGGCAGAATATAAAGTAAAAATTTGTGGTATTAATGAAACATAATTGTAATCTGTTTTCAAAGACATATGTGGATATAAGATACAAGTTATTTTGCTAGTGAAAGATGCATTGATGTGTACATAACAGAAGTGATTTGGGCTGTGGTATAATTACAGTCTTGCTGTGGTGAGCTGTTTTTAACATAGCATCGCACACAGTAGTTCAATTGTTTATGCTTAAAACAACCAAAAACCTCAAGTGTAGGTATTAATAAATACTTATCTCAGGAGAAAAAGCAAGGTAGAAGAGGGTTTGTTTGTTTTGTTTTGTTTTTTGAAGATTTTATTTATTTATTTGTCAGAGCACGCACAGAGGGAGCGCCAGGCAGAGGGAGAAGCAGGCTCCCCAGAAAGGGAGAAACAGGGAGCCTGATGTAGGAATCGATCCCAGGACCCTGGGATCAGGACCCAAGCCAAAGGCAGACACTCAACCTACTAAGCCACCCAGGCTAGATCCTACTGGAGAGTGATAACCACTTTTATCCAGAGATAAAGAATTCCAAAGAATAAACATTTCTTCCCACTATGTTCATCTGAAATTTAAGCAGAGTAAATATACCTTTCAGTCCACATTTTAATGCCTATACTGCCCATAGCGAACACACTAAAAAATAGATCACGAGCTTGGTTGGCTTCAGTGCTTGTGCCACCAGATGTTGAGGAACCCAATCTGGACTCTGAATGGAAAGAGCTTGACAGATCTAAGCAGACCTGGTGTTCATTTACATCTTCACAAAGTACAAACTGTTGTGGGCACTGTGTGCACCAGGGAAAATAGGGAGCTTAATACAATAGTTACCTCTCCTGCATGGAAAGAGCAGGGCCTTAGTTCTTAGAATTCCCGTTGGTTTATTTTGGGTTGTAATTCCTTGTCATGTCTTCACCACCCTTCTCTAAATACAAAATCACCCGACTTTGGAAATGAAACTGTTTGAAATGAAATCATGTAGCATGTTCTTTTGGTTGCTAGTTCCCTTGAGGCTATAGAGATGACAGGTGTATGGATTAGTGATGCCATAAATTAGAAATGATCTGAGTACAGTAAAATTGGGATCCTTGACCATTTTTTTAAAAAAAACTGGGCCTGTGTAATAAAATAGGTTTATTTTATACTTACTTAGTGACCAGGCCAGCTATAGTTTGCCATTTGCATTAAAAAAGATTTTTTAAAGAAAATTTAATACTTTTTGTTTTATTTAGTTCTAATTCAAGAGGCCAGTCTCCATAAACTCGAATTGCATGCAGTCTGACTCTGTAAAGCAGTAGTTTGTGCTTTTCTGTCCAATCCTTTCTTACAGCCTGAACCTTTAACCATCTTTTGTCTTCTTCATTCTTTACCTCCAAGATTTACTTTCAGTTCCTCGCTAAAGCCATGACTGGGGTTTTGTTGACTAGAATTTCTTCTCTTTAGGTCTCTAGATGCTGGGATGATAGTGTTGGCTCTGGGGTAGTGTCCTCTCCTATCTCTTTCTACCATCTGTAAACACTTTCATTCTGTCTTTAGTGGATGGGCCTCCTGAGGATACATGAAGCAGAGTGTTTGTGAAAGGAAACTGATAAGACTGAAGACATTTTCCTTTATAAAGGAGGCAGGGAGGAATGTGGGGAAAGGTAAGGGAATAGAGCTGTCGTCATTATTACTCGTGCATTTCAAGCATTCTGTGGGTTTTGCCTTTACCTGGGGTTTTGTGAGACCAATACTAATAGACTTTATGACAGGGAAGTTGAAAATATTTAAAGCAGTCTCAAAAGCATGGTACTGTGATTCTGGTGGTAGGAGAGCCTAAAATAATTTATTGTGATACATTGCAACAGAACCTCCCTTTTTGTGTTTAAGCAGCAGGGGATGTAAATTTGAATATCTTAATGTTCCTAATTAATTTCCAGCTTTAGTATGACAACTTCTCTCCCCATATAAGCTGTTTTCTTTCTTTTATTCTTTATGTGTTATATCTGAACGCTTAGCCTAGATATTAGGCACACTTTATTTGGATTGATATGTTGTTATTGTAAAATGTACTTTCCTTTTCAATTTTATTTTATTATGATTTTAACATTTAAAATGTTGAGCCTGTTGACTTATCTGTTGTTTTGCTTGAGGGTTTTTTTTTTTTTTTTTCCATTTTGGGAATATGGTGCATAGTATTATGTGATTGGTTAATTTTCTTCTAATACCGCCACTCTGCCTTTGAAGAAGACAATGAACTTGCTATAGTTAGTAAGCAAAATCTTGCATGCATGGGCAGGAGGAAATTGGGTAATCCTGAGAAATCATCCGCTAGCTTTGAACATGAGATTAATTTTGGTTTTGATTACTGTGTTATACCAGAGGTTTGGGAGGGAAGGAGGAAACACGTAAGGATCTGGTTTTTAAGGCAAGCTTTGGAAAGGTTATGTAAGATTTGGTCTTTCTATAACTGTGTGTTTATAGTGATACCATTGTCATTTTTAAAAAATAAGAGAAGTTTTGAGCATAGGCCCCGGTCACTTGGAGCAGGCAATTTTAGGGTTAAGAAATACTCCCTCGGATCATCAGTTTCCGTCAGAGGCCGATGTTCTTTTGGTACCTAGTAAGGTAGGAGGTGGGGTGCTGAAGATGCTAAACTAACAGGTTATATAAATTCGTAGACTGTATATAAGCACTCAGATTTAGAGCTAAGCATGGGTGGAAAACTTGACCTCAGCTCAGCTTGTCCCCTTCCTCCCTTTAAAGATCAATTAGCTGTTAGAGGGATGTTTTAAGAAACAGGGCTCTTTGTCAAAAGCGGATATTGTCCTTAAAATTGACTATTCACTTTAGCATTCAGCCAGGGCCTACCGTACTGGAGACTTTAGGGACGCCTTGCACTCTTGCTCCTGCCAATTGAATAGTAAGTATTGGTTTGCAACAAAGAAAATTAATGTTATGTGTTTGTGAAGGATTCATTTTTAAGTGAGATTCCCCCTCTCTCTTAAATAGCAAGTGATTAACTGCTACTTAAATTTTCAATTAATCAAATTAGGTTTCTACTGGTAAATTTTGATTACATGCAGTTCTAACAGCTTCCAGATACACTTCTCTTTCCCATATGCTTACCATATGCTGAGTAAAACCAATGTAGAATAAATTAGTGTAAAAGTAAGAACACTTAGTTCTTTTGTAGAGTTCATCTTGAATGATGGAAGACAGCTCAGAATCATTTTAGCTACGAGGCACCTTTTGAAAAGTGATATGGCAAAATAGCCCATTTATGTGTGCCAAGGTCTGTTTTCATAAATGTAAATTTGAAAGTTCATTAAAATTTTGGCATGTGATTTGGAATGCATAATAACTGGAAGTGATTCAAAGCCAGAAATCTGTATCCTTATACCAACAACATGTTTCACTGAAGACTGGCTTTGTATGGTTGTTTAATATTTAAAAGTTAAAAAAAAATAGTATTTACTCGATGGTTATGGCTCTGGAAACTATGTTCAGGACAGAGAGGCTGCAGAGGCAAGGGAGAGCCAGCAGTCTAACTGGTGGCCCCAGAATGCTCACCAGCCTCCTCCTCCTTGAATAAGCAAGGCAGGTGACTTTGGACTAGTGAACAGTGTCCCTCATTTTTCAGAGGGGGCAAAACAGAAATGTGTGTTTTCCTCGCTTCCTTTGGGAATGTGCAGATGGACCATGAAGGGACATTTCAGCTCACATAAAAAGAGCTGAGAAATGGCCAAGTTGGGGGCAGGCCTAGGTGGCATCTAATCATAGTAGCTAATGTGAGCCCTTAATGCTTGGAGATACTTTAATGTTACATGCCAGGCCTAGTGCTAACCTGTAATATAAGCCTCCCAAGGTGAGGATGTAGAAGCAAAGGAGAAGAGAAAAAGTTGACCTACTGTTGGTGCAAATCAGCCCATTGATACTATCATTCTCTGTAGTAAGAGAAGTGCATTTTGCCACGGACCTTTCAGGCATCTTCCAGTGAGGCAAAGGAAGCAGTGGTCCAGCCAAGGTAAGAGCAAATGAGGAATTACTGCAGCAGGAAAGGTTTTATTTTAAAGCTTACAGGCTAACCTTTTCAAAATCTTATCCCTTTGCCCATTGTTGTTTTTGCTGTTATATATGTGTACTTTGTACAGATGCCATTTTTATTCTGTTATTTCTCTCCACGACTTTGTTTTTAAAGTTTCTTGTTCCCTGACATCTCAGGCGCTCTGGTTTCTACCTTCCAATTTTGTCAGAGGAGAGAAAAATGGTTTATGAGGGGAATAAGATGATCCCCAGGATGAAAAGTCACACTCCTTGGGTTTGTGATTATGTCTTTAGTGCATATTCTGTCACTCAGTATGCCATGTATGGATACTCTTCTGTAATTAACCAAGCTTCCTGCAGAAAGTAAGTTTAAAATCACTGTCGTCTTGGTTTATTTCCTCTCTTAGCCTTTGATCTGTTTGACTTTGACACATGCTTCTTACCGACTTCTGTAGATTCTCATTCTGACAGGATACTTTGATTCTTACCCCTCCCCGCCAGCCCTGTTTCAATGTATCAGTCATCAGATTGGATGTTCTTGTATCTGTTTTGTTGACTCCATTTTTTGGTCCCTCCTTTTCTTTCACCCACACACAGTAGTTTTTCCTATTTCCAGGCTCCCTTCCCTCAAGCCATTTTTTTCATTGTGGTCAGTTACCGTTTTGAAAACATGGGTCTCCTCTAGTTTTTATGCCTCTTAAAAGTATTTGGTGGCCGTCTATTGCCTACAGAGTTCAGCCCCTTAAGGTACTCTGTAAGGAACATCACAGGCTGGCACTTGCTACTTTTCTAGCCTCACAGTTGGTCACAAATAGCCAGGTACCTACAACCATACTTCAGGTTGACTTGTAGCTTCTTATCAAGCTATATAGTCCCTCTACCCTGGGTAACTTGCTTATGCTTTTCCATTTGCCTACAACGGGCACCTTTCATTTTCTTCTCAGCAAGTACTTACCTACTTTTCCTTAAAGGTAATCCCTTTTGTATGTGATTTTAACTGAGTCTCCGAAGCCTTAATGAAGGCTTTCCTGTGGTGTGGTTACATAGTGGTTGTTGGTAAATTTGCCTTCATGGTTAGATGCTTAGCTTGCGTAAGAAGCAGGAGACTGTGCCTTACTCAACTTTGTCATCTAGCACATAGCAGAAGGCCTGGCATGCAGTTGGTGTTCCATAAATATTTATTGTATGGAATTTAGTTTATTTTCCATTACATTTTATAGAGAATGAGTGAATCTTAAAGTAAATGAAGTACCTAAAAATGGTATATTTGGATGACCATTTGTGGTTTATCATGATTTATGGAAGTAGAAAGGAAGAAATCACAATTCCTTGACACTCAAATTAATGATAAATACCATGAACCGTAATTGGTGAGTTATCCAAAACACATTCACCTTTGGCTAAGGAAAGTGTGTGTGTGTGTGTGTGTGTGTGTGTGTGTGTGTCTGTGTGTCTGTGTTTCAATGAGAAATTAACTTGAAACCAGTGAAAGAATGATTTGAAACTCTTGAATTAGAAATATTTCTTTTTTTTTTTAAGATTTTATTTATGAGAGAGAGAAAGAGAACGAGCGGTGGGGAGGGGCAGAGGGAGAGAGAGAGAGAGAAGCAGACTCCCTGCTGAGCAGGAAGCCCAATGTGGGGCTCCATCCCAGGACCCCGAGATCATGACCTGAGCCAAAGGCAGATGCTTAACCAACTGAGCCACTCAAGTGCCCCAATAGTTCTTAATAATTATTTATTGGTGGGGCTAGAGTGGAACCTAGGTTTCTGGGCCCTGATTGAAAGGAAGAACGTTGGAGTGGAAGGGGTTATGAATGACACAGCTGAGAGGGAAGTGATTGATTGCTGTCAGTTTCTCTGTGTGACCTAGGGTAAGTAATTTTTCTGACTCTACTTTTTTTTTTTTTTTAAGATTTTATTCATTTATTTGACAGAGAGAGAGACAGCCAGCGAGAGAGGGAACACAAGCAGGGGGAGTGGGAGAGGAAGAAGCAGGCTCATAGCAGAAGAGCCTGATGTGGGGCCCGATCCCATAACACCGGGATCACGCCCTGAGCCGAAGGCAGATGCTTAACCGCTGTGCCACCCAGGCGCCCCCTGACTCTACTTTTTATAACACACTGCGCCTGAGTACCTAAGTCAATAGTGTATGCTAGACTGTAAGTAGTCAAGAACAAAAAGAGTATTGGCAGAAACAAGAATGGGCAAAATATCGAGCCCTAGGGATTTTACTATATACCTTGTCCTTGGCCTTTAATTTGTATGGAGCAGTCCCCTGTTCTCACAGCCCCAGGAGGGTATGTTCTGGAGTAAATTGTGTTTTATAAATATTTCCCCATTATCTCCCATTATACATGTTCTTCTTCTTCTTTGATTTTGACACTCCTCTCAAGAGTGGGGGTGATGTTTCTTCTCTCTGAAGCTGAGTGAGCTCTTGTGACTATTCTATTCCAGCCTACAAAAGAACTGCAGAAATGAGTCTAGGTGATTTCTGAAGCTAGATCATGAAAAGCTATGTGGCTTCCTCTTTGTTGGTTGGAATGTAATGCTTGGTTACGAAACCTGCAGCCACCATGTGAACAGTCCATTTAGCCTGAGGCCATCAAGTTGTGAGGTGAGACTGAGAAGACTGACTACGTTGAGATGTCCAGCCAACCTTCTGCTGCCCTGGACCCCAGCTGCTCCAGCCACCATCTGACTGCAGCCAAATAGGAAATTTTGAGCCGGAGCTGCTCAGCCAAGCCTTTCGGAATTCCTGACCCAGAAACCGTGAAAGATAATAAAATGGGTCTTGTCCTTTTAAATTGAGTTTGGGGTTGTTTATTCAGCAGTTGATCGTTAGAACATGTTTCTTTGGAGAAGCATTTTTTATTTTCTTCTAGGTGGTATCGAAGGAAGATAGGGCTAGAAGTAGAAGAAGCAGTTCTTAGTGCAGACTGAGAGTTGTCGCTGCCTTAACCCTATTCCTCCAGACTTTCACACCCTAGCTGGATGTAGGTCAAGGAGGGGAGATCATAAAAGAGAAGATCATGTAATAACAGTATTTTTTTCTTAACATACATTTACCTAATAGTTGATAAAGAGGGGTTAGCCAAGAATAGATGCTTAAACTAAACTGACTGTATCTCTGGAATCTGTTTTGGGAAAGTAAGGCCATGGGCAAGAAATCCTGCAAATGAGCTTGGGGGATATCTCTATGGGAACAGTGAATGAAGAAGACCAGGCTGTTGTCAAGGAGGCCAGAATTTATGTTGAATAATTTATTGTTCAGTGTGCTTTTTTAAATATTAAAATCTGAGTGCCTTTTATGGGTTGAATTTGTCCCCTGCTGAAAGACAAGATGACCCTGTAACCCCCACATACCTGTGTACGTGACCTTATTTGGAAATAGGGTCTTTTGTAGAGATCGTAGTAGATTAGTGTGGGCCCTAAGTCCAATGGCTCATGTCTTCATAAGGAGGTGGTGTGAAGCTCCGGAGAGACGCTGGGAAGAAAGCTATGCAAAGACAAGGCAGAGATTGGAGATAGGCCACCACAGCTAAGGAATGTGAGTGTGCCAGCAACCCCTAGAAGCCAGGAGCTAGCAGAGTGAAGGAAGGATTCTTTCCTAGAGCTTTCAGAGGGAGGTTGGCCCTGCCAGCACCTCGATCGCCTTGACTTCTGTCTTCTAGCATCGAAGGATTAAATTTTTGTTGTCTCAAGCCAACCAGTTTCAGGTACTTTGTTAGGGCAACCCTAGGAGACTACTGCGGTACCTGGAGTTAGATAGGGACAATGAAAAAATGTTGCTCTTCAAAAGTTGTGGAGATGAAAAGAGAAGCCACAGGCTGGGAGAAAATATTTGCCAGACATACATCTGACAAAGGATTTGAATCTAAAATATATGAAGAATATATAACTCAATAATAAGAACCCCCCATTTAAAAATAGGCAAAAGATTTGAAGTCATTTCCAGGTGTGGGAGATACACATCAGAGAAGCAAATGAAATGATGCTCAGTATCACGAGTTATTAGGAAAATAGAAATTAAAACTACCACGAGATATTATTACACTGTGCCTAGAATGGCTAAAATTAAAAAGAATGACCATACCAAATGTTGATGAGGTTATGGAGCAGTTGGAACTCTTATACACTGCTGGTTGTGCTTAAAATGGTGTATCACTTTGAAAGACCTTTTTTCATTTTCTTAAAACATTAAGCATACAACCACCTGGTTGTTCTATTCATAACTATTTACCCAAGAGACTTGAAAGCATACCTCCCTAGGAAGACTTTTACGCAAATGTTCCTAAGAGCGTTATTTGTATTAGCCCTAAACTGGAAGTAACCCAAGTGTCCACCAACGGGGACATGGATAAATAAATTATGGTATAATGAAATGGTACACAGCAATAAAAAGGAATCGACTATTGATATTTACAACAATATGGATGAAGCTTAATATAATTAAATAATTATATTGAGTAAAAGAAGCCAACTCCCTCCCCAAAAGAGTACATATTGTACGATTCCTTATGTAGACATATCAAATTTTGGAAAATGCAGAGTAATTATAGTGACAGAGTGATAATCAGTAGTTATGGGAGGTAGGGCAGGGTAGAAAGGGGAAAAATTTTAAACAGCCATGAAAAAACGTTTAGGGTTGGTGGATACGTTCATAATCTTGACTGTGGTGATGGTTTCCTTGGTGTATATTTATGTCAAAACATCGAATCATGGGGCGCCTGGGTAGCGCAGTCGTTGAGCGTCTGCCTTCGGCTCAGGGTGTGATCCTGGCGATATGGGATCGAGCCCCACATCAGGCTCTTCCGCTGGGAGCCTGCTTCCTCCTCTCCCACTCCCCCTGCTTGTGTTCCCTCTCTCACTCTGGCTGTCTCTATCTCTGTCGAATAAATAAATAAAATCTTTAAAAAAACCCAAAACATCGAATCATGCACCTGGCAGATGTGATTTTTTTAATGTGTCAGTTATGTCTCAAAGCCGGAACAAAAAGAGTAAGGTTATGTGGGGAAAATTAGGGTTAAGAAGGGGGTGTAAACCCCAGGTCCTCTTCTACTAACATTTATCAGTGGAGCATAAGCAGGTGCAGTTTGCTTTGCCATTTACTGTTGAATATGCCGCG
Source organism: Ursus maritimus (assembly GCF_017311325.1). Classification (NCBI taxonomy): domain Eukaryota; kingdom Metazoa; phylum Chordata; class Mammalia; order Carnivora; family Ursidae; genus Ursus; species Ursus maritimus. The sequence continues at coordinate 13,288,178 of NW_024424119.1, read as the reverse complement.
TCTTTAATGGCAAGAGACCATTTAAATCTAGAGCCAACAAGTAAACCAAACCTTTAATCAGTTGGGGTTTAATCACAGAAGACCATAGTGGGTTATGGAATAAGGGATTTATTATAGAAATTAAACCTTAAAGATTTATGGTAGGAGCTTGGGAAACGAAGGGCCCGGAGGCGAGCAGGAGAATCAGTGGAATCCCCAGCGAGTCAGTCTGAGAAACCAAACGTGAGACAGGCTCATGGGGCAGGGGGCGGTGGACGCCTGTGCCTCTGTGTAACTACCACCTCTTTGTGAATGTTGATGGGCCTGGAGTTGCTATTGACCTACAGGACCAGTTTGGAAAGGTGGATAGGGATCTGAGAAGAGCAAAGATAAACTTGCACCCACCCACAGAGCCATGCCTGGTCAGTGTTCTAAGCCTAAGAACCTTCGGAGAGTAATGGCTTCCAAGTCCATACAGATCTGTCCAGCTCTGTGCAAATTCTACTCTTGGTCAACTCTAAGCTGGAATGATACAGGGAAGAGATTGCAGGAAATGTAGTTTGTGCTTCACAAATTTGACACAGCATAAAACCACCACAACCTGCTAATTAATGGGCTTGGTAATTGTAGTACTTGTTATTAACCCACGGTCCCCTGTTCTTATGTAATGGGTCGATTATGCTAAACAAATACAGAATATCTTTGGGAGTGATCTAATTGGGACAGAATGCAGTGAGTTAGTCCGGGCATGAGAAATAAGGGTAGATCTTTTCAGAATCAGGGCTGATTACAATGTAAACAATAGGGAGACTCTCCATCCCCTCTTACAAGGAAGGTGTTTATAGCAACATAAACACCTTTTCAGGGCAGTAACATAAACAGTTTCTCAAGGAAACATTCTCTGGCATTCAGGAAATGTTTCTTTCTTTACAAACAAAAAAGTGTGTTTTTCTTAAGATTTAATTTACTTAAGGACTCTGTTTAGAACAAGGCTATGATTGTAGAGGGATAAAGTTATTCCCAGAGCACTTTTGTGGTAGGCTCTAAGGTTGAAGTCCGTATAGAAGCATCTTGTTTAAAAATCCGTAGACGAACAGAGCACAGGTCAGTACAGGTGTGGCATGTTACATTTTAGATACACCTCAGGAAAGTTGTATAAATTATACTTTTGTGAGTCAGATTGTATTACAAATTCCCAGTAGGCTATGCTTTGATATTTTCTTATGAAAATCCTTCTCGAAATTGTGAAGACCCTGTGTTATAGGTATAACATATTATCTACAGTGAGGCCAGGGACTATGATATGGGCCATGCATTTGTCTCAAATATATACCTCATTAATGCATTTGTACAGTGAATAAACGCTTCCTAAAATTGGTCAAATTAGGATGCTTGTGTTAAAATTGTTTCACTTCTTTATTATTTCTCACCTCAAGCAATTGGAAATAGATTTCATCTGCAAGACCCATAATAGGTTTGAAAAGGAGAGGAAAATTCTTCAGCAAGAATGCTTTCTTAATAGAGGATGGAGAACAGATGTACCTATTTTCAGCACGTTATTAAAAAATATATAGTTGTGTTAGTGCAGTGAAGATGCTCTTAGTGGGCACGAAGCATCAGCCACACACGTTTTTTATTTTTTTTACCTTCATGGAAAGGCTTGATTTAATTAAAAGATTTACCAACAATCTCTAGGGGTGATTTATTCATTGCTAACTAGATTTTGTGTAGCTTTGCACAACTTAGAATGTGGATGCAAGAGATGGTTTATCATACTACCTTTTGCCTTAACCTCTGGACTAGTGCTTCCCAAAACTTTAATGTGCAGACAAATGACCTAGGCATCGTTTTTTTTACCCCTAAGACTTTATTTATTTGAGAGAGAGAGATTAAGAGAGAGAGAGAGAGAGAGCACGAGTGGGGTGGATGGGCAGAGGGAGAGGGAGAAGCAGACTCTCCACTGAGCAGGGAGCCCAATGTGGGGCTTGATCCCAGGACCTGAGCTGGAGGCAGATGCTTAACCCTCTGAGCTACCCAGGTGCTCCAGCCTAGGCATCTTTTTGGTTAATGTAGCTTGTGATTCAATAGGTTTGGGGTGGGGTCTGAGATTTTTATTTCTGGTAAGTTTCCAGGTTTGTAGAACACACTCTGAGAAGCAAGGTAGTGGCTTTTCTGAGTATAATTTTTGGTGTGGTTGCCCACAGTAGTCAACATTTTACAGCAAGTGTAGTAGATACAGGGAAAAATGATCGTTTTCACATATGCCCAGTTTTTATCTGGAGGACAAAAAGATAGTGGTAGATTCCCATTAATTAAGTAGCTTGCTAATAGTTTGGCAGGAATGAAGTATAGGCATTTCCCATTAAACTAGCTGTAAGTATATTACATTTTTAAATTTATGAAGGTGGTGTAGTTTAAAAGCCAATCTCTCATTGAGATGCCAGTTACCCCAGAAGGAAGAAAAATCATTTTGTGTATGTGTGGAGTATAATTATGGGCTTATTTCTTTCCTCTGGAAAGATATCTTTGTATCTATAAAACAAATAAAGTAATTACATCCTTGAATGTTAATATATATAAAGTTAAATGAGTTTTTGTGGGTATTAAAATAGGTTCAGGTCTAATTTGGTTGTTTTTGGAGAAGAGTTTGTGCTTTCTTCCGCATAAAATTGGAATGATGCAGAGAGATTAGCATGGTCCTGCATAAGGAAGACAGGCAAGTTCATGAAGAGAAGAGTTTAATATTGAGGAAATGTTCATGGTGGGAAAACTTGCCTCTTTGAAGGATAGAAATGGAGAACTAATTCTAAATACTTTTTAACTGTCACCATTTTTTTTAAGCCTTTAAGATGGGCAGCCTGAAAATGTTAGCAGAATTGGACCAAGTGATATTGAAATATATTGGTCTTGAATAGTTTCAAAGAAAACTTCAGGCAGTTGGATTTATCTGGGAAATATTATTGAAATATGAAGTTGAGCCTAGGAAGAAATGTTTAGAGAGATAAAATCAAATACTTCAAGGAATTATTTGCTTATTTCTTAAAAAATGACCCAGTTTTTCTTAACCTTACGTTGAGCCTTTATGTAATTGAAGGTTAAAAACAAAAGAGAAAAAATGAACCTCTTTAAAACTTTCTGGATTCGTGCATAAATCTGATCTTCCCTGAGGAATGGGAAGAGATGTAACCAAATGGTTATTCTTATCTCTGTAGATGATGTGACAGACCATAGCAATCATCCACAACAGTGAAAATCCCATAGGATCTGACACAGGTGGGAAAAAATTCCCAGGGATTCTGGAAGTCAAATTGTGTTTATCTACTATAAGGATAACTGATAGCCAAATTAATCTTAACTATGATAGTTTAGTAGTCTTCAGATAATAAATGAGCTCTTTCCTCAGTGCATCTTCCAAAAGATTGAGGGTATAGTTGATACCTGAAAAATTTTCATGTGTGTTTCAGATGGTCAAGTGTGTGGAAGTATGTGTTCTAGAAAAGTAAGGAAGGAGGTGTGCACTCCATGGGGGCTAAGTGTTAAAACGACAGTAGTGTTTTTTATTTTTATTTTTATTTTTTTAGAGAGAGGGGGAGCGAGGGAGGGGCAGGGGGAGAGGGAGAGAAGGAATTCCGAACAGGCTCCATGTTCAGTGCAGATCCTAATGTGGGGCTCGATCTCACGACCCTGAGATTATGATCTAAGCCAAAATCAAAAGTCGGATGCTTAACTGACTGGGCCACCCAGGTGCCCCTGTTTTTATTTCTATTTTTTATTGTTTGACAGGAACATATTTTAAAGTATGAACAGTAAGAAAATAACTGTGGTGTTACAGATGAAACAATTATACATGCACATTGTAGACCATTTGGGAAAAGACAAGAAATATTTGAAAACCCAGTGTACTTTGTAATTTTTTTTCTATGTAGTTTAAAAAATATAATCGCCCCTTTCTTCACTGTAATGTAACATATTTCCCATATGATTGCACATTTTTTGGGTGAACGTTACCTTCTATGGCTGCATAATATTCCACTTATAAAAGAAATATCATTTGGGTAGTCATTCCTTCTTAGACATTAAAGTGGATTTATATGTTTTTCTAAGATGAATAATACTATAATGAACATCTCTGTGTAATACTTTTCTTTGATCAGAATTTTCTTAGGTCAGATTGCCGGAACTGAAATTCATATTCTCATAGGAAACTTTTCCTTAAAGGCTGTTTGTGAAGTTGAGGGACTGTTTACAAAGAAATACTAACCCTTCCTGAGTGTTAAAAGATAAGGATGTTATGACAAGGTGTTAAAAGCTAAGCTGGAGTTGGACAGGTCAGATTAACCTGGTTCTGTCTTTGACACCTGTTTTTAACACTTGTTGAAAAGGGGAAAAAAAATTAGGGCTAGAAATTGGTCTTTTGATAGGTTTTGATAGGTTGGATTCTTTCTAAGGAAATAAGTTATGTGGAAAATGCCTTTAAAAATATTTTGCTAGTAAATAAGAGTAAGAGGACATTTGAAGATAAGGTTTCTAATAATAACTTATAATGTTTAACTCCTAGCCGTCTTAACTTTAATTTAGGGCAAATGTATCGAGGTAGTTGTGATTCACTAAACAAATAGAAAAAAAGGAGGGAAACAAGAATAATACTGCAATAGAAAAAAATAGAAACTGTCTCACAATTCAGACTACAGACTGATTTGTAGTATTTATTCTTAGCCAAATTTTAGACATAAGATAGTCAGTTTGATAGGTAAGCCATAAATCCATCCTAGTTGCTCCATAAAGTTTCAAACAATCCCAAACTTCTAATTAGCCCACATCATTTTAGTTGCCCTAGTGTCTTCTAGTAATAGATTTACAGCCAGAACAGGTTTGCAAGACCAGATCTATAAGCTATATTTTCTATCTATATTTTACCATTTCTTATTTTAGTTGAGAAATTCTAGTTTTCAAGTGGTTTTTAATTTTTCTGGATTGTAATGATCTCTTCTGTATAGTGAAATGTCTGTAAAGAATATTTTTTCAGTTAATTCCAAGGCCTTGAATCTAGGACTTATACAAAATCTATGAATTCATGAAGTACTGTTTTCATCATTTTTATGTTTGTGATTTATTTTGAAGAATTTATTCAACTATAAATTAATTTTTTATGGGGGGAGGGAAAGAGGGAGAAAGAAGCTTTATGGGGGAAGGGCAGAGGGAGAGGGAGAGAATCTTAAGCAGGCTCTGTGTCCAGTGGGGAGCCCGATGTGGGGCTGGGTCTCACAACCCTGAGATCACGACCTGAGCCAAAATCAAGAGTTAGATGCTTAACCAACTAAGCCACCCAGGCATCCCTACAAGTTAATTTTTAACAATATGACATTTTGTACATACAGGAGAATATAAATGATGTGTAAGGTAAAAAGCAAAATAATAAAATGAACATCTATGAAGCTACCATTCAACTTGAACTAGGATATAACCAAATTATATTTGAGTTCCCTTCCTAGCCCATTCAGTTTTGCAGAGCTTTAAGGTTAAAAAAGATCTTGGTGGGGCGCCTGGGTGGCACAGCGGTTAAGTGTCTGCCTTCAGCTCAGGGCGTGATCCCGGCGTTGTGGGATCGAGCCCCACATCAGGCTCCTCTGCATTGAGCCTGCTTCTTCCTCTCCCACTCCCCCTGCTTGTGTTCCCTCTCTCGCTGGCTGTCTCTATCTCTGTCGAATAAATAAATAAAATCTTTAAAAAAAAAAAAAAAGATCTTGGTGCCTACTTTTCTAAATTAGAATTAGTATGCTACTAACCTTTGGAAGAAATCTAAACAGGTATATGCAATTTACATTAGGAACACCTGCAGATTAATGATTGATGTCAATGCATATACATAATTCATAATGACAAAGATGTTTAAAAATAGGACATTAGCATTGAAATTGTTAACTGTGCTAGATTTAAACTTTTAAAAATACTTCTTAGACTAGCACTTGTCTTTATCTAAAGAGGCTATTTAAAAAATATTACTGAATGTAAAAACAATGTGACTACAATATTTGTATATAAAACACCAAATATGTGTTTATTTAACAACATAAATTCACATTACATGTTGGAAATCCAGGGTGTGTGTGTGTGTGTGTGCGTGTGTGTGTGTGTGTGTGTTTAGAGGAAATTATGTATCCCATCCACCAAGGACCTTCTGTGTTTCTGAATCTTTGCCTCATTTTCTGGGAATCAAGATTTCAAGGTTAAAAGTTACACACGAAAAATTATCACTAGAGGAAAGTGCTATTGATTAATAAAGTTCCAGGTGTATTGTGTGATTATTTAAAGGTTTTCTTTCCCCCCCAGAATATTTTCCCCATTTGTACTTTTGCTAATTACTGTTTCAGAATATAGTAGTTTTTGATGTTCCAAATTGATTTTTCACTGAATCTCAAAGAGTAAAAACCAAAATTGTTATTAAATTTTTTGTTCTCTTTAGCAGTGACACTTTGAAAATTAGGAAACATTTTAATCATCTTGTAAAACCCTTGCAGGTGATTCTCTGAGAGTCTGCCTTTTCAGACAAAATTTCAATTTTGGCCTATATTTTCCCCCTGATTTCTTTCCATATTATTGCCTTTTATCTGGAATTTTCTGCTTTCTTGAGCAGGAATATAAGCGATCGTATCGTGTGGTGCATGTGGTGCTGTGCCTCATTTTTCTCCTCCTTTAAAAAAGCTCTCATGTGGCTTTAACTTTTTTTTTTTTTAAGATTTATTTACTTATTTAGAGAGAGAGTGCCAGTCTGATGAGAGGCAGAGGGAGAGAGAATCTCAAGCAGATTCCACGCTCAGCGTGGGGCTTAGTCCCATGACCCTGAGATCATGACCCCAGCCAAAACCAAGAGTCAGGTGCTTAACCGTCTGAGCCACCCAGACACCCCTTAACTTTTTCATTTATAAATGCCAAATTTTAATGCGTTTGTGGATTAAGAATAAAAAGAAAAGTGATTTTACATTGAAACTGAACTTTTTAGGGGCACCTGGTTGACGCAGTTGGTTTAATCTTTGGACTCTTGATTTTGGTTCAGGTCATGATCTCAGGGTATGAGATTGAGTCCCATGTAGGGCTCGTTCTGGGAAGGAGGCTGCTTGAGATTCTCTCTTTTCCCTCTCCCTCTGCCTGCCCCCACCCCCTTTGCGCTCTCGCTGGGTGGGGAGGGACCGTAACCTTTTATTGACTAAATGTCCGTCTTGATTTTTGAATATATAGGAAGAAATGTGTGGTTACATAGGTTTGTATTTATTTTTAGCAATGTAGTTTTTTCTGTCAGGTTATCTGCTATAAGGACATTATAAATTATATCTGCTAAAAGGACATTGTCCTTTTGATTTAGAGAACTTTTTCATTTGAAACTATGTAAAGTTTCTTCTTTTTGAACTTTAAAAATAAGTTACTTTGTTGTGGAGTAAAATCCAGTCATCTTCTAGCCAAAAATTTTTTTTTTAAAAAGATTTATTTATTGATTTTATTCAGGGAGGGGCACCGGGAGAGGGAGAGAGAATTGCAAGCAGATTCCACGCTCAGTGCAGAGTTGGCCGTGGGGCCCCATCCCACGACCCTAAGATTAGTACCTGAGCCAAAACCAAGAGTCCAATGCCCAACCTGCTGTACCACCCACGTGCCCTGAATTTTTAAACTCATCAATGTTATGGGCCAGTTAGCTGTCTTAAAGCCAACTCTGGTCGTAAGCAGGTTACTTAACACTTTTATTCCTCTGTTTCCTCATCTGTGCAGTAGAAGGAGATAACTTTTCAGGGTGGTTGTGAGAATGAGAGGAGTTGTTGCGTCTGAGCACTCTTATGGAAGTACTTGTGTTACTTTTCTGTCACTGCCACAACAGATGAACAGAAATAGAGCTGCTGAAAGCAACACAAATTATTGTTCTCATGGTTCTGTGGGTTAGACGCTGGGATTAGCTCACCTGGTTTCTCGGCGATAGTTTCATGAGCCTGAAATTCAAGTGTTGGTTGGCTAGGCTGTTCATTGGGAGGCTCAGGGAGCAATCTGCTCCCAGGCTTTATTCAGGTTGTTGGCAGCCTCCAGTTCCTGTGGTTGTACGGTTCATGTCTGTTTCTTTGTAAACTGTCCTCTGGGCCAGTCTTAGCTCCTAGAGATTCCTCCAGTCCTTTGCATGTGGGTGCCTACATTTCAGAGCCAGCAAGGGCTCTGCAAATCCTTCTCACGCTGGGAAATTTCTCTGACTTCTCCTGTTGCTGCATCTTTGCTGTTCCTCTTGGACCACATGTCTCCCTGATTAGAGCTGGGGTACGTTCTGTGCTTCATGGTCTCACGTGATGAGCTCAGGACCATCTGCATAATACATGTTATCCTTAGAGCCTGTGGTCAGTTGATGAGTGACCTTAATTACATCTGCACAATCTCTTCACAGCAGTACCTAGATTAGTGTTTGACTGAATAATGAGAGGACAGGAATCTTGGGGACAGCTTCAGAATTCTGCCTCTGATCGTGCTCAGAAATGGTAGTGAGGAGTAGTCTGGGAGGTGACTGGCAGTGATGAAAGAAATCACATCTTCACCTAAGAAGTAGAGAGTAAATTGTAAATCCCTTGTAGGTAGGCACCATTCCTTACTTTCTCTATCTTTAGGATCTTATAGCTTGCCATGGATTTATTTAAATACCTCCGTTGGTTGATAGCTTGAATGTAATTTCTCTTTGGATTTTATTCATTTTATTTCTTGGAATTAGTAAAAGTACCGCAGGAGTTTTGTTTCATATTTCTGGTACCACTCTGGGATGATTAATTACATTTAGTTTCCCCTTACCTTTTTTCCTACTTTTCATTGTCATTAAATCACAGAGATAAAACTTGTTCTTGTGTTATTGACTGCCAGCAACCTTTTGTTATTGGAACAGAAATTTTGAGTTATTTTGTCTTGTACTCTTCAAGGATTTGCTAGTCTTTTATGTACTCTTAGCCGTGTCTCCTGTGACTTGTATTTGAAGAAGGGTTGTCAGTAGAGCATACTGTCCGTAGTTGAACCTAAGGTTGTCCACCTGCCCGTCAGAATGGGGCGCCCTTATTGCTGTTTTCAGGGTGACATCCTTAACTACTGAACCTGTGACCACAGTGATTGGCAAGGTGATCACTCAGCATTCCTCTTACCATTTTGGGTCATTTTCCCAATCAAAAAATGTAGGACTTCCTTTAATGATTTTAATCAGACCTATTGGAGACCTGCCAAGAAAGAAGAGTATAAATCATCACCTATAAGAAGCCAAGGTCTTTGAAAAGGGGGTAAGCCTTTTAATGACAGCGTTTTTAAGATATTTACATAGGCCAGTCTGTAGATTTGAAAACCTATTTGTCTCAGGGACCCTCCTCCTTAAAATTAAAAAAAAAATTTTTTTTTCTTATACTCTTTCCATCAGATTGGCTCCTTCCTACCTCCACCCCCTATAACCTCTACCACCTTAATCCTGTATGAGGCAAAGAGAAATGAGGAGTTTATTTAATATACTTTTGTGGAATAGTGTTCACTTTGTTACTTCCTTTCATTCATAAGTGATGTCTTGGAATCTTTTCTGCTTTTTCTGACGCTCAGATGTTGTCCAAAAATATATGTCTATTCTCTGCTTCCTAAAAAGATGCATAACACGAAATACCCCTTTGTGCCAAAAAGTTTAAACACTTTTTACCCAAGTATCTTGCTTACTTTGCTGCCTTTGAATTTGATAATGAGGGCTGGCTGGGCATTCATATGGTCAGTTCTTTCAAGAATGGCTTTCTGGGTAAATCTAGGATCAAGGGGCACCTGGGTGGCTCAGCCATTAAGCATCTGCCTTCAGCTCAGGTCATGATCCCAGGGTCCTGGGATCGAGCCCCGCATTGGGCTCCCTGCTCGGCGGGAAGCCTGCTTCTCGCTTTCCCACTCCCCTTGCTTGTGTTCCCTCTTTCGCTGTCTCTCTCTGTCAAATAAATAAATAAAAATCTTAAAAAAAAATCTAGGATCAACAATCTCCATTCATTGTTCCTTTGATCTTTCTGTATGTTTTGCAGACTCATCTGGCAATCCAGTTTCTCTCATGGAAAACCGGGCGTTTGCTCTTTTCCTTCACCTATAAACTGAATTCAGGCTTTCTTTTACCAAATTTCGTTTCAGGAGAACACATCTTTTAGAAGCTCTTCGAAAGAATCAGATTCTGTGGGTTTTTTTGTTTTTTTTTTTAAGTAAGTTCTTTGCTCACCATGGGGCTCGAACTCACAACCCCAAGATCGAGAGTCACATGCTCCACTGACTGAGCCAGCCAAGTGCCCCTATGTATTGCTTTTTTAAAACTGTTTTTAAAAAGTTATCCATGTTATCTAAATAAGTTAAAAGTATCATATTTATTTAATTTGTTGAGGAAGTTATCATTCTTTCTGAGATCATTAGTGTATAATCAGGAGAGGGATCAGCACTCTTTATTTAGAGTCTTTTTAAATTCTTGACAATTTTTCAGTTTTCTTTCAATTGATATACATTGTTCAATTTGTCTTATAGAGATCACCAGTCTGATTATTAATTTTTTAAAAGATTTTATTAGAGAGAGCACGAGTGAGCACTAGCAGAGGAGAGGGGCAGAGGGAGAGGGAGAGGCAGTCTCCCCTCTGAGCAGAGGGCCCGTGCAGGGCTCTATCCTAGACTGTGAGATCACAACATGAGCTGAAGGCAGACGCTTAACCAACTGGGTCATCCAGACACCCCATGAATATTAATTTTTTAAATTGTAAAATATACATAGCATAAAATTTCGTTTCCACTGTTGTGAAGTATACAGTTCGGTGGCATTAAGCACATTCACATTGTTGCAAAACTTTTCCACCATCCATCTCCAGAACTTTTTCATCATCCCAGACTGAAAGTCTGTATGCAGGGAAACAATAACAATAACTCCCCTTTCCAACCACCATTCTACTTTCTGTCTCTATGAATTTGACTTAATTGATTTGTTTTTATAATGTTTACCTTAACAAAACATTTATCCTTCAAGGTGTGAGTGGGGGTATGGTCTGGGGGCAGGGAGGAAGAGTTGATTTATAGGTATCAGATTAAATTTACTGCCTAGGGAATTAATAAGTAACCTTTACCTGCCTTGTGTATTTGATTACTTTTTATCTGCAGGATTTGAACACTGGGAAATATATGAATATAACTTGTCTTTAAAATGCTATGTCTTTGAAGAAAAGAAAATAAAGCTTTGAACTTTGAGTTATGGCCTTTGCTGATATTCATCTCTCTTAAATATATATATTTTTTCAATTTGGCTTTTCCTCAGATCATTTTACTTCCCATCTTGAATGTTTAGTCTGTGGCTCCTAGAGTTCAGTGGAATAATTCCTTGTGTCTTTAGACAGCTCATGTCTTGATTTTTGACATAGGTATGTCTCACATGCCACAAAGTTGTTTTGAAATTAGTTTGGTAAGAGTTTGATGTTCATAAATTATACCATTTGGGTTGTGGATATTTTGCCTGATAACTACATTACTGGTACAGACCGACTGTTTTCCTAGAATGGGGGCAAATGGTCTTCTTTCTCATTGTAGGATGATGGAAGTTTTCCTGACTGATACTGATTAGGGAATATAAAGCAATTTTCTGGGTTTTGGCAAAGCATGGCTTGAGTTCAAAACCGGTTAGGTTGTTTTTTCAGGAGTGGCTGTAAGCTTCTCCAAAGGCAGGATTGCATGCATTTTGTAAACAATTGAATGATATGTTGGGTATAAATAGAATTTCATTACAGTGGTGAAGGTCCTATGATTTTCCTAAATAGCAACAAGTTTTTAGCCTTGAATAGACAGAGTTAAAGGCAAATAGAGACCGCGGTTTCACAGAAGCGCTTCTACCCCATTGTTCCTTACCTGTGGTAGACCAGGAGAGCAAATGAAAGATGAGGCGGGGCCCTTGTAGTATTGAGTATTTCTGCCTTGCAACTTTTATGCACCGGCTTCAGCATCTTTTCAGCTAATGCCCTTTCTGCCCTGATTTTAGGTAATAAGCAAAGACAAATGTGTGTACATATACTTTGTTTTTTCATGTTCTGATTTAGTAATTCTGTTTTAGAATCTCAACATAAAACAGTCAATAGCCGTGATGCATTTCTATAACGGTCCTGAAGTGGAGGTGGTTTTGTTGTCTTTATAGAATGTCATGGGTAGCTGAGTGGGTTTTTGTTGACTCCCAGATTCCTCTCTCTCCCAGTTTTCTGTTAATCAACAAATGCTGATACAAAGACAGTAAGACTTCCATCTCTTGCCTTTGGGGGAATAAACCAGCTGATGGAGGCCTTAGACATCCTCTGGAAGAGTGAGCGTACAGGGCTCTCCTGCAGTAGTGACAGTGCTGTAGGGCTGCTCTTCCCGACAGTTGAAAGTTTCATAAAGGCGAACCATGAGCTGGCCCTTGAAGAATAAGTCGAAAGATTTATTGCCATGCGCCTGATACCAATTTGCGTTGTATGAGTGTGACCTTATCTTATTTTAAATTCTTTGCCAATCTTTTAGATATATTGTCTTTTGCTTTTTTTTTTTTTTTTAAACGAGCGAGTTGGACTATCCTTTCATATATTTATTTACTAGCTGCTCTTTTCTTTGGAGGGTTGCCAGTTAGCGGGCTTCCCCCATTTCGCTCATTAATTGTGAAGACTGCTTTCTGTTAGTGTTGGCCTACAGAAGACAGGATGTTTGTTGGAATTGTGGTAAAGGTATGGATTGATTTATGGGAAATTAACCTTTTTTGTGATATTCTATCTTCCCTACCTAAGAGCATGCTATGTATTTTCATTTATACAGGTCTTATATCTCTCTCAGTGAAGTGATATAGCTTTATTTATGGGTAATATGTGTTTTGAGTTTGTTAAGTTTTTGTTGCTTTTGTAAATGGAGCCCTTTGTTCCGTTGTATATCGGAAGTAGGTGTTCCAGAATGTGATTATTGCACTATGGAGGGAAGCTATATATGTTTTGTGTATTACCTTATTTCTGGAGATGCTCTTGGTTCTAATACTTTTTCAGTGGACTTACTGTGTTTTCCCAAATAGACAGTAATATTCTACAAGTAATTATGTATGGATCATCTTTGTTCGTTCTATTTATTGTATGTGTTGGGGTTTTCAAAACAATTTTGAATCATGCTGGTATTAGTGGTCATTCTTGTTTAAGGCATACAAGAGTTCAGTGAAAATATTTTGGCAAACAAAAAAGCAGAGCTCAACACTTGAATGTAACTGATGACAGACAAAAATGCGTTTTAGGAAATGTATGATTAACTATGGCTTGCATGTGAGGGAAGTGTTACTTTATGGCTGAGAATAATACGTACACTTGCGCAGACATCTAATATTATTTTATCATTATCTTGGCAATTGTATACTCACGTGTTGTACGTACACAGCGCACATTTTAGATCAAGTGAAGTCTGTTTGCACAGCGCAATTACAATTAATGGCACTGATTTATTTATCATTTAAAAAATGTAAAAATCTGTCCTTATTTTCAAATCCCACTCCTAGGGGGAAATCACTGTTAAGTTTGTTGTTTACCCTTCCAGCCTTTTCTGTAGGTATTTAATCACTCTGTGTACACGCACTCATGTCTGCATGTGTTTATATATCCTTTACAAAAGCAGGATAATGTAAAGCAGAAAGTATAGTAACGTCTTAGAAACTTGGCGATAAAATATATTGTGCATCTCTTTTTATGTGATCGATGATTTTAAATGTCTTGGCTTAGTGTTCTGCACTATATTATTATGGTCGTAACATTGCATAGCGATTTATTTTTGGAGCACATGAGAAATAAGCAGGTGAAGGTATATCACAGCAAATAACTTACTTGAAAATAAGATGTATTGTTTAGGTTTCCTTATTTATATAAATCAATTATTCTAGGAGTCAGTTAGTGAAAAACTATCTTAAAATCATGTGTGGGATTTATATTTCCCTAAGAGAATTTTACCAATTAAAAGCAATTTAGATATATAAAATCCAGTCATTAAGCGAGTCATGAATATGCTCTTGCTTTAAAAGTCTGATTAAGAAAAATATAGATTTTTGCCCCAGGGGACTTCTGTAAGTTTGATTTATGTTTTCAAAGACCTTTGCCATACTCCTTATCTTTTGAAAATATTTAACTGAGTTCAGGATGTGAGTGTGATTATATAATTATTGTTTTCTGGGTCATAGTGTTCTTATGTTCACAATTTGTTTTCAGTACTTCATCAAATGTTTTGAATACTTGGGGTAAGTACCATACTAGGTTTTGGCAATACCAAGCAGAATTAAAGAAAAAAAAAAGTGGTTCTTTTTATAGATTTTACAGGTTACAGACTAGTAGGGGACCAAAGAAGCAAATTTCAAGTGCAATAAAATGTTGCTTATATATAACATATAAGAGGGGAAATTTATAATTTGTGGGGGGCTTATGAGGAAGATGTCCAGAAAGTCTTAGGGGGGAAGATAGGGAAGACGAGTAGTTTTGGGATCAAATTTTGGAAGATGAATAAGTTTGTCCCAGGCAGTGGGTAATAAGGAGAGTCTCACAGTGCTGAGGGCATAAAGGCCAAAAGAATAGAAACCTTTCTGGTTCTATGAGCTGTAGGCAATCCCGTGTATCCACTGAGGAAGCATTGAGCAATGGAGACATTCCTCAGCACAGCCGTGCGGAGTGATGATGGTAGAATGACTGTTTTGTGTTAGAACCCAAGAGCAAAGGGTTAAAGGAATAACTGGAGAGCATGGTGGGGTGTGTATTAAAATTCACCCATGAAATCTTCTTCGTCAAAACTTTGAAGAGGCCTAAATGGAAAATACAGTGACACCAGAAGGAAAATAAAACTTACTTGAGGGGCGCCTGGGTGGCTCAGTCAGTTAGCGTCCAACTCTTGATTTCAGCTTAGGTCATGATCTCAGGGTCATGGGATGGAGCCCCACACTGGGCTCCATGATGAGCATGGAGCCTGCTTAAGGTTCTCTCTCCCTCTCTCTCTCTCTCCCTCAGCTCCCCCCCCCCCCCCAAATAATAAGTCTTTAAAAAAACTTCTTGATTTCTCTCCAAGATCAGTTTGGTGGATTGCCCTTTTGTGCACACCGTCTTTAGCCAAATCTTTTATAATATGTTCATGTGCCTGCAAATAATTAATCGACTATAATGATATTACTGCTGTATTTCATAGATTGTGAGGTCTGCATTTTAACATCTTTGAAGTTGGGATATGTCTACTAATCAGTACTAGGAGTTTTCCTGGCTGCATTTTCTTCTTAGTGTGGGATATAGCGATGTTGACTCTGTTTATAATCAGTGGCATCTTACACTTGAAATATGTTAATATTTTGCTGATTGTCGTTTAAAAAAATCATATGCATATATATTTTTTAATTAAGTTTTTAATTTTAATCCCCTTGTAGTTAACATACAGTGTTATTAGTTTCAGATGTATAGTACCGTCTTTCAACGATCCTTTATTACTCAGCGCTCACTGTTAAGTGTTCTCTTAGTCCCATCACCTGTTTCACTCATCCCTGCACCCACCCCACCGCTAGTAACCATCAGTTTGTTCCCTCTAGTTAAGAGTCTGTTCCTTGGATTGTGTCTCCTCACCCCCCACCCCCACCCACCTGTTTGTTTCTTAAATTCCACATATGAGTGAAATCATATGGTATTTATCTTTCTCTCACTTATTTTTGCCTAGCCTTATACTCTGTAGTTCTATTCATGTTGTTGCAGATAGTAAGATTTCATTCTTTTTTATGATTGAATAGTAGTCTGTTGTGTGTGTGTAGCATATATACACATATGTATACATATATGGATATATATCCATATATATATGGATATATACACACATATGTATACATATATATACACACAAACATATGTGTGTGTGTGTATATATATATATATATATATATATACATACTGCATCTTCTTTATCCATTCATCTGTTGATGGACACTTGGGCTGCTTCCATAATTTGGCTGTTGTGAATAATGCTCCAGTAAACACAAGGATGCATGTATCCCTTTGAATTGTTGGTTTTGTATTTTTTTGATAGATACCCAGTAGTACAATTACTGGATCATAGGGTTGTTCTATTTGTAACTTTGTGAGGAACCTCCATACTGTCTTCCACAGTAGCTGCGTCAATTTGCATTCCCACCAACAGTTCATGAAGGTTCTTTCTCCTCCACATCCTTGCCAACCCTTGTTTCTTAGGTTTTTGATTTTAGCCCTTCTGACAGGTTTGAGGTGATATCTCCTTTTAGTTTTGATTTGCATTTCCCTGATGATGAGTGATGTTGAGCGTCTTTTCATGTGTCTTTTGGCCATCTGTGTATGTCTTCTTTGGAGAAATGTTTGTTCATGTCTTCTGCCTATTTTTAAATTGGAAATTGGAGTATTTGGGGTTTTTTGGTATTGTATCAGTTCTTTATATGTTTTGGATACTAGTCCTTTATTGAATATGTCATTTGTAAATATATTCTCCCATTCAGTAGGTTGTCTTTTAGTTTTGTTGATTGTTTCCTTTGCTGTGCAGAAGCTTTTTATTTTGGTGTAGCCCTAATAGTTTATTTTTGTTTTTGTTTCCCTTGCCTGAGGAGACATATCTAGAAAGATGTTGCCACAGCTGATGTCAGAGAAATTACCACTGTGCTCTCTCTAGGATTTTTATGGTTTCAGGTATCACATTTAGGTCCTTAATCCATTTTGAGTTTATTTTTATGTATGGTGTGAGAAAGTGGTCCGGTTTATTCTTTTGCATGTAGCTATTCAGTTTTTCCAACACGATTTGTTGAGGAGACTTTTTCCCATTGCATATTCTTGCCTTCTTTGTTGCAGATTAATTGACCATATAATTGTGGGTTTATTTCTGGGTTTTCTTTTCTGTGCCATTGATCTATGTGTCTGTTTTTTGTGCTAGTCCCACACTGTTTTGATTACCATAGCTTTGTAATACAACATGAAGTCTGGAATTGTGATACCTTCGGTTTTATGTTTCTTTTCCAAGATGGCTGTGGCTCTTTGGGGCCTTTTGTGTATGCATATATATTTTCTACTTTTAAAAATTGTAATTATCTTCAGTGATACATGAGTATCCATGGTGGTATGTCATTGAACATTTCTGATCATTGCCTTAATGTGGATTACTGAGTATGGAATGGTCATTTTTCTTTTAGGGTCTGAAATGATTTACAGTTGTTGCCCTCTTTTTTTTTTGGGCGTCTGAAGAAGCCATGACTACTTGTCATTTGTCAGTTCCAATTCTCAGCAGCTGAATAGTCAGGTATAATTCTAAGATCAGCAAAGACAGCTGGAGGTGGGGTGAGGCAAGAGGTAGAAGGTCTGTTTTTTAGGTTATGAAGAGTCAATAGGTATAGTATAATGTGTTAAACACAATTAGTATAGGAAGCAACAGGGGTAAGTAAATGGCAAGGACAGATGTTTGGTGTCCCCCATTATGAGAGGGGTTCATTACCTGAGAATAAATGTACAATTGTTGGAACTCCTCTTGGATAAAAACATAATAATAAAATGAAACCATCCTTTAATGCCTCTTATACTAATTATCTTAGTCAAAATGCATTCTCCTTTTTGGGACTTAACAGAGCTCTGTATTTTGATGATAACCTATTGTTAAACCTCCTGACTGGTTTTAGGTAGGAATTCCTAATGGTATATGTTCTGTGTGTGTGTGAGATATCACCTCTGAAATTCAGGAGTGACTAAGACGGGGAAATAGAGGATGTTAGCAAAAAGAGTCTAGCTTTCTTAGGTTGGGAGATAAATGTTTAAACAGGCATCTAGAGGAATCTGTAGAAATGGTTAAACAGGACAGTATAAGAGAAGACACTGAATTTGGAGTACATTTCTTCAACAGGTGTAGGTTGGAGGTTTCAGATGTCAGATGGAGTGTGTATTGACACTGGGTACATGTTTTGAGCAAGAAGGTAGACATAAAGCCCCCCGAGTATCAGAGGCTTTAGCATCTGGAAACAGGTGTCATCAACCCTAGATGGTAAAGGGTTGGGAGGGGCTGATAGTCTTGGCGTGGTAGTAAGGTAAAATTAGGAGCTGAAATTTCAAAAGGCCTTGTTTAATAAAATCTTCTGCATTTCTGTGTCCTCTCTTACATATTAGGGAAGTTGTTTTCTTGTTTGCACAATAAAGTGAAGAGCTACTAATTGAAACTTGTCTAATTCAAAGTTAGTACTGTAATAAGAAAAAAATATCCAAGATAGCACGAAATTATAGGTCATCCAAAACTATAGGAAGAATGGACATATAATTCCTTGATTTGGAGATGAAAAGATCGTGAAATATATGAAGTACTTAAAAATTGTGTAACATATGATTGACGATAGCATAAAATGAAATGAGAATAAGCTATGGCAGGAGGGACATAGGTGAGAAATAAATAAGTATTTCCTGAAATACGGAACTCTAGAAATGATGCCAGTTGAGTTAGGCATTTAAAAATGCCTTCTCTGCATAATTTTAAGAAGCCATTAAGTTCTTATTTATTTGGATTGGCTTTAAGGTGTGGTCATCTTGAATTAGAGAGAGGTGTTTTGAATGACTTGCTTGTTCCTCCTGGCCCTAGAATTTAATACTCTTTTGAATGACAGTTTGCCAGTTTGATTCTAGTGGTGAAATCTTAGGAAAGTTAACCAGAGGAGGCTGTGGTTGAAATAACATGTAGTGAGGATTTGGCTCGCCACAGTTATTTTAATGGACAGCCAACTCTTTCCCCATACCGTTGGCTCTGTATTATCCATAATCTCTTCTTTTGAATCATGTCCTCGTGTGAGTAATAGACCCTTGAAATCATTTCCTTTTGTATCTATGTCCTTTTACTGAATAGAAAAACTTCCACCACCCTTGCAGTGACAGGAAGAAGTTAAAATTTGGTTCTCTGAAGTTGTCACTGCGTGGGTGACCGCAGTGTGATCTTGGCCAAAATCAGTGGCAATGCTTATTTTTTAGTGCTAAGGAAGGAACTTTTCTTTTGTTCGACTTAAAAAAAAAATGCTGCTTTAGCTTTTCAGACACAATCTTGACTTTGATGAGTAGCTTGTAGCCTCTTTCAAATAAATGTGAAGTAACCGAATTTTCTCCAGTGCTCCATGCCTTGGAAGTGGGTGGAATTCTTAACTGGCGATATGTTATTGAGAGAAGGATCTACAGGGTGGGGGGGGGGCGGTGGGGATGGGTAGAGAGCAATTTGATTCCTAACTCCCAGTTGGTACCTCACAGTGACACCAGGGATGACAAAATCAGATAATTGTGAAACTTGAGGCTATTCCTTAGGTGTCTCAAATTTAATTGTTCTGGGTCTGAGGTCCTTCAGATTCCTGAGGAAAATAGGAAAATGGCTGTTGTGACACCGGTTGGGGAATTAAATCAAGAATTGGCCAAGAGTCTTAGTGGGAGATTTAGCTGATTTTGTTGATTTCAGCTGTCTGGCTTCTGGTTCATCATTAGGAAAAATATATTAATATTCCATTTCCTCAAAACTGTTCTTTGAGAGTTCATCGAGGAAATCTTGGTGTTCGGGAGCAGATGACTGGCAATAGTTTGCTCATTCTAATTCTCTCTCTTCTTACCTTAGGTTCTTGAATCATAAGTAAGTTTTTAACAGTAATACTTATTTTTCAAGGCTTACCTTTAGGAATATCTATTAAATATTAAATACCTCTTCTGAAACCCACTGTGATTTTTTTTGTGGGGAGGTGCTACCTTCACACCTTGCCACTGCTGCTGACACTGCAATCCTGACATTATAATGATTTATTTACAGGCTTGTTCTTTGAACAGAGTCCTTCGGCTCTAGCTATCTTTGTATTTGTAGCACCTAGCACTTAATAAATAGGCGGTCAGTAGAGAACTAATTGAGCAGCTACTGTCTACCTGTAACTACGTGAGGCACTCTGAGATGCTAAATGGGTTCTTACTGGATGGCCTTTTCTTGCTCCCAGAAGGATAGAAAGGCTTGTCAAGTGAGTTAGTGCAAGAGTCCTTTGTGAATTAACTGGTCATCTTTCTGATTCTTTTGGGCTGTACAGAAATGCACTTGTGTCTTAAAGAGCAAAATTGTTCTGAAGTGACCAGCCCACACGGTGAGGCTGTCTCTCCAACATAGAGGAGAAGGAATCCTGACCCTCTTGGCAAAGGCAGCTTTGATGAAATAGGTCAGCAGCACACCAGCTCTGTCTGGAACTGTCAGTCCACCATTGTGGAGTTTCCATACGGAAATTTGTCTTTGCTCAACTCAGCCTAAGGATGGCTCAAGTGGATCTGTTCCCATGAAGGGAAACTTCCAGAACTAGAAGCATTCAGATGAAAGGCAAGGAGCCAGGAGTGAAAGTGGTGGAGGCCTTGTCCGGGGGGCTAGTGGAGGAGCTACGTCCCATGCTTATTTATTTCTAGGCCCTCTTTCTTTGAAGAAGTAGGAAGGATTGAAATGGAAAGGCCCCACTTTGCCCCCACAGGTTTGTGGCCTACGGTGTGGCTGTCAAGGAAGCAGCAACGGTTTGTTCCTGCTAACTTTTGATTTTATTTTAGCTCTGGTATTTTTTCCTCTACATTTTGCTTACTTAGTTGCCTTAAATCTGCTTTCCAAAGACCAAGGCAGGGGGAGAGAAGATCCAGGGTTTGGCAAAGGAAGGGAACAGATAAAATACCTTTTGTATTTGTAGAAAGGACTGCACCTTATTATAGGCTGTGATATTTTCAGATTTTATGTTTGAAGGACACCAGAAGCTTAACTCAGCACTGGGGAAGTATTGTGTTGCAGTGGTTCAGAGCACAGGCTTTAGATAATTTCTACTCACACTTGCACATAATTCATCCTATTGTATTATATGTCCTGCAGCATTGTTATAAGTTACGGGAGTTGAACCTTTGCGGTACGTTATTTCTCTGAAAAATATTTCACAAGTTTATTCAAATTTGGTTATATCCACAAATGAGTATTGTTATCTGTGTGACATTTCAGATGTGGATCTTGATACCTTTAACTTCTAGTATACTTTTACTTTTCAAAACGGTGTTATTTACAGCATCCTCAGAAAGCAAGCTAGGACAAATTACTACTGCCCATGTCAAATTAAGGAAACTGAGTCACAGGAAAGTTGTGACTTAACCTGAAATGTCATACTTACCCAGTTAGGGGCGACCCAGAACTTTAAACCATAGTACCCGACTTTAAGCTTTTATTTTTTTCTCCTGTCTCTGAACTGCTTCCTTTGAGTCAAATGGGTTAGTTCCTCCCAAGGGAAGGTCTTAGCTTAGAACGGGGCACTGATTTGAAAATCTTCTGGTTTCTTTTTCAGGATTTGTTTGAGGCAGGGGCAGGGGATCACCCGTATTCCCTCTTGTAAAAAAAAAAATAATAATAATAATAAAAATAAGCTATAGGAAAAAAGACACATAGTTTGCTCTAGAAGTAAAGAGGCCAACAGCAGTAACAGCATAAAAAGCAAATGAATTAGGGAAATAGTTGTAGAGCTTAAAAGGCACCCTTCACAGTAATTGCCTTGGGGTACAAGTACAAAGTTAAAAACTTTCCTAAGAAACCTAAAAGCATATAGAGAGCCAGCAACTCCCCTCCCACCCCCTAAAAAACCCCCAAACAGCCAACAGCATTATGTCATATTAGAACATTAAACTTACAGAGGAAACCATTTTAAGCAGTTCCTTCCAAATGATCCACCACCCCCCCCCCCCTTGGTAATTTTCCGTCATGTTAGGAATCGCATGAGAAAACAAATTCAGGCCCTGCCAGATGAGGGCAGAGCAGGATCTCTTTAATCGAGAGCCTTCAAATCCAGACTGTCATGAGGTGCTGTCAATCTCTTGTCGGAGTCTCAAGTACATGGGGACAGCTGCTGTTCCCCTCAGAGCCCTCTGTGGAGACTGGGTTCTGAGCTCCTAGAGGTGGGACTGCACCTCTGCAGAAGCCAGCCCTCCTCCCTCCCTCCCTCCCTCCCTCCCTCCAGGTGCTGGCCACAAATACGGCCTCATTTCCAAACGCAACTAGACTGTGAAGTAAAGTAGTAGTCCCTCGTCACACAGGAGGAGGCCTGCGAGGTTAAAGTGACTTGCCCCAGGTCATAGCTATTAAGTGGTGGATTTAGAATTTGAAACCAGGTCGTCTTATTCCCAGTCCTGCGCTCTTTTCATCTTCTGGAGCTGTGTCTTAAGTGCAGCGAAAGTTTGCCGCAGAAGGGAAGACGTTTGCGGTCTCTCTGAGCCTAGACCGGTAGGGCTTCATGAGACCGTGGTGGGTAGTTTGAGACGTCCCTTGACAGGGTACAGTGTCACACCCTGCAGTTCACCAGCCATAATTCTGGGTCACATTTCTGGCTTACTTTCAAGAGGTGCGTGTCTGTCAATTGGTAGGTGGTTATTGAGCACCTGTTCTGTGCTACGTGTGGTGCATGGCACTGAGTCCGGTGCTGCACAAGACACAACAACTCCGTTTTCACAGAATTCACCTCCCCTCTCCTCTGTGCACCTCTTCAGTGAGAGCCGGCAGTGTTTATAGAGCCCTATAAACATGGCAAAGTACGTCATGTTAACTTCAGTCCACATATCAGAGGGAAGACTGCAGAGGTAGAGGAGCAAGGGGCTACTCCCTAGTGCAGCTACTCCCCAGTGCAGCTATTCCCCCCGTGCAGGTACTCCCCAAGTGCAGCTACTCCCCAGTGCAGCTACTTCCCAAGTGCAGCTACTCCCCAGTGCAGCTACTGCAGTAAGAATTCCAGATCACCAATGGGCTGCAAAGCACCTTCTTGCGCCTTGTCCTGCTGGAACCATAGCCATACTCACTCAGTTCTAAGGCAGGGCTGAGGATATCCTTGTATTTGAACAAGGCTGTATTTTTCTGGATGCAGCCCAGATGATGATTGGACTTCTTACTTGGGAAGTCATAAATAGGGATGAAGTTGGCAAAGGCTGGAACAGCGCTTCCTCTGCTACCCACTTAAAAAAAAAACCCTAAATGTTTTACGGGTTAGTAATCTATGAAACATACAGTCATAGAAAATATTCCTTTTTCTTTGTGATTTTCTTTGTAGCTTTTATATCCCCATGATTGCTCATCTCATTTTAGGGTAAAAGTGAGCTTGCAGCTGCAACACACAGCATTCGGATTAGTTCCTCACAGTGTGTCATTGAATAGGACGGTGGAGGCGGAAAGACACCAGCTCCACCCCTCGTTTTATAGAAGGAACTGAGTCCTGGGGAGAAATGATGTTGCTCTGCTTGGGCCTTGGGTCCCAGAGCAGGTAGGAGAGGAGAGGTTTCTGAGGGTTTTTTTCTGTCCGCTTTTATCATCCTTTCTGCTCCGATAGGTTGATAGCCAGCTTCAGTTTTGGGTGGCGGAGTTTGTTTCCATGTTGGGGACGTCTACTTTCAAAGACTTTTAACCGGGGATGTGAGACTTCATCAGGGTCCGTAGCCCAGTGCCTCTGTACACCAGAACCTCTGTTTCACATTCCGTCTCAAATACTAGTCAAAACAAACAAAACAAAACAAACCAACAAAGTGTAAGCACCTTGTGGAGTTTATTGCCTTAAAAAGAAAACAAAAAAGGCCTTGAAATTTCCTATCATGACTGATGGAACAAACCTTGAACATTTTTATTGCAGTTTTCTCCTGGCAAATAGAAGAATTTAATAAGAAAGGAACCCATGGTTCCAAAACAAATAGGGTCTAAGTCCAAGACATCTAAAGCTTGTGTGGAATCCCTCCGGCATTTATCCCACTAGGCCCCAGGGAAGGGAGGAGACAAAAGTCCATATCCCTGTTGTAGTCAGAGTTGGTTCAATTAAAGGTGAAACTGTCTGTCAAACTATTCATAGCATGTTTATAACATGATGGAAAAAACAAAAGACCATAGGTTTTGAAGCCTGGCCTTTATTCACAGATAGTAAAGACTTTTTGTTTTTAAGGGTAGATTCCTTAATATACTCTATGGTAATTGGTATGAATTTAAACCATGATATTTTAGCTAATTGATAATTTTATCTATTCATTATTAAAAATTTGTGCTTAATGTTGAGAAATTAAGGAAATGTCTTTAGGATGAAGACATCACTTATTTTTAGATAGAAATAGAGGGGCTTCAGGATAAGATATTGTCTTAGAATGTAAAATGTTTTTCATTTTAAACACTTAGAAGATTGGGTTTCATTGGCATTTCCAAGGAATTTCAACCAGGTATGATATGATTAATAGAATTTCCTGTATAATTCTGTGAACTTTTTGTTAAATTTTTGGTTTAGAGCTATATATTATCATTTGTCCTGGCATCTGTTCCTCCATGACTTTTGAATCAAGGTGCCATTACTTTATTTTAAAGATGTAAATTCATTGGGGTTTTTGGTACTATGTTACAAGTGGCTGCTGCTATAACTTATATTTGCATAATATAATAAAGGAGAAACATGTGGATGAGGTATGCTGAAGTCTATGAAGAACTCTTGCTACATGATGCATTTGACTCTGAGATACATTCATCAAAGTAGAGTTGCTGTCTTGGGGACTCTGCTTAGAAGTATTTCTCTGATTTGGGTCTCTCTAGCTTGTTTAGAAAACAAACCCACTGGCTTGGCTTTTTAGTACTCATAGAGAAGATGGCACAAAACCAAAAGAGTGTGTAGTAGTTTTCCCTTCTGTTTTGTTAGCCTTATTTATCGTAAGGCATTTTATCCAGAAATGTCTTCTCCAAATAGAAGCATTAATGTTGGGATAGTCATTTCCTGTTTTTGGAACATTTGGGAAAATTTTTAGGTAGCATTCTCTTGCTTGCTATTTAGGAAAATATGCATTAGTAAAATGTGTGGTTAGCTCCAGTAGGACAGTTTTGTTGCTAACTGAAATAACACCCTGACTAGTGGCTTTACTGGTATGGCTACCTTCAACCCATCAAAATCAAATATCTGTATTTCGGAGGAGGACTCCACTTTAGTGGATCGGTAGCCCTCATACTTAGGGTATACTAAATTCCTGGAAAAGGTAGGTAATGTAAATCAAAGGAATGAAAGTCCGGTGTGATTTTTCCATAAAACTAATGTGAAAATGGGGGCTTCCATACCTGACCCAAGGACTTTGGGCTAGTTTTTTTTTTTTTTTTAAATGAGCCAAGCACCATATTTAATCAACTGTAATTGATGTATTTCTGATCCTGTTGGATTGTCTTTAATATGCATGACTCATTTTAATACAGCAGTCTACTAGTAGCAGGTTGTATGAAATTGTTTATAATACGTTAACACGTTCTTGCATATTTCTTAACCAGAGGTGATTTGTGCTTTTTTTAGTGCAACAGTTCAGAGTTTGAAATTATACCATCAAGTTAAGAAAATGCAGGGTGGCTTCTAGGAGGGGAGATTTGATGTGAATCTTTGTAAAAATTTGTAAAGACTTAGTGGTATGTGATGTGACTTTTTAAAGGTAGATTATTGAGGGATATCTGTTTAGCTGCCCTCTTTCACATTATAAGAAGTTACTGTAGAAAGCAAAGCCATTACCAATCGAATGGTTGGCATTTCTGCTGTGTTTGAATTTTTGCTTTCTAGACTGCCTTCCCATCAGCACAAGTAACTTCACCTTGAGCCTTAAGGTTGTATAAATCACACCGACCTTTAAAATGCATGAATCAACTCTTAAGGCAATGGATTTTTCATTCTTTCTGTTCCTTTTCTCTTGCCATTGCTTTATAATGTCAAGTAGCCTCAAAGCTTTGGCTTGATAAGTGGCCATTATACTAGGCTCATAGTCTTTTGGTGAATTCATAGAATCAAGTTATTCTAGGTCAGCCACAAGTCTCGGATATTGACTTATGACAATAAAGGCCTCCATTGGCTAGAAGACTGTTGTCTGCACCTATCAACCATTTAAAAATATTCAACAAGTCCGGATGGGATTTAGAATAGAAATATTTAGAGCATTTTCTTGCAAATGAGTATGTTTATTTAAAGTGCTTTTCATGGTGGTTGCCTTCAGAATCCCTTTACAAGCTGTGGGAGAAGATTACTCTCAATAAATTAGAGTCCTAGGACAGTTACTTGTTCTGCTTTTTTCCCCCTATTTGGTCAAAGTGCTTGTAGGGCACTGTCTTCTTGAGCTAACAGCTAAATCAGAGAGGAGGCTGTGTAAGATGAAATCAAATCAGGATGGTATAGAAGCTAAGATGTGGGGCTCAAGGTCTTTCCTAAATGAAGGCAGAAGGTTTTGGGGGTAGACTGAGGCTTGTAGAATATGAGTGAGGACATTCATGTACAGGAACCAGACTGACAAGATAGGGTAGGTACATTTATAAGCAAGGACTTGACAAATAATTGGCTTAGTATAATAAATATAACTTGTGGGTCAGCTAGTCATTGAAAATGAAAGTGCTCACAGCTGCATTTGGTCATTAATATCTACCCAAAGCTAATTGTCAAGGTGTTCTAGCCTTCTAAATTTAGCCAGCATTTACATTATAACAGATGCAAGCTCTTTACCACTCCTCCAAACCCCCTTCTCCAATTTACTCAACTCATTTATTTAAGTAGGTTATTATAAAAGTTTCTGTGTGGTCTTGAGTTTAAGTTACCGAGGAATCTTTTGTTTCAAATCAGTCCAATAATTAAAGAGTTATAGAAATAATGTCAAGGTCCTCAGAAATGATATATTGCAAGTTTAGGAGCCAAGAGACAGAAAAAGATACTCCCAGCCAACACTTGCAAATCAGAAGCAGCTGCAGCAAGGTCAGAGTCCCCGTGTGTCAAGGGGCTGGTTATTTTATCATCAGTTAAAGGAATCAACTTTATTCCATGTCTCTAGGCATTTGACACTTCTATTGGGCATCATCTCTAGCCTTCTAGGAACAGACGTCAAGAGCGTGGTACAATAAATTCTACTTATGCAATGACTAGAAAGTACAGTAGTAATTTGCAAGTTGCACAACAATTATTTATGTATTGTGCTTCATTGTTGTACATGGGCCAGGCTTTGAGTCCATTACTGTTAAACAGCCTGCAGCTACTTTGCTCTTTGAGTTTATTAGCACAGTTGGGTTTTTGTTGTTTTTTGCTTTTTTATTTTTTTGGGATTATGGTTTTCATAGCAGTGACATTATGGGATTACTCTGTTCTTGACATTTCTTATGGGAAAAGTTTGCATATTATCTGGTGGATTAGGCTTGAATTTTGGATCCAGCCCTACTCCTTGCCAACCAATGAAAAGCAACTGTTGTTTAGCTTCTGATGTTTAGAAAGTTCCTTGTCCATGTTTTCCTGGCAGGATCTGTATGAGCAGTAAACAGACCTACCTTTCGTGCTATTATCACATTAAGAATCATAAGCTTACTCTTGAGAATTTTGTTTTGTCATTCATTCTGTTTTGTTTTTTTTTTTTTCCAAATACAGTTGGTGAAACCAAGCGTCTTAAGAATTTTTGTATTATTTGAATAGTGTTGGAAAAAAATTTTAGGGGATAATTATACACAGTCCTTCAGTCCTTTCAAAAATAGTGACGTTTTAGAAAATGGTGTAATTTATGGGATGAGGGAAGTAACTTATCCAATTGGTGGAGGAAGAGACAGCTTGTGTAACTGAAGCAATGAAAACAACTGAATCACAGACAGAGAGAGCCACTCTGCTTGGACGAGGGTGAGTGTGTGAGACCCATCTCTAGGGCAGCAGCTCTTACACTTGAGCAGGCGTCAGATTGCCTGAAAGATTGATCCTTGGGGCCTACGTACCCTGGCGTTTCTGATTCAAGAGGTCTGGGTAGGGACGGAGAACTGGCATTTCTCACGAGTTTCCGAGGTGATGTTCATGTTGCTGATCCAGAGACCACTGCTCTAGTGTAATTAAACTAATGGAGCTTTAGCTAAGATTTGTTTTTTCTTCTTTTCCTTCTTTCTTCTCCCCCCACCCTCCTCCTCCTCCTCCTCCTCCTCCTCCTTGTGTTAGTAACACCACAGAGAATGGAAAGAATTGGTTTGTTAGTGAGGGTATCTGACTTTTGGTTGACTAGAAGATCGAATTGTCGTTAAGTTACTGAACTAATATTAAGGAAATGTTATATTTAGAACTTAATGTATTTCTTAATTTGGCTTACTTAGTATTTGTATTATAGCTTATGCACAGTTTTTCTTTTAATAAGAACTGCAACGTTAGAAAACATGCATGCGCTTTCTCTATGGATAGCATAAAACCATAGACCTTTGTTCCATCCAGAAAATGAACTATTGCTACTAGATGGGGCACTTTCATTTACTGTTACAACCTGGGGATGGGTGGGGAGGGGGCTTAAGTTGAAATTTAGAGAGCTGGACCCAAAATACCTAACTACGATTTCTTTGAGGATAAGCCCTTATTTTATTCATGTTTATTTTTAGTCCTGGTGTGTAACAAGTGCCATGCTTGTGAAAGGAGTCAGTGAAGGGCTAGCAACACACTTGTTTTGCAAATAATTAGGTAGTGATGCTGGGAATCACAGAGGATGAACCTACCCCACAAAAATCCATTAGTGACTTGAAAAATTTGCTTATTAGCTTTTTAATATAGTTTTTGTTACCTCAATAAATTTAAGGCAAATGAAAATCCTAATAGAGTTAAATAATATTGTGGTTTTTAATATCTACACAAATCTCTGGAAACATACATTTTGGTAGCCGTAACACATTATCTAAATGAAACTGGGATTAAAAGCCATGGAGTGAGGACGGAAGTGTTAAACTAAAATACGAAGCCCTAGTAAACCATATTTGTCAAAGAAACTTCCAAATTTAGATCATTAATTTAATCTTAATAGTTTAGCAGAATCGTGTTAGCCTAATCTTTTTTTTTTTTGAGATCTTCAGGTTCCTTGCTTTATTGGTGATGGAGCATAATATCCACATCCTGTAAGAGTCCTATACCCATAAAATGGTGGGAGGTGTTCTTAAGGTCAGGGACTGTATTTTTAATGTCTAACACCTACCTCTTCGTTACACAGAAATTTTGGCTAAATGGCATCTTTTCTTTGACTCCATTTAGTGGAAGTATGCATAACTGTTGGCAAAATAGTCATGTGTTAAGACTAATGTTTGGTAGGCATTTAGCATTTAGAAAATGATTTTCTCGTAACATACCTAAAATACTACATTGGATGTGCACAGTGATGCTTTTTGTTATTTTAGGGATAGAAGAATCTGGGGTAGAAAGAAGTTATGTAACATGCCTAAAGTTAGTTACTCGAGCTAGGAAATGTCAGAGCCAGGCAGAGAACACAGATTTGCTAGCTCTAAATCTGGTTTCTCTACAGAATTCAACTATGAACATATTGGGTTTTTTTTCCCCCCATAGGAAAAGGTGTATAGTGGAAGGTATACATAAGTAGAAAACTTGATCTCAGTTCTCCTTGACTTTTAAATATTTCAAATTCTAGAAACCTTGCTCTTCTCTGAATTTCTCTTAACTTCATTCGGCATCACGTTATTGTTTTAAACATTTTTTTATTATAGTAATGAGAAGACACAAATAAGCACAAAGAAGAAAGTAACTTTTCATCCAAGCATCCAGCACAGAGTGCTGGGCAAAGAAGCCATTAATAAATATGTATTGATTGAATGCCAGGAATTAGCTCCCTGACCTCTGGGTAAATTGCTTAAGTTGTCATATTCCATCTGTAAAAAGGGGTGGCCGGCAGGGCTCTTGGGCTACTTATTTCCTTACATTATGGATTTATGTGACATCAGCGATCTTTCAGGGACTTGGTGAAGGGTGTTAAATAAATCATACTTTTATTATCTCTAAGGAAGAAATTATTTGAAATTTTCTGTCTTTAAATACCTTACTGCTCTTTGTCATAAGTAGGAAAGAAAATGACTTCTTTGCAGTGTATGGTATGTGTTTATCTGGAGGGGTAGGAGTATGTATGAGAACAGTTGTATTTATTTATAAATAAATCATCATTTTAAAACATTAAACACTTCTTTTTGTGATATTTCAAGTTATGTTGTTTAGTTTCCACCCTCCCTGACCCCAGACTATGGTCAGTTGGACTTAGAGTTTCTCTCTAAGCATTTCTTCATGCAAATAGAATTACAAGGAAAAGGAGTTAATAGAGTTGGAAAAGTTGTTTGATTTCTTGGTGGTCCTTTTCTGGTTGATTGTATTTGCTCCATGGGCACGATACAAGCATGTGTGTATTAATTCACACGATTTACTTAGTTCATTTACATGCCATCCTAATTAGATGTTATTGTCCAAAAAATGTGACCATTTGGAAGAGAAACTAAATGAGACAGTGGGTTTTCCACATAGGATATGACCGCACACGAGGAGAATGACTTTTATAAAACACAGATGTACCTGTTGTCTTATGATAAATTTAAATAAACCAGGTTTTTCTCCAGATGGGATTATAATGCTTCCAAAATATTTACAAGCATGATAAGCAACTTTTCTTTTTCCTATTGTTTTAGCACTATTTTATAACTCACCCAAATTTTCTTATAGCTGAGTTAGTATTTCCATTGTGTACGTAGTACGTTTACATGGAGAGAAATACCACCCATTTAATTAGATCCCCTGTTAGAATAGGTTGGGACTGGTGGCTGGACATTCAAGTCAATAAACAGAAAAAGTACTCAGGAAACATAAATTGCTAGTTTACCCTTTGTAAACTTCATCTTTATATATATATGAAATATATATATATGAAATATATGTGAAATATATATGTATATATGAATTAGGCTATAATAGAATTCCACAAAATATGAACTGAAAGGCTCTTAGCAAACTTTATATTTCTATTAATATTTGATATTTAATAAATCTAGAATTAATTTTAGAAGGGTGATATTAATGATTTTACTGTGTAATTTTGCATGCAAGCTTCATTAGTTTCATAAGAGGAGCAGTTCCCTGTAAAGGTTGTTTTGGGACGTAGCTCATCTTCATTCAGTTTTATAATTTATCTTTTGGAACTGACTCAGTGAAACTTATTACGATCACACTTTAAGAGGAGGAATTTTTCTTCTGATTTACACTGAATGAATGAACATTAGCTAGCTCTTCAAGTTAGGGTCTTAATTATTCTCTTGTTTGACCTTTGCCTGTAACATTTGGTTTGAGTTGTGTTCTTCTCTTTGACTTTAAGATTCAGCCACTGGCAGGAGCCTTATTTAATCTTTCTATTGAGCTGTTTCATCTCCTTGAATAGGGCATAAACCTATTCATCAACCTATCTTTCATATGGGCTTGCTGCTCTGGAATACTATTAAGATTGAGTGCATTGTGTTACGGTGCATGCCATTTAAAAAGCAATGTAATATGTTTCAGTGTGATTAAGAACAAGAGTGTTACAAGTGCAATATATAGTAAAATCATAACACTCAAGGGCTTTTTACATAATGTGCTATTCCTAATACGCAAACAGTTGATTTAATTTCTTACTTTAGCTTTCTAAGAGCATGGTGTTTCTCATCAATGCTGCCGTATGTTCTGATCTTTCATTCCTTAATACTGGAGTTGATGTAATGCTATAACTAAATTATATCAAGATCCTGAGGAATCAAATTTCTAGTTTGATTTATACATGTAAAACAGGGTCTTACTCGGTGGGTTTAATCTGACTTCATAATTGAAATGGAAACAAGAAGATGAAAATCTAATTTATAGATTTTTTTTGGGGGGGAGGCATGGGACAGCCTCCGTTAAGTAAATTAAATATTCACTTATTTATTGGTCTAATAAAAATAAAGTTCTGCTTTAAGAAAAAGGCTTTACCAGGAAATATTTAAAAAAAAAATTGTGTGATTCTGGTTCTTTGTTTTGGTTTTATTGTTCTTTTGCTTGTTTTGTTCCACTTTCCTGATTGTGTTATAGCAGATGAGGTGTTTAACTGATAGATGGTTTATCCTTAAGCAATGATACTTAAGCGTATCGTTAAGAGTAACGATACTTAATGCCGTTGCCTTGAGTTCACATAGCAGTAGCACATTAGGGGCACCTGGGTGGCTCAGATGGTTAAGCATCCGCCTTCGGCTCAGGTTGTGATCCCAGAGTCCTGGGATCGAGCCCCACATCGGACTCCCTGCTAAGCAGGGAGTCCGCTCGAGCAGGGAGTCCGCTCGAGCAGGGAGTCCGCTCGAGCAGGGAGCCCGCTCCTCCCTTTCCCTCTGCCTGCTGCTTCCCCTGCTTTACTCTCTCTGTGTCAAATAAATAAATAAAATCTTAAAAAAAAAAAAAGAAGTAGCACATTAGGACTTGTCATTGGAATACTAGGATTTTAGATGTAGAAGCCACCTCTGAAGTGGAATGGTTCCTCATGTGACCAGGGAGGGTCTGGAGCTAGTGGTCAGAGGGACTCTCTGAAGATCATATAGTGAGTTTGGGGTAGAAATGGAGCCAGAACCATGTTTCTTGACTCCTTGCTAATTTTTCTTTTGCTACACCACAGGACTCAAATTCAGATTATATTTTCTTTTCTTTCTTTTGTGTGTGTCTTTTAAAAAAGATTTTATTTATTTATTTATTTATTTATTTATTTATTTATTTGACAGAAAAAAAGAGTACACACGTAAGCGGGGGAGCTGTAGGCAGAGGCAGAGGGAGAGGGGGAAGCAGGCTCCCCGCTGAGCAGGGAGCCCGACGCGGGGCTCGATCCCAGGACCCTGAGCAGGAGGCAGACACTTAACCGACGGAGCCACCCAGGCGCCCCTACGTCTGTATTTTCTACTTGTTTGTTTTATTGCAGTATCTTTGTGTTGCTGTTTTGTAATACACAATGTGGGAAGCTTTATTTACTGCCTTTTTCACAGTGTGCCCTCACTAGAGCGTTAGGAGTTCGAAGTGGGTGGACAGTGTAGACGTAGACCGACTGCTAGTACTGTTGGTGGTGGATTGAGCTGGAAGAGTTCCAAAAAGAAGACGATTTTCTTTTTTTCATTTATCCCGGTCCAGAACCTGGAAGGCCAGCAATAAAACCAGGTCTAAGAATGTTTAATTAAACTGATTATAAATATGTATATTTACATGTAAATATGTATATTTAAATTATATTTGTTTTTTGGGGGGTGGCAGATTTTTGCAGCAGTCCAAAATGAGTTCTCTAATGCTTACAGTTTGAATTTGATTGCTGTTAGGTAACTGGATGATTTCTAGTTTCCAGAAAGTGTCAGAAGCTTTATAGGGATTATCTCACTTATGTCTTTAGCATGAATACTCTCGTAAAGCTTAAGGAGCTATATGATGTAGGTAATCACTTTAGCTCCATTTTTATAACTGAGAGAACAGAATGTATTACGTGTGGGTCCAAGGTGGAATCTGAACCAAAGGGCTTCTTAAAAGCTCTGGCTCTTGACCACTAAGCTCTGTCTCCACATTACATACAATTTCCTTTGCCACGAAATGCAGCCTGTTGTGGTTTAAGTTAGTAAACACTTTTATGATTCATACAGTAAGCTTCAGCAGTATCCTTGAGAACGTTCATCGTGCTTATATTTGGGGTATGGTGGCATTTTAACCTTTAGCCTTCTTTTCCTCCTCTTTCGTCATGCTCCGTCCCAATTTTCTTCACTTCCCATTCTCCTTGGTTTATTTGGAGCCATGGTCAGTGTGCCTTCTGCGTTATTTGGATACCTTCTTTCTGTTCTCAAAAGAGTAAGTGATTCTCTATTATTTCCAAATGAGATTAAAGCTACTAGTCATTGGCTCCCAAATTCTTTACCAATATCCAGTTTTTTTTTTTAACCTTCCTTTTAGAAAACTGTTCAGTATCTCAAGATTGAAAGGAGCCATGAAGAAATACCTAATTCAGTTACCCACCCAGTGGCGGGTGTCTCAAACATGCCAGTTTGTACTTTAATCTTTTCCTCATTAGCGTTTTCTAGAATCACTCCTAGTCATTACAGTGTTCTTTTCTCCCTGTTTTCGGGGACACTATCATACCCACTTTCTTTAAACAAGCCAAAATTAAACCAATGACTGACTCTCTGCTGCTCCCTGGTTTGTCCCTTAAGCTTTTCAGTTTGTGAGTTCTTATCTAGAATACTGGCTATTAATAGTTTTTGTGAGTCACTTCTGATTTCTCTTTCATTTATATTTGTACTGTTTCCTCCTCTAAGTAATTCCTGGATTTCAGAGACCATGAGAAGTCCCATGCAATTAGCACTGCATTTGTTAATCAGAAGGTATTTTGTAAAATCTGGCCTACAAAGAAGAGTAGGAGCTGTTTTTCTCCTGTTCTTGTCTCTTTCTGTTTAGCCCAAAGACTTGTTAGAGCTACAAATCAAACTGAGAAATCGATGTAGCCCACTTTTATAGTCAGCATAGGCGGAAAATAGTAGATCACTACCATGTATTGTAGGAGCAAGCAAAAAATCATACTCTGTAAGAGAAGATTGACTTTGATGATATAGGTTAATTTTTATAATGTACTTTTAAACAATAGTGTCAGATTTTGTTTGCAGTGAGTCACTTTTTATTTTTTCCCCTCACATAATCCCAAAGGGACCCTAATACTGTATCTAAAACTCAAGACTGGTCCTCAGGCTGTTTAAGTTTTCATTGTTTGGGACAAACACCTTATTGCTTTTGTGAAAGCAATATACAGGGCTGTAGGGATTCCTGGAGCATAGTTTGAAAATCCTTGCCTTAGAAGGGTGGTGATAGAAAATTTCCCTGGTCTATTTGAGGAGATAGAAAGATCGTCAGGCTAGACAGGAACCACATTCCTGTATGCACAAGGTTTAAACCATTGCCTCCGTATGAGCTTCACCCTCATTCGGTCTTCATTTGTAATATCTAATGGAGCTTAAATCAATTAAGATACTTTGGATAGGCTCTCTCTGTGCCAAATGCTAAACTGAAACACAAAGTAGAGCCTACAAGATGTTGAAAAGAAATCTTGTCCCTCACCCTTCCTCTGAAGTTAGAACAGTTTTCATTCCTTCCCTGGACGCATTTGTTTTTCCTCCTGAAAGGGATAAAGTAAAAATTAATTAGCAAGTATGAATTTAGCAAGTATTGAAAATGGAATTGTATGCTGTACAAGAAAACGGGGCAACACATTTCAAAGTGGCTCTTATACACTGTGCACTTATTAAAGGAACATTTTTTATTTCAGTTAAAGTATCCCTTTCAAAAGAGTATCTATGTGTTTGAGAAAATTGTAACTTATTTTGCATGGCATCACTCTATTCCTTTCTCTCCTGACTCCTGTGATTGTTCTCCTTGTAGTGCGGTTTCCCTCCCCTTGAGTAGACAGCTTTTCATTTGTGATCTTTCTTTTTCTCAAATTGCATTTAAAATCCATTGCTTTTTAAGGCTGGTGTTCCTTAGTCTAGACACTTCCTTCTGTACTGTGTGTAAGAATTCTGAGATTTCAAGAAAAGATATATATATATTATATATATATATATATTTGTATGTATGTATATATCACTTAAGATTAGGTAATACAATTCCCAAGATTGATACCTATAAAACCTTCACAACGAAGAATCATAATGAAGATTTTATAAGTAGATATGGTGTTTTCTTGGAAATTTGTAGCATTGGGAGAATGTAAGATTGGAGAAATAAGGTTGTGAAATCAGAATAGCCAAACCTATGTGAGTGTTAAATAGTGAATTCAGGATGGAAGAAAAGTCCAAGCAGGCGATGTTGAGGAAGGAGGAAGTGCCTTCACCTCAGCTAGAAAATCCAGGTGAGGGGCTAAGCAGCCCTGGAGGCTAACAGTAAGGACAGACTTTCCTTAGGTTGTTTTCATAACTTCCTCTCTAAGCAACATAAATAGCACTTGTTTCCTCCTGATCCAACAGAGGTCTCAGCTTAAAGGTCACCTCCTCAGAGAAGGGAATACTAATGTAAAATAAAAAGCTCTCCATTCTCCTCACACCAGCCTGCTTCATTTCCACCATAGCACTTGTTACTCAATACTTTCTCAATATTTTCTTGATGTGTGTTCTTTCCTCCTTGCCCAACCTGTCTCTCATCACTGGATGTAAGTTTAATATGTGCAGAGGTCATGTCAGTTGTGTTCATTACTCTGTCTTTTCTCAGGCATAGAGTATGTACTCAGGCAACAGTGTCTCTGGCTCGATCGTCATGTGCTCGAGAGCAAGAATTCCACCATATTTTTGTAGCCCTATGATTATATGGTTCCTGTTAGCTTGAATTAATTAGGCTAATATTCTTGAGAAAAACTGAATTACTATGACTGAGAAAATAGGATAATTTTATAAGCGGAGACATTACATTTCTTCCCCCCCCTTTTTTAAAAAAATATTTATATATTTGAGAGAGAGAAGCGAGTGAGTGCGGGTTGGGGGTTGGGTGGGCGGGGAGGGCAGAGGGAGAGGGAGAATCTCAAGCAGACTCCCCACTGAGCGCAGAGCCAGCCTCACATGGGGCTTGATCTCACAACCCTGAGATCACGACTGGAGCCGAAACCAGGAGTCGGATGTTTAACCAACTGAGCCACCCAGGCGCCTCCTTTTTCCTCCTTTAAATAAAAAGCAGCACCAGGCTTAGTGACAGCTGGGCCAAGTGTAAAACATGGGGTAAAACTGGGTAAAACTTTGATGCCAGAGGCTGTCCCAAGGGTTGTTTGCTTCTGCTACATCCAGAAGTCATGAGGTGGTTATTTTAGGAAATGTGATTCTTCAATAGCTCCTTAGATATTTGGTTAAATAATAAAAAGCCATAAAAGGGAAACAGTGTTTCTGATGGCCAGCTTTTTGATGTGGTAATACACACTGAAATGAAGATGCTTCTGCTGGATACTGAGAGGGTCTTAGTTACTTTTCAAGAAGACCAATTTTCCATGTACTAATGTTGCTTTTCTAGATGGACCTTCTGAAATATGGTATTCTGAAAAATATTTTGTCCAAGGTTTAACTTTAAACTTTTTTAAAAAAGATTTATTTATTTGAGAGAGAGAGAGAACATGCACGCAAGTGTGTGCACGCGCACACCCCCCCACACCCACCCGTGTGGTGGGGGAGGGGCAGAGGGAGAGGGAGAGAGACTCCAGCAGACTCCATGGTGAGCTTGATCGCATGGCTGAGATCATGACCTGAGCTGAAACCAAGAGTTGGATTCTTAAGCTACTGCACCACCCAGGTGTCCCCGAGGTTTAACTTTAAAAGTGATGGTCATCTTTGAGAAAGAAATCTCAAGATTTTTCCATTTGAATAATTCTCAGTGAAGGAATTAGGGTTGTCCTAAGTTGCAGTTTCTCTGAAGATATACTTTTGCTATTTCCTGTCGAATTAGCCTGGAAATATATTTCCACTAGGCCAGTTTTTGAAGCAGTGCCATACACTGAGTTATTGTGAGGCAAGTTGATAGAAGTACTATCAATTTTAGTGAAAGATGTAAGATTGAGTATTTATATTTAGTATTTCCTAACAATTCATAATGTTGTCTAGTTTGGGGCAACTTTTGTATTTTGTTGGCTCATTTGTTATACATTCCTTAGAGAGACGATCACGAAGTCACTCTTGTTTTAACATCACAGTTACATTGTCTGTAGGTGAAATGTATTGACTTAACCTCTGTTAGATGGGCTTTGCTGACTGTAATGACGTAACTGCTCTGAAAGCTAAAAATGTGCATATATTAAAAAAAAATCCTCCCTTTTTTTCCCCTTCTGGAGAGAGAGGCTAGGAATATTCTAAGTCTATAAGTAAAGATTCCAAGTTACTAACAAATGAAGTCATTTTTATGTTCACCATTAAGATTTTTTCAACATGGCCAATTTGGAGTCTTGAATTCTTTTTCCAAATCTAGGAGTTTTCTGTAACATTTCAAAATTAATGATCCATCTTTTTTTTTATATATAATCCATTTTTTTTGCCCACCTGGGCTTTCTGAGTATGTGTGGTATAAGGTTCTCCATAGAAGTATAACTTTATCCATATTATCTGTTTTTTCTTCATCATTTTCTGCGTTTCCACTTATAGTGACTGCTCCATTATGCTGTTGAACTTTCCTAATGCCTTTGCTCACACTTTGCTTGCCATCCAGGCCTTTCTTCTCAACTGCCAAGCTTGCTCCATCTCTTACTTTGAAGTTCATACTAAAGTTATGTTCCATTGTCTCAACTCCATTTCATAAGAGATGAGAAGTGGCTAGAGGCATAGCTATAGCTCTTGGGAACATAGAGTTAAATCAGGGTGAGGATGGAGCTTGATAGTAGCATATACAATAGGACTAGCTAATAGGATCAACCAGAAGAGAGGTTAAACCCAGAAGAGGGAAACTACCATTTTTGTTTTACAGTATTGGCAGAAGGCTCTCCAGAGGAGGTGATATTTGAGTTGGTCCTTGAGTGGTGAATCCTGAAGAGGTGGACAGTGTTCCACGTCTGTCCAGTTAGCTAACTGTATCAGCTTGTTTCTTAAAAGTTTGTGACAGTTGGGTCGCCTGGGTGGCTCAGTTGGTTAAGCGTCTGCCTTCGGCTCAGGTTATGATCTCAGGGTCCTGGGATTGAGCCCCGCATCGGGCTCCCTGCTCAGTGGGGAGCCTGCTTCTCCCTTTCCTCCCCACCTTGCTCTCTGTCACTTTCTCTGTCTCTGTCTTAAATAAGTAAGATTTTTTAAAAAAGTTTGTGAAAGTTAATTGGACATTTATCTTGTGTGGCCACAGTTTTTTTTTGCATATGAAGCAGTTGGGTTTTTAGAATTGCTTTTGAATTAAAAACAACAACCACCATAACAAGGTAAAAACCTCAACAATGGGACTCGAAAGTTGCCTGATGTTAGCTTTAGTCGTTTTTCAGGGAAATGAGGAAGTGGCCCAAAGGGGAAAAATATTTTTTGCCGTTTATAAATACCTGTTTTGAAATGGGATGAATAGAAGCAATGGCAGAATCTTTTTGTGTGTGTTCCTGTGTGTGTTCCTGTGTGTGTGTATGCTTATAAAAACAAAAACAAAACCCAACTGTTGATTTTTGCTCTTTTCAGAATGTCACAAGTGCAGAGGCTACTACGCTCAATGGCAGTTAGGTGCTCAGACTGCTAGATGCTAACCCTAGACTTCTTAATGCTCACATGGGACAGTTGAAGGCAGAGAAATGGGCCAGGCAGCCCCCTGTTTCTTGGGGGCTCTGCAATGACAGAACTCAAGCAGGAAGGGAAGGAGTCCAAAATGCTCAAACTGGAAGGGGCATTTAGCACAAAGCATTGGTAATAACCAGTCTATATATAGAGTTCAGTGTGGTTCCTTCCTGAAGGGTTCTGTGCCGTAAATAAAGTAAAACCAATAATTATCAATGGTCAACTGGACCATGTCCTGAACAAAAGTATTTGGATGGGCATAAATCATAGTATCTAAGCAAACAGACTGGAGAGGAATCTACCAGCTGTTTTCCTGAGGAGTAGGGAAAAAACTATTGCCTAATGGTATTTTTTTTAAGTTTTAAATGAGGGTCTTCTGAATCTGTAAGAGCTTCTTTTCTTTCTTTTTCTTTTTTCTTTTTTCTTTTTTTTTAGTGATTAACAATGGGATCTTTTAAGTTTTTTATTGTGTCTGTATATGAACTTTATGATAACACAAATTTATTTATTCATCTAAGAAACATTTTTTCCCTGTACCAAGCACAGGTTTTTTTTGAAGCCCTTTTCTCCTAAATGAAGAATATTAAAAATCTCAGGTAATGAGTAAGATTTTGACTTATTCCATGTTAACCAAAATACGACCTTTTTTCCCCCCTTCATGTGTTTTCCTTTCTTGTCTGCATTTTTTGCTCAACTAAAATAGGTTAAGGGCCAATGGATATAGCTAGCATTGTACTGCATATGTATATGGGGAGTGTGCCTACTTTTGAGAAGCTGTCTTAGGAAGAAAACCACAATTACTCATTATTTACGCACACCTTGGGCTGTCTCTCAGGCATGAGTGTTGTGTGCTGGTAGACCTTCATGGTGCATGTGATCACTTGGGAAGAGAACATTTTGAAAATGTCTCCTAGTTAGAGCCTTGGAATACGTGAGCAGTAGTGTGTGGAAGGAGAGGAGCAGGACGTCTTATTTATGGCTCCATAATGTTAGTTTCGAAGTGACACTGGGAATCCTCCGGCTCAATTTGTTAATGCAGTTTCTTGAAGTCTGGTACTATCAGAATTAAAACCAGTTCCATGTTGAGTACTCTGCTTTTGGGAGAAGGCTCCTCTGTGGAACACTTTCTGTCACCTCGACCCATTTTTAAAAGTTCATGCTGATTGTAGGGAGTGGGAGTTTGGAGAGGAATTTGAGTGCTCCTGGAAAGCAGCTTCTTTAGCAATGGTAAATCAGTGAAGCATGGCATGCGTCTTTAAAAATTCTATTCAACAAACATTTGTTGCTTTACTTGGCTCAATGTTAATGCCCGGAGTTACAGATATGAGTAATAATGGGGTTGCTGACCTCAAGGGGCTCAGTCTAGTGGAGGAGTCTGAAAGGTGTGAGTGAGTGTTATCTTGCCAGTCTGATAAATGCACCCACGTGATAAGCGCAACCCGAGAAGCTTAGAAGACGAACAAGGGAGACATCCTAAAAGAGCTAACATCTGGGCTGGATTTTGACAGGAGTGAGAGCTTCCAGTGATTTCTACTGAATTAATTTGCATAGTTTAAAGAATGGATGTTAATCCTCCCACTTTACTGTCACCTAAAAAAATTTGATGGCTTTCCAGAGATGCACGTCCCTTTAATCACTTCTGAGACTTTTATTACATAGATTTTAAGATTATCTGATTCTCAAACAATTGAGAGGAAGAATGAGTTGAAGGGTTTAGGGTGCTTAGATTGTATGAAGGTGACACAGTGGCATCAGTGATGATGGAACAGGGGTTCTTAATGAAGAAGTGTTGTTGAGTGACACAAGGAGGTCCCAAAGGTGGTCCCAAAGATGGTCCTGTTAGTTTAACAATAATTGCTTTATGTCTAATGTGCTATCCCTGGCTAAATGTTTCTTAGTTTGAACTCCTGTTTCTTCTTAAGAACTAGGTTAGAAACTCATGTTAATGATTTAGGTTATAAGATACTTGAATAAATAAATAAACTACTTCGCCTGATTTGGCTTTCTTCAGATTGGGACTGTAAGTTTATATGTGTATTGCTACAGATTTTCTGGCATGTTTAGTGTGTATTAAAAGTTTCTACTTTTTGCTTCTAATTAAGAACTCAGGGTGCTCTACCGACATCGTTTATTGTTATTTATGAAAAAACTGCATTTAAAAATAATTGAGGTATGCATTGGTAAATAGTTTCTTATAAACCAGACTGTTAGGGACTATTAATATATAAGAAATCATTTCCTTTAGAGGGTGGGAAAAAAATCTCAGACTTTCAACCAGAAGATGTGCTCACTAACAGCTGTTTCCTATAATAGAAGCAATTTGCATGCAGAATAGAGAAAATGAATTCAACAAAAGTGAGTATAAAGGAGCAGCTCTAACTTCCCTGGCATGTACGGCAGCCCACAGAATAAACTTCCTTCAGATGACATTGGCATGATTAATCCCCGGGGACCTGGACACTGAAACTGCCGTGTGGCAGACAGGTTTGCAGTCTGTAAATGTCACGGGTGTAATACGAGCCTTCTGATTGGGGTGAGGTGGGGAAAGCTCAGTGCTTTTGGGGCATACCCCCTCCCAAGGGTCCAGGATGTTTGAATATTCATGACAGGTTGGCAGGTGGTTAGTGGATGCAGTACTGAAGCTACTCTGAGTTGTTTCGCTTTTTCATTTTTGTTTATTAGAGACACTTAAAAGGTCAGGTGATTTTCCTCATTTCCTGATTTACTTTTGATATCCGTTTGGGGACGTGTTCCTGAGCTGGGTTAAAGGAGACATCCAAGTGTTAAAATCTTATCTTCAGGATACCTCTTTATAACCGTGGTTGTGCTTGTGGAATGTCTAACCAACTTTCATGTACATCATCATCATGGTCTAGAAGAAAGATAACTTACACTTAAATTCCTGCACATATATAGTCTTCTTGCATCTTGACGGCCATGCTTACAGATGAGTATATGGTACATTCTCTGAGGGAGAGGAAGAGAGAGAGTCTTAAGTAGGCTCCACGCCGAACGTGGAGTCAGACATGGGGCTCTATCTCACAACCCAGAAATTGTGACCTGAGCCGAAACCAAGAGTCGGATGCTTAACTGACTGAGCCACCCAGGCACCCCGATGGTGTTCTCTCTTTCAAAGGGAAAGGAAATCAAAGCTGTCTGGTGAATTCTTAGCCCAGGGCCCATGGCCCTGAGTCTTACAATCAAAATCCGGGGCTCTACTTGGTGCCTTCTTTCTATTTTCATCTGAAAAGTTTACATGACAATTGAATATCTCATGGATTAGATTTCCTGCC
Source organism: Ursus maritimus (assembly GCF_017311325.1). NCBI lineage: Eukaryota > Metazoa > Chordata > Mammalia > Carnivora > Ursidae > Ursus > Ursus maritimus. Next base: position 13,245,834 of record NW_024424119.1, on the reverse strand, counting down.
TCGCTTCAGTCACTTTTTGAGAGCTTATAGGTGTGGGATCTGTGCTGTGTCTTACATATACATCATCCTGTTTAATCCTTACACCGTTTGGAAGAAAACCCAAAGTTCAGAGAATTGGAGTAACTTTCAGGAACCAGAGGTAGCCTGGGTAGGTGGAGCCCGGGTTGGCACCCACGTGTGCCTAAGTCCTTGACACTTTACACTCATTATCTCCCTGCGGTAAATGTTTCTGTCCTTGAAGACTGGAAGGAAATTACAGATGAGATTCCTGAGTATATGGTAATGGGAACGCTGTTGAGTGTCAGACCGGTGATTCAGACAGTGAGTGCTTTGAGGGGGTAAAAGGAAAAGAGATGGTAGTACTTTGTGGTTTGGAAAGGCCACAAAATTCGTGGTGAAATTTGAATTTCAACTAGGAGAGGATACTAACAGTAGTATCAAAGTGTGATGGAAGGAATGACAGGAGGTTGGGGCACAGTTGGGAAATGCTGGGTGTATTTGGGGGGGAGTTGGTACACTCGAATGTAGCGTAGGAGGACTGATGGGTGACAAAAGAGGTGAAAGGTAGGTTGGAGACCTGCTGCAGAGGACTTGAGCTGCCACGTAGAGGACTGTGTCGCCTTGATGGTCAGCATCTCCATTTTTTACTTCTTTGTGATACTATCACATGCAGTTTTAACTCGAATAATTTCAGTTGGCTTGTGACCGATTTTGATTTAATTGATATTCTAGTGGTATGGAATCCTATGTAGCATCTTGAGAGTGTCTCTCATTTTCCAAGAACTTTCCCAAATAGTCTTGCTTAATTCTTTTTGGGGGGGGATTGGGGATAGTGACATTAAGAGCACCAATAACATTGGGAGACTCTGGATTTGGGATTTTCTAAGGAAGGAGGGTGTCCTGCCGCATTTTGACATAGCAGTCAGGATATCTCCAAAGAGTGAGGGGTGTAAGGATGGGGTAATTGACATCAAAGACCTGACACAGAGTACTTTTGTTAGGAAACTTTCAAGCTTTGGGTCATAGGAGCTATCCTCAGTTTCCCTAAAGCTTTAGGGCAGGGCGACAGCAACTGAAGTCAAGTTATTAATGATCATGGTTGACTGTGATTAGATGCTCCCATGAAGATTCGAACAAATAGCTTACAGATTTACTTTGCCTAGGAAAATTATTGTAGATTCGGGAGAAGTACAGGATAGGTCAGAGATGCAGATGGGGATTTAGCAAAGGGCTGTGAAAATTGAGCATGATCTAGATAGTAGACTGGGATTTTTTTTTTTTAAAGAATGTCTTTTTGTCTTTTATTCTCCTCTCACCTATTTTCTCTTTTTAATGTTTCAGTGTGCAAAGATCCACCTTACAAAGTAGAAGAATCTGGGTATGCTGGTTTCATTTTGCCAATTGAGGTTTATTTTAAAAACAAGGTATGTAATCTTTACCCATTAATCTTTCAGTTGAAGATCCTCCATTAAACAAATGATGTTTAAAATAATTTAGATTCATAAACACTTCTATCACTAGATGATTTTAAATAAAAGTTAAATTCGTCTTCTAGGAATTTGGCTTTTGTTACCCTTAATTATAGAGGAAGTGGCTAAAAAAGATAATTTCAGTTATGTGAAGCCAGATTATATGAAATTCATTAAACTTTCTTTTTAAGAGAAGAATGATACCATTTGAAAAAGAAGAGTAATATGTTCGTAAAATAGAAAAGAGAAATTAAGTTTTTTCAGTGAAATACTCCTTTACTTCTTTTCTTTTTTTTTTTTTTGAAATTTTAGACACTTGCAAAGAACAATCTCTCATTTATCTTTAGCTGCCCTACACACATGGCATACAGATACAATTATATCAACTTGACATATAGATTCCACTGGATTTAAAAGTATATATGTAGCAAAACACACAGACTATATAGTATTACAAATTGCTCAGCCTCTGTGGTGTTCACTGTTCTTATTTATGAAATGGGGATAAGAGTACCTCATAAGGGGGCTGGGAAGATTAGATGCCATATGTCTGTGAGAATATTTAGAATAATGCTTCATGTATAGATAAGCACTTGATAAATGCTAACAATTACCTTTCTTGGTAATACCACTGAAATGATTAAGTTTTTTATCAAATCCGAATTTGTTGAGATGCAATATGTCTGCTCATGTGATATGACTTCACATTGATGTATTGATTTGTTTTTTCTCATTTTAATTTGGATTTCCCTAAAACTAGCCTTTAGCTTTTTTTTCCCCCCATTTGGGAAATTGAGATATAATTTGCATATCATAAAATGCATTTTTAAAAAGTGTGCAACTCTTCAGGTTTAAGTATATTGTGCGAACATCACCACTGTCTAATTCTATGACTTTCTTAGGATTTTCACCACCTCATAATGAAACCCTGTACCTATTAGCAGTCACTCATTCCTCCCTCCTCCAGCTCCTGGCAATGATTAATCTACTTCCTTTCTTGATGTAATTTCCTATTCTGGTGATTTCATATAAATGTGTGGCCTTTTGTGCCTGGCTTCTTTCACATAGTATGTCTTCAAGGTTTACCCACATTTGGATGCGTTGATACACTATTTTTTTCATAACTGAAGAACATCCCATTGTATAAATATACCACATGTTGTTTACCAGTTCATGATTTGCTGTACATTTGACTTTTTCCACCTTTGCTTACTGTGAATAATGCTTTTGGGTGGACATATGTTTTCAAATCTCCTGGGTATATACCTAGGTGGAGTGGTTGGGTCATATGGTAACTCTATGTTTAACTTTTTAAGAACTGCCAACTGTTTTTCAAAATGACTGTACTATTATACATTCCCATCAGCAGTGGTGGGAAGGATCCAGTTTCTCCACATCCTGGAAAACACTTGTCATTTTCCATTTGTAAAATTATAGTTATCATGGTGCATGTGAAATGGTTTTGATATGTATTTGCCTGATGACTTATGATTTTGAACATCTTTTCATGTGCTTATTGTCCAGTTGTTTATTTTCTTTGGAGAAATGACCCTTTAAATCTTTTGCCCATTTTTTAATGTATTGATTTTCAATTAAAGTGATTGTGTTTATGGGAAGGATCCAGAACATTTCTCTCTACCCATCCCTGTTTTCAATATTCTATAACTTTATTTTATTTTTTAAAAATTTTATTTATTTGACAGAGAGAAGGGGGAGAGAGCACAAGCAGGGGGAGCTGTAGGCAGAGGGAGAGGGAGAAACAGACTCCCTGCCGAGCAGCGATCCCGATGCGGGGCTCGATCCCAGGACCCTGGGATCATGACCTGAGCCGAAAGCAGATGCTTTACTGACTGAGCCACTCGAGTGCCCCTCAATAATTCTAGAAGTTTAATTAATAAAGATCATGTGGTGCTTTTCTTCCCTCTTGTCACACATCCAGTGCTTTATTTCATCTAGGCATTGGGCTGGCCCATAGGAGGAGTCTAGGCTTTTAAGCCAGAAAAGGTGTTGTTCCGAAGAAATTAGGGGCTAGACCGTTGTGATCTCTTGTGGGAGGATCATATTGGCTACACTGTTCTCTTCCCATCTCCTTAAGTCAATTTAACATTGCATTGGCTTCAGTTTGGAAAGAATACTGTGGTGAGGTATCTTCTCTCCTTTGTCTTTACCTTTTCTGGTCATTTTTACAGGCTATCTGTTCAACAAAAAATTTATTTTCTGAGTTACCCAGTTTCCTTCTTTACAGAAATCACCGGGATCTCCCTACACACCACACACATGTGCACACACACACATACACACACGTTCGGTCTTCTCGGCACTTTGGGTCGTCATTCTTATGACTCATCTTATTGACTCATTTTGTGAGGAGTTATAGTTTATTAAAAAATGAAGGAAGAAAGAGGCACACGAGATGGAAAGCAGTCATTCATTTGGGGCTATTTTGAGATAGACACTTGAGCTGAACACCATTAAATAGATTTTCTGTTTAGCATCCATATTAGCTTACGTCAATTTTCTAGTTTTAGATTGTCTTTAAGATTTTATATTTAATAATGATTGCTGTTTTTATAGGTATACCACGAGACATCTGTATTTCAGTGTTTGTAATATGAAAAAGTGGGATACACCTAATTGGTCCTGTGTAGAGATATGGAATCATTATATGGTGGGTTAGGAATACACGGAATGCTATGTGGCAGTTAATATAGCAACATGCGTAAGTCTCAAAAGCAAGACAACTTAAAAGTTACAGAAGTATATGTATATGGTTATGATACCATTTCTGTGTGTTTTTATAAGCCACTGAAGCTGAGAATAAATAATGTTCTAGAAATACACATACGTAGCACAAGAGTGCCAATTGAAATGACAGCATGGGAACTAAGTAGCACTGGTTACTGGGGAGGAGCCATAGAGCAGCTTATATGTATAAAACTGTATCCTTTGGGGGTGCCTGCATGGCTCAGTCGGTTAAGTGCCTGCCTTCAGCTCAGATCATGATCCAGGGTCCTGGGATCGAGCCCCGCATCGGATCCTCGGCACAGAGTCTGCTTCTCCCTCTCCTTCTGGCTCTCCCCGCAGCTTGTGCACGTTTTCTCGCTTGCTCTCTCTCCCAAATAAATAAAATCTTTAAAAATAAATAAATAAAATTGTATCCTTTGAAGAAAAGGTAAACACGGTAAAAGTGTTAACATCTGTTTAATCTCGGTGGAAGGTACATGGGTGTAGTATTTAAAGTTCTTTTCTGTATGTTATTAATTTTTTAATTAGAAATTATTGCTTTGTCATCTCTTTTCATTTATCCTGGAGTCCCCCCCC